>NC_134690.1:202388807-202723495 GCF_050947455.1 Rhinoderma darwinii | reverse complement strand
GACAAAGTCCCCCCCCCGCAGATACAGCCGCACACTTCTATTACAATTAAAAAAAAATTCAAACTCACCTTATTCCCGCTCCCACGCCGTCTGGCAGCCATGGAGACCTGCTCTCTTCTGCGCAGGTCTCCAGGGGGTTGAACACAGCGTCTATGAAAGGCGCTGATTGGCTGGGCAGGATGAATTTCCCTTGTCAGTCAGCCTTTCATTGCTTCTAATTGTACCTGTGTCCTTGCGACACAGGTACAATTATAGTGCAGGAGGAGGTGGCGCTGGCGGCCCCCTCTGAACTGCGCCCGGGGCACATGCCCCGCCTGCCCCCCCTAGCTACGCCCCTGACTACAGCATACCCAAACAGCAGTGTACGTCCACTGATATGGCATCGTCATACCCAGGAGAACCCAGTTAATATTTTATGAGGTATTTGTCTTCAGTGGTACAAACTGGGCACAACATATAGTGCACTAAAATGGCACATCAGTGGAAAATTGCAATTTTCACTCTGCACCATCCTCTGCACATTAAACCCTTCGCGCAACACGATATAGCATGCCGTAGTGTGGGGGCTGATGTATGAAGCGTCTCACGTGAAAAATAAGAATTTAAAACGGCAAAATCGCTGTTTCTTGGTAACCTTGGCTCTACCAAAAAATGTAATAGAAAGTGCTAAAAAATGATGGAAAAATAAAAAAGTTATGGCTCTTGGAAAGCGGGGAGGGAAAAACTAAAAGAAAAGAAAAAAATGTTTCAGTCCGGAAAGGGTTAATTACTTTCTAATGAGAAAACCATTTATGACCACATGTGGGGTATAGCCGTACTCGGGAGAAATTGCTTTACAAATGTTGGGCGGCTTTTTTCTCCTTTATCCTTTGTGAAATTGAAAAAATTCAACATTTTAGTGGAAGAAATGTTGATATTAATTTTCACGGCCTAATTCTAATAAATCCTGCAAAAGACTTGTGGGGTCTAAATGCTCACTATACCCCTAGATAGATTCTTTAAGTGGTGTAATTTCCAAAATGGGGGTCACTGTTTTGGCCTCTCTTTGGGCTTTGCAAATGCGACATGGCACCCAAAAACCATTTCAGCTAAATTTGAGCTCCAAAAGTCAAATAGCGCTCCTTCCCTTCTAAGCCCTGCTGTGGGTTCAAACACCAGTTTATTACCACATATGGCATATTTCCGTAATCGGGAGAAATTGTTTACAAATGTTGGGGTGCTTTTTTCCTTTATTCCCTGTAAAAAATAAAAATGGCTACCTTTTTTCAGAAAAAAAGTAGATTTTTACCTTTACAGAATAATTCCAATGAATTCAGCAAAGCAACTGTGGGGTCAAAATGCTAACTTTACCCCTAGAAAAATTCCTTGATGAGTGTAGTTTCCAAAATGGGGTTACTTTTCGGGCGTTTCCACTATTTTGTTCCCTCCAGTGCATTGCAAACGCAACACGGCAGTGTCTAAATCCAAATGGTGCTCCTTCCCTTCTGAGTCCTGCTGTGGGTCCAAACAGCAGTTTATTACCACATATGGGGTATTGCTATAATCGGGAGAAATTGCTTTACATATGTTGGGGTGTTTTTCTCTTTTATTCCTTGAAAAAATTTAAAAAAAAATTCAGAAAAAAAATAGATTTTCATCTTCACATACTAATTCAAATAGATTTAGCAAGAAAACTGTGGGTTCAAAATGCTAACTATACCCCTAGATAAATTCCCTAAGGGGTGTAGTTTCCAAAATGAGGTCACTTTTGGGTGTCTTTATTGTTTTGTCCCCACAAGACCTCTTCAAACCTGACATGGTACCTAAAATATATTCTAAAAAAAAGGAGGCCCCAAAATCCACCAGTTTCTCCTTTGCTTCTGAGGCCTGTATTTCAGTAAATTAGCGCACTAGGGTCACATGTGGGATATTTCTAAAAACTGCAGAATCTGGGCAATAAATAATGAGTTACATTTCTCAGGTAAAACTTTCTGTGGTATAGAAAAAAATGTATTATAAATTAATTTTGGCAAAAAAAAATGAATTTTGTAAATTTCACCTCTACTTTGCTTTAATTCCTGTGAAACGCCTAAAGGGTTAAAACACTTTCTGAATGCTGTCTTGAATACTTTGAGGGGTGGAGTTTTCAAAATGGGGTGATTTATGGGGACTTTCTAATATATAAGGCCCTCAAAGCCACTTGAGAACTGAACTGGTCCTTGTAAAAATCGCCTTTTGAAATTTTCTTAAAAATATGAGAAATCGCTGCTAAAGTTCTAAGTCTTGTAACGTCCTAGAAAAATAAAAGAATGTTCAAAACATGACGCAAACATAAAATAGACATATGGGAAATGTAAAGTAGTAACTATTTTGTGTGGTATTACTATCTGTTTTACAAGTAGATGCATTTAAATTTAGAAAAATGCAAATGTTTGCACATTTTCTCCAAATCTTGGTGTTTTTTACAAATAAATATTGAATTTATCGACCAAATTTTTTCACTAACATAAAGTAGAATATGTCACGAGAAAACAGTCTCAGAATCACTTGGATAGGTAAAAGCATTCCCAAGTTATTACCACATAAAGTGACACATGTCAGAGTTGAAAAATCGTCTTCGTCCTGAAGGCTTAAAGGAAAAATGGGAGAAGGTTTTTTTTTAACTTTAAATATTTTTATGTTTTTCACTACTAATAACTTTATTAAACTTTTTTGACACATTTTATAAAAAATTTATTGAAAATGTATCTAACTTTTTTATTACACATTTTGTTAGTCCCCCTAGGGGACTTGAACCAGCGATCGTTAGATCGTTGGTCCAATATACTGCAATACTAATGTATTGCAGTATATTGTAATTTTCACAGGCTTCTGTTAAGCCGTACCAGAAACACGGCTTAACAGGGGCAAACAAAAGGCAAACCTCGGGGCCTTCATTAGGCCCCTGGGCTGCCATGACATCCACTGGCAATCCCCCGATCGCGGTGTGGGGGCGCCGATGAGCTGTCGTAGGGGCCGTCCCCACTTTTCAACACTTCAGATGCTGCGGTTGTGATTAACTGCAGCATTTGAGGAGTTAAACGGCCAGGAACAGCGCGATCGCTGTTCCCGGACGTTAGTCCCGGATATCAGCTGTAAAACACAGCTGTCACCAGCTGAGTATGGAGCGCGCTCAGCCCATGTCATGCCCATGGCCGCGGGCAGTCAGGTTCACTCACCTCCTGCCGCCCGCAGCCATGGATCTGCGGCGCTGGCCCCAGTCTCCTCCTCAGAAGACGCCAGCACTCACTTCCGGCCGGGTCCCGTAGGGTGCGTGCGCAAGCTCGTGCCCCCTCTTAAACGTGCAGCACGTGCACCGGACTTTTATGTTTAATTAGCCCATAGCACTCTGGACTCTAAGAAGGGGCCAGCCCCTTCCTCCAACGCCTGAGCGTTGTTGTTGTACCCTAAGTTTGTCTATGCAAATGATCTCCTAGTGTTTTCCAGTTCCCAGTGTTCCCTGTTCCTGTATCCTGTTACCTGTATCCCGTGCTATCCTGGTCAAGTGCCGTGCTGAGCTGAAGTCATGCTGTGCTGTATACTACGCCTGTCCTGCTACACCATGCCTGACGCCTACCTGCTGCCTAGTCCCAGCCGAGCCTGCCTTGCTACTGTCTGAGCTGCCACAGGTACCCTATACGAACTATAGACTGTAACCTGCGCCCTGTTGGCCAGCTGCTATACCGCCAAGGCACGAACCCAACGTGACAGTCCATAAGCGCACTCCATACTTCCCTATGACGCTTAACATGTACATGTATGTGAAAATGCGTCAAGGGGTTAATATTAACCAATAGACCTGGCAGAATAACAAAGATAAGGGGCAGGTTGGGGGACACATTGAAAATAGCTACCAAAATATAATAAACCTCTACTTATTTTTTAATAGGATGTATAGTCACAAAAACACTTAACTTCAAGAAGTTGAAGTTCGATCAGCTTAGAGATGCCCTTAACCTCATAGACTGGGATTATGCCCTCAACAGTAAGTACTGAACATTTATCGTTATGTTTTTGCCCTTAAAAACTAATGAGGGGGAAATTGTGGAGGGTGATGAGGAGAAAGCGTTTATTACCTCCACTAAGAAAAATGAAATGTCAGGTAAAATGCAGAGGGATAAAGTAAACTCTCCATTAGGCCTTATTCACACGAGCGTGTTATACGTCCGTGATACGCGCGTGATTTTTACGCGCGTCGCACGGCCCTATGTTAGTGAATGGGGCCGTTCAGACTGTCAGTGATTTTCACGCATGGTATGTGCGCTGCGTAAAACTCACGACATGTCCTATACTTGCCCGTGTTTCGCGCAGCACACACCCATTGAAGTCAATGGGTGCATGCAAATCGCGCACGGCACACGGAGGTACTTCCGGGTGACGGGCGTGATTTGCGCTATAGCTGGTAAAGAAGAAAAGGGAAACATAAAATCCCCTCCTTTTTTACTGTGTCGTCACATAAAAAGGGAGTGTCATAATGATGCTGGCTGCACGAAAATCACGCAGCCACGTACCTTATAAACATGTCACACTGAACTTTTGCGCGCGCAAAATGCAGAGTTTTTTTGCGCACGCAAAACGGAGACGTTTGTGAGAATAAGGCCTTAAATTGAGATATTTTTAAAAGCATCTTACATTTTCATTGTAAGAGGTTCATACTATGAATAAAAGTGTTAGAAACATGAAAAAAACAATGTGAATAAATTAAAATGTAAAGGGAGCAATATATGCTAAAAAGAAAGCATTTAAACTACTAGAACATGAAAGGCAAAAAAGCTCTAAAAATCTAAAGGGGAAAAAATAAATGATGTAAAAAACATACAAATGCAGCAAAGTTGGAGACATAGAGACTTATTGGCAAAGAGAGTAAAACTAACCCTAAAACGTTTTTCAATTATATCAGTAGTAAAAAGGTTAAAACTTGACCTTAAAGAGGCTCTGTCACCAGATTTTGCAGCCCCTATCTGCTATTGCAGCAGATAGGCGCTGCAATGTAGATTACAGTAACGTTTTTATTTTTAAAAAACGAGCATTTTTGGCCAAGTTATGACCATTTTTGTAGTTATGCAAATGAGGCTTGCAAAAGTCCAAGTGGGTGTGTTTAAAAGTAAAAGTCCAAGTGGGCGTGTATTATGTGCGTACATCGGGGCGTTTTTACTACTTTTACTAGCTGGGCGTTCTGATGAGAAGTATCATCCACTTCTCTTCAGAACGCCCAGCTTCTGGCAGTGCAGATCTGTGACGTCACTCACAGGTCCTGCATCGTGTCGGACACATCGGCACCAGAGGCTACAGATGATTCTACAGCAGCATCGGCGTTAGCAGGTAAGTCGATGTAGCTACTTACCTGCAAACGCCGATGCTGCTGCAGAATCATCTGTAGCCTCTGGTGCCGATGTGTCCCCGCTCGTCTGACACGATGCAGGACCTGTGAGTGACGACACAGCGTGATCTCTCGAGAACACGCTGTGTCTGCACTGCCAGAAGCTGGGCGTTCTGAAGAGAAGTGGATGATACTTCTCATCAGAACGGCCAGCTAGTAAAAGTATTAAAAACGCCCCGATGTACGCACATAATACACGCCCACTTGGACTTTTACTTTTAAACACACCCACTTGGACTTTTGCAAGCCTCATTTACATAACTACAAAAATGGTCATAACTTGGCCAAAAATGCTAGTTTTTTAAAAATAAAAACGTTACTGTAATCTACATTGCAGCGCCTATCTGCTGCAATAGCAGATAGGGGCTGCAAAATCTGTTGACAGAGCCTCTTTAATATAGGATCGGTCCTGTCAAACTAATCTGATCCGTTTCTATGAGGAAGTAAGCTCTGTCATATATCTTGATTTTTCCAAAGCATTTGATACTGTAAGGGTCAGTTCACATGAAGTTTTTTTGCGCTGATTTTGACCACCACGTCGGAATCAGCATCAAAAAATGGCCAAAATGGCCCCTTATTGATCAATGGGAGTCAGAGGCGTTTCTTTTCACAGGCGGCTTTTAGCCAGGAAAAAAAAACTGCATGTCCTATCTTGCCACTAGTTTCTAAACATTTTTAGTTGCATATTTTGCCCGCTGTCCTTGCATTCAATGGTCGCAGGCGAATAACGCTGTGAACAAATATGGTAGAAAAATCATAGGCAGTTCAAAATCTGCCTCAGAATTACTCAAGGAATTCTGAGGCAGATTTTTTTCTGCCCGCAAAAAAACTCTGTGTGAACAGGGCCTAATACATAAAACGTTGGTCTATAAAATGAGAATGCTGGGAGTGGGGGTAAATGTATGTAAGTGAGAAAGTAACTGGTTCAGTGATAGAAAACAGAGGATGGTTATTAAGGGTGCATACATGCTCAGATTCGGTCTCCGTTACTAGTGCGGTACCACAGGGGTCAGTATTGGACCCTATGCTGTTTAATATATTTATAAATGACCTTGTAGAGGGATTGCACAGTGAAATATACATTTCTGCAGATTATACTAGGCTGTGTAGAGTAATTAACACAGAGGACAGTATTCTTTTACACATGGATCTGGAGAAGCTGGAGGCTTGGGCAGAGAAGTGGCAATGAGGCATGACACTGATAAATGTAAGGTTAAGCACTTGGGAAGGGAAAATACATGTCACCATTACAAACAAAATGGGGAAATACTGCGGAAAACGGACATGGAAAAGGATTTAGGAATTTTACGTAAAAGTAAGCTTAAAAGTGTACCTACCACCACTATAAGGCACATGCTGCAGATTTTGTTGCAAATTTTGTGCTTGCTGCAGAAACAACCTGATTCACATGAAGGGAACTGATTTTTCAGTCACAGAAATTTCTGCAACAAAAACAGTAGCCCCTTCTTTAGTTAAATAAATATTTTAATAAATACATGTCATTAGAAATGTAAAAAGAAAGCTGCTTACATGGTTTGATGATTCCCAACATCCCCTATGTCCTCTCACAATCCCCCATGGCAGCCTACAGACTCAGAATGCGAGACAACTCTAGTTATCGCGACATCTCGCGTTCTCTCTAAAAGAGCACTTACTGTAATAATACAGCAGTTACCAATCAGTAAGAATTAATACAGAGGTTACAGATCAGTATAGTATAGTAGAGATATTGTCATATCATAATTTTTTTTTACATAACACACATGAAGAATATTGCAGGATTTTGCTGATACTTGATACCCATCTCTAGACTGATTCAGTTCAAACAAGGTTCTACAGGAAAAAGACACAAGGATAGATATGCAGATATAAGGAAATCAGGGGAAGCAGTGTAGACATACAAAACCTAACAAACCCACAGATGTAGTTCTGAATAGCAAATAGCAAACAAATCACATACAAATGCAGACTCCCACTAAGACTCCAGTGTTTCCTTACATGAATTAACACTATAGTATACATTTATCTACAGCTGAGTGTACACATGAAGAGTAATATACTAATCTAAAAAAAAACGTGGAGTTTGGTTGATTATTCATACTGCTAATATGGATATAATATTTCTAGACTTGCAAGGAGAGCTTTCCTCCGAGAACAATGGCTACTCAAGTGCACTGAAAGGGATTGTCTCATGTATTTAAGTTTTGTTTCATGAATTAGGCCTCATTTACACGAGCGTGTGCGTTTTGCGCGCGCAAAAAACGCAGCGTTTTGCGTGCGCAAAAGGCACTTGACAGCTCCGTGTGTCATCCGTGTATGATGCGCGGCTGCGTGATTTTCGCGCAACCACCATCATAGAGATGAGGCTAGTCGACGTCAGTCACTGTCCATGGTGCTGAAAGAGTTAACTGATCGGCAGTAACTCTTTCAGCACCCTCGACAGTGCATTCCGATCACCATATCGAGTAACCTGTTTAAAAAAAAAGAGGTTCGTACTTACTGAGAACTTCCCGGCCGTTGCCTTGGTGACGCGTCCTTGGTGACGCGTCCTTGGTGACGCGCCTCTCTTGACATCTGGCCCCACCTCCCTGGATGACGCGGCAGTCCATGTGACCGCTGCAGCCTGTGCTTGGCTTGTGATTGGCTGCAGCTGTCACTTGGACTGAATTGTCATCCCGGGAGGTCAGACTGGAGGAAGAAGCCGGGAGTTATCGGCAAGTCAGAACTTTTTTTTTTTTTTACACGTTCACGTATATTGGAATCGGAAGTCACTGTCCAGGGTGCTGAACCAGTTTAACTCTTTCAGCACCCTGCACAGTGACTGTCTCCTGCCGGGTTCGGTCAAAACGAGTTCGGCCGAACCCGGTAAAGTTCGGTTCGCTCATGTCTAAGACACTCCGTTCGGATGTTTGTAAACAGAAAAGCACGTGGTGCTTTTCTGTTTACATTCAGTTTGACAGCTCTTGCGCGAATCACACAGTTCGCACGGAAGTGCTTCCGTGTGACCTTCGTGGTTTTCACGCACCCATTGACTTCAATGGGTGCGTGATGCGCGAAAAACGCAGAATTATAGAACATGTCGTGAGTTTTTTTCAGCGCACTCACGCTGAGCAAAACTCACGGACCGTCTGCATGCCCCCATAGACTTGTATAGGTCCGTGCGACCAGCGAGAAAAGCACGCGAGTCTCACGGACGTATATCACGTTCGTGTAAATGAGGCCTTAGTCTTAAAGCAGTGTTTTCAGGTCTATGCCCCCCTATCTAAGGGCAGGATAGGATAAAGGGGAAGATGCTGACCCTGGAGACATATTATTTTCTATGATTTGATCACTTCTCTTCTACAGACTTAAAGTGGATCTGTCACATTACCCAATCTGAAAGCAGCATAAAATAGAGGGGAGACACTGAGCTCGGTGAAATATAGTTTTCATTATTCAATTCAGTTTACTTATGTAAAAGCTGTTTAAATGTAGCCAGGACTCATAAGGAAAGCCTGTGAGTCGTATTTTCACTGCCTGCACATAGTGGTTGGCAGCTTTTTCTGTATGAATTTGTGGGAGAGCTGTCAAATAATCTATGTGGGCAGGGAAGACATGACTTTTGGGAACAAATGATTTGGGTGAGTTTTATCTAATGTGTATGAAAGTTGACAACACTCTGCTGACTCAATAACGGCATGTCACGATCTGTGGGTATGTGGACCCACTGGGCCATACTGCTGTAGCGGCATAGCCGCTGGCCAAACAGTGTACCAAGTCAATGTCTATATAGTCCAAGCACAAGGGTACCTGTAGCAGGTCAGACAGTAGTAATGGCTAGGCTCATATGGGACCTTGGCAGCAGACACCAGGCGTGGTGACCGATGGCACAACACGACTCCAACTTTCTAAGGCACAGGAACAATGATAGCAGGTACAGGAACACTAGGAGCATTATAACACTAAGGGTCCCATTGCAAGACTAACTCGGGTAAGCACAACAACGCTCAGGCAATGAGTGAAAGGGCAGAGCCCTTTTTATAGTCCAGGGTGATCATGGGTTAATTGATGATTATTTTCATGTGCGTGCGCTGGCCCTTTAAGGCCGGGCACGAGCGCGCGCACCCTATGGGACACAGCAGAACGGAGCGGAAGTGAGCGCTGTCGTCACCTGGGGAGGAGATGCGGGCCAGCGTTCAAATACCCATGGCTGCGGCCGTCGGGGGTGAGTAATCCCTACGTTCCATGGCCATGCACGCTACACTGCAGAGTTCCAAACCTTCTCTGGCATTAACATCAGCACAAAAACTGTGTCCTGGGAGCTTCATGGCATTGGTTTCCATGGCCGAGCAGCAGCATGCAAGCCTTACTTCACCAAGCACAATGCAAAGCGTCGGATGGAGTAGTGTAAAGCATGCCGCCACTGGACTCTGGAGCAGTGGAAACGTGTTCTGGGGAGTGATGAATCATCCTTCTATACCTGGCAGTCTCACGGATGAGTCTGGGTTTGGTGAATGCCAGAAGAATGTTACCTGCCTGACTGCATTGTGCCAACTGTAAAGTTTGGTGGAGGAGGAATAATAATACTATGGAGTTGTTTTTCAGGGGTTGTCTAGGTCCCTTAGTTCCAGTGAAGGGAAATCTTTGTTGTTCCAGGAACAACTGTTGGGTGAGTTTGTTGTGGAAGAATTGACTGGCCCACACAGAGCCCTGACCTCAACACACACAAATACATATTACACACATGTATACACATTAAACACACACATGTATGCACATTACATACACATACACATTACACACACACACACACACACACACACACACACACACATACATACATACATACACATTACACACATATACAGTCTAGACACACATGTATGGACATTAGGCCCTATTAACATCAGGCCCGTTCACGATGTATACGTTAAATGTAGACTGTGACAGAAGCCCAATATCGGCATCCGTCATCATAGATTTTAATATTATACATTAAATGGATACGTTTTGAACTGTGGTCATGAGAGTTAAAGATGTATCCTTTAAACTAATACTATTATAGTCTATGGGTGACAAATACAACTATTAGTTGTGCATTTAATGGATTTGTCACCTATAGACTTTAATGGTATCCATTAAACGCATACATTATGAAAGGCTATTGTAAAACACATGACATACCTGTCAAACAGATGCCAGAAGAGGCTGGACGCAGCTGCAGGCTTGAGGGAAGCCGACATGACCGTCCTGGTAGGGAAAGGGTTAATGTTAAGAGGTGAGGGAAAGGTGAAGGAGCTGAAGGAGGGACGGGGAGGAGCTAGGGGGGACGGGGGGGCCGTTACTGCGCTTCCCGCTGTTTCTCGGCATTGAGCCGGAAGCAGCGGGAGGAGTAATACACAAGAAGCAAAGCTCCCCGTTGCCCGGCTTTTTAGTATGGCAGAGGCCCTGATTTTAGAGCGGCTGCGTGCCGCTGCTGTGCACCACGGTCCCGGATGGCTGGAGGAGACCGTGGCTGCATTAACGCGGATCCCGGACGCCGTTTCGCCACGTCGGGCACGGCGTTCGGGGTCTGTTGTAAGGGACAGGCTCCCCTCCCCCGGCCCCCCTACGAGCATGGCTATGGCGGCGGGGGGGGAGTCGGCAACAACCGCTCCTGCGCTGGGCAGGCAGAGAGCGGTAGCAGGGGTGACGGCGATGCAGGCTGTGTCGACCCGTCCCTCTCGGCGGTCCCGACCTCCAGAGCGCCTGAGTCCGGAGGTAGTCCCGCGGACACGGCGTCGCAGAGGGAGCCCGATCCCGGACGCTGCAGGCCAGGCAGCTGGGAGGACCGCCCCTTCCCAGGCCCTGCGTCCTGGCAGGAATCCCAGGCCGCGACGGGGTCCGGCAGTAAGCAGGGAGTCGCAGGCCGGGCTCCCTGTCACCCCTCCCCCATCAGATGGAAGATGTCGAGAGCAAGGTACGGCCGCCCCGCATGGTGATGTTCCGGCCAGGGGGCAGGCTTCGTCAGGATCGTCTAGACGGACGACTAGATCTGCAGCGACGTCGAGGCAACAGGTCCGGTCGGAAGTCTGGGTCCCGGCGGTCGGGCGGCAGGTTGCCGGCCCATCGGTCAGCGCGTCCTCATCCCCTTTCCGAAGAGGTCGTTGGGAGGGACAGTCGTCGGCGAGAGAAGAACTGGAGGAAGGTGAACTGGACGTCTATCGTCGAGGTCAGGATGGTCCGGCTGACGGGAACACAGCGCCTGTGCAGCCCGGTGAGTGTATAACTCCATTATTGTCTTATCCAGCGATTTTTATGTCGGGTGTCGGCGGGGGGGCTGCTAGCATAGCATCGGGGGCCGGTAGTGGCGCGGGCGGACGCGACGGAGCGGGTTTGGCAGATTTAGTGGGTTGCTTACGGGAGCTGGTGGGGCGCCTGGATAGGGCCGCGGCGCCGGTAGTAACGGAAGTGTCCCCTGCGGTAGTTTGGGAAGGCCCCAGGGAAGTGGGATCGTTGCAGGCGCGTCCTGTGGTGGCGGTTAGAGAGGCGGTCGCGGTGTCGGTGCAGACTGAGGCACAGAAGGACGGCGATCGAGTGCGCATGGACGATCGTGCTCGGGGGGAGGTGTATGTTTGTTTTGAGGGTCCGTTGGGGGCGCATTTAAAGCAGGAGGTGCGTGATCGGATCTGGAAAGATGAATATGTTGAAATTTTTTCTCTCTTGCCGCTGGCTAAATTCAATTTGGATAAGAGCAAGCGGGATGAGAGTAAAAAGGACGAGGAGGAACGGCGGCGGTATAGGCTTATCCCGCAGACGTTCGTTAATTGGTCGCAGGCGTTCGCCATATTGGCTAGTGTGATAGGGGAAAAGGCGCCGGAAAATTGTTCGGCGTTATTTTGTTATTTTGATGCTATTGGGGAGGCTCATAGGGCGTATGGGGGTCAGGCGTGGCTGCGATATGATGAGCAATTCCGTCAGCGGAAGGCGGTTCGGCCGGCGATTCGGTGGGACCAGAAGGATATTGCTCTCTGGTTACGGGTTACGGCTCCGGTTAGGCAGCCCTTTCCCGGGAGCGGTGGCCAGGGAGGCCAGACTAGTCAGAGTGGACCAAGCGGCGGGGGAAAGGCGGGGTTTTGCTGGCAATTCAATGAAGGCCAGTGCAAGTTCGGGGCCACGTGCAAGTTCAAGCACGTGTGCTCCGAGTGTAATGGGGCATCACACGGGGCGGCAAAATGTCTGCGGAAAAAGAGGTCCGGGAACCAGCACGGGGCTGGTCAAGGGGGTGTCGCCGGTGAGGGTGGAAAGGATGGCCCCTTATCTAAATGAGTATCCGGATAGGGCGGCAGCTAAGTTGCTTTATGAAGGGTTTAGTGTTGGTTTTGTTATTCCTCCGCCTCCTTATGAGGTTCCGGTTACGCGGAGAAATTTAAAATCGGCTTACTTGCATGCGGAAGTCGTGTCGGAAAAGTTGTTAAAAGAAGTTTCGTTGGGGCGCATGTCGGGGCCATTTGTGGAGTCGCCGGTGAAAGATTTAGTTGTGTCCCCTTTGGGTATTGTCCCTAAACGCGAGCCCGGAAAGTTTCGTTTGATTCAACATTTATCGTATCCCAAAGGTTCGTCGGTAAATGACGGGATTGATCACGAGTTGTGTTCCGTAGTTTATACCTCATTCGATAAGGCGGTGGGGTTAGTGCGGGCTGCGGGTCCGGGGGCGCTGCTAGCAAAAACCGACATCGAGGCGGCGTTCAGGTTGTTGCCGGTGCATCCAGAAAGCCAACGGCTGTTGGGTTGTTTTTGGAATGGGGCCTTTTACGTGGATCGGTGCCTTCCGATGGGGTGTTCTCTTTCTTGTGCATACTTCGAGGCGTTTAGTAGCTTCGTGGAGTGGGTAACGAGGGGAGTATCCGGGGTCGATTCGTTGATCCATTACTTAGATGATTTTTTGTGCGTTGGCCCGGGGGGTTCGCCGGTTTGCGGTAACTTGCTTCATGCCCTGCAGAAGGTGGCGAGGGATTTTGGGATCCCTTTGGCGCCGGAAAAAACGGAGGGCCCGGTAGCGACGATTTGTTTCTTGGGAATCGAAATTGACTCGGTGGCAATGAAGTGTCGGCTCCCGGCGGATAAGCTGGGTGCTTTGAGGCTGGAGGTGCGACGGGCTTGTAGAAGGAAGAAAATGTCGCTGAGGGAGCTTCAGTCGCTGCTGGGGAAGTTGAATTTCGCCTGCCGGATTATGCCGATGGGGAGGGTGTTTGGTAGAAGGTTGGCGGCGGCAACGGCGGGAGTGCGGGCGCCGCATCATTTTGTGAGGCTCAAGGAGGAGCACCGAGCTGATCTTCAGGTTTGGGATGACTTCTTGGGCCAGTACAATGGTCGCTCGCTATGGATGGCCCCAGCGCAGGATACGAGTGATCTGAATATTTTCACGGATGCGGCTGGGGCGGGTGGCTTTGGAGCTTACGGGGGAGGTCCGTGGTGCGCAGGTCAATGGCCGGCTAGCTGGGTGTCCAGTGGATTGACGCGGAATCTGGCCCTGCTCGAGCTGTTTCCCATCGTGGTGGCGGCTACCATTTGGGGGGACAGGCTCAGGGATAAGAAGGTCCGTTTTTACTGCGACAACATGGGGGTGGTGCTTGCCATTAATAACATCACGGCGTCCTCTCCTCCGGTAGTTCAATTGTTGCGACATTTAGTGTTGGTGTGTTTGTCGCTGAACGCGTGGGTGGTGGCGGTGCATGTCCCGGGTGTACGGAATTGTGTTGCTGATGCTCTTTCTCGCTCGCAGTGGGACCGGTTTCGGCAATTGGCCCCGGGAGCGGAACGTCTCGGTTTGGCGTGTCCGGATCATCTATGGGATCTGGTATCGGTCCCGTAGAGCAGCTGTTACAAAGGTCTTTGGCGCGCACGACGTGGAGGGCTTATGCTGCTTGTTGGAGGCAGTGGGAGGAGTGGGTAAGAGAGTTGGGTGATGTTAATACGGATAGAGACAGGTTGGTGGCACTTTTGTATTGGTTAGGGGATGCCTGGGAGGGGGGGTTTTCAGTAGCGAAGGTGAACCGGTTTATATCCGCGGTGGCGTTTGGGCTTAAGTTGCGGGGCTTGCGGGATGTATCGAAGGAATTTCTGGTATCGCAGGCTTTGAAGGGGTTGCGCAGAGGTAGGGTGGAGGCGGATAGTAGAAGGCCGGTGTCGTTTGCTTTGCTGGGCTTGTTGGGCGGTTCATTGGCATCGGTATGTCGTTCTTCAGATGAAATGGATTTGTTTCGGTTGGCTTTCTCGTTGGCGTTCTTCGGAGCATTTAGAATAGGTGAGTTGGTGTCGCCAAGTACTAAACAGGCAGGGGGGCTGAGATCTGGGGAGGTGAGCCTTTTTGCAGATCGGTTGGAGGTATGGTTGCGTAGATCAAAAACTGACCAATTAGGGAAGGGAAAACTGATAGTTTTGTTCGCTCTCCCGGGGTCGGTCATGTGCCCAGTAGAGTGCATGCGGGGTTTTACAAAAAACAGGGGGTCTCCAGATTTGCCTTTGTTACGTCATGTGGACGGGTCGTTCTTGTCCAGGTTTCAGTTTGGAGCTGTTTTTAAAAAATGTTTGACGGCGGTTGGGGTTGCGGCAGGCTCATATTCATCTCATTCCTTCCGGATTGGCGCAGCAACGGAAGCAGGGCGCTGGGGGTTGGATGATGAGGGGGTGAGGCGTATTGGTCGTTGGGAGTCAAAAAGGTTTAAGTCCTATGTCCGCCCCCATATGTTGTAATTTTGTTGTTTATGCTTGCAAATGTTATATGGTGGTGCCTAACTGTGTTTTCCGTTTCAGATTCGCCTCCTTGTCTGGTGTGGTTGATGGGTCATTCGTACGTGCACTGGGGGGCTTTGAGGGCGGACGTCCGCCCGGATGGTCGCCAGTTGCGCATTCCGCGACAGGATGCGGTTGTGCATTGGCTGGGGTTTAGAGGTATGTCGTGGAACAGGGTGTTGGCGGAATTCCAGACATATGTGCGGCTTGATAGGGTTCCGGAGGTTTTAGTGTTGCACGTGGGTGGGAATGACTTAGGAGTCCGCCCTTTTCGTGAGTTGGTGCGGGATATCAAACATGATTTGTTGTGTTTGTGGGTATCTTATCCCAAGTTGGTGGTAGTGTGGTCGGACATAGTCCCAAGGAAGCATTGGCGGTTAGCTAGATCGGTGGAGAGAGTCAATAAGGCTCGGATAAAAGTTAACCGGGCGGTGTCCCGTTTTGTGGCAAAGAACGGGGGCATTTGCGTGAGGCATAGGGATTTGGAGTCAGGATTGGGGAATTTCTGGAGGAGTGACGGGGTTCATCTGACCGAGGTTGGCATTGATATTTGGAGCTTGGCTATAGCAGAAGGCATAGAAAGGGCGGTGGTGGTGTGGAGGAACTCACAGGCTTAAGGTGGTCAAGGCCTGTTTCGCGGTGGCGGGGGGAGTCCTTGAGGCCAGTCAGTACAAAATGGTGGGGGGGTCGCATCGGGGGTATGCGTCCCCCAAAAAAGGTACATGGTTGAAGACTTCATCGGGTGTTATCCCTTTGAAGTGGTCTTCTGGTAGAAGGTATGTCACTTGAAGGCTTCATCGGGTGTTATCCCTTTGAAGTGGACTTCTAGTGGTCGGTATATCACTTGAGGGCTTCAACGGGTGTTATCCCCTTGAAGTGGACTTCTAGTGGTTGGAGCCATCTGCAGAGGTGAACGGTGCTTCCGAGCTGGTTTACGGCTGGAGGTAATTAGTGGTTTGCAGATGGCTAATTCGGTGTGTTCTTGAAAGGAACATCTGAAGGGGCTTCAAGGACTTCCTCTGCTCGGGTTAATGTTAACGTTTAATTGTTATTTATGATTCTGACCCATGTTGGGTCATGTGAATTATTAGGAGGAATTCTCTGGTGGATTCCTAACTAGTTATCCGAATGTTTCGGATTTAAATTGTTTTTATAAAACTGTGAAATTAATAAACGGCTGCTGTGGCCATTTCACATCCAACCTCGGTGTCATGTGTCGTTACTAAATGGGGGTGGGGGATAGTATGGTTTAAGGTTAACACACGACTCTACCTAGGCAGGTCAAGAAGAGGCTGGACGCAGCTGCAGGCTTGAGGGAAGCCGACATGACCGTCCTGGTAGGGAAAGGGTTAATGTTAAGAGGTGAGGGAAAGGTGAAGGAGCTGAAGGAGGGACGGGGAGGAGCTAGGGGGGACGGGGGGGCCGTTACTGCGCTTCCCGCTGTTTCTCGGCATTGAGCCGGAAGCAGCGGGAGGAGTAATACACAAGAAGCAAAGCTCCCACCCTCCCACCCTTGTTTTGTTACTCCTTAGGTCTTCTGTACGTCCGTATATGAGCGTTGTGTTTTATTTTGTGTGTTTATTTAACATGTTTTTCTTTTTTCCGGAGTAGGTTCTGTTGTCATGGCAGCTGGCGGGGGGAGTCCTTGAGGCCAGTCAGTACAAAATGGTGGGGGGGTCGCATCGGGGGTATGCGTCCCCCAAAAAAGGTACATGGTTGAAGACTTCATCGGGTGTTATCCCTTTGAAGTGGTCTTCTGGTAGAAGGTATGTCACTTGAAGGCTTCATCGGGTGTTATCCCTTTGAAGTGGACTTCTAGTGGTCGGTATATCACTTGAGGGCTTCAACGGGTGTTATCCCCTTGAAGTGGACTTCTAGTGGTTGGAGCCATCTGCAGAGGTGAACGGTGCTTCCGAGCTGGTTTACGGCTGGAGGTAATTAGTGGTTTGCAGATGGCTAATTCGGTGTGTTCTTGAAAGGAACATCTGAAGGGGCTTCAAGGACTTCCTCTGCTCGGGTTAATGTTAACGTTTAATTGTTATTTATGATTCTGACCCATGTTGGGTCATGTGAATTATTAGGAGGAATTCTCTGGTGGATTCCTAACTAGTTATCCGAATGTTTCGGATTTAAATTGTTTTTATAAAACTGTGAAATTAATAAACGGCTGCTGTGGCCATTTCACATCCAACCTCGGTGTCATGTGTCGTTACTAAATGGGGGTGGGGGATAGTATGGTTTAAGGTTAACACACGACTCTACCTAGGCAGGTCATGTGATGTATGCCATACAGTAGAGATCGTCACCAATAGGTTCCCATGTTAAATAAACATATAGCACATAGTATACGTTTTCTGCAGGATCCTAGTATACTATGCTAATCCATCCTTGAAAAAAAAAAGTATACTAATTTCTACCAGATCTGGCAGAAGCCATAAAGATGCTATTTTGGCCTCCTTTGTGCTAATGGATACGAATGATACAATTAGCACTTGTATGTCAGGCGCTTTCCCGATGGACACACTACACAAACGTTCACAAACGTAATTTGAACATGGCTTTACACACACACACGCACACACACGCACACACACGCACACAAACTACACACACCTCCTTTTTCGATCTGGACTTCTTTGAGTCAGGCAGTAGGGACATTACCCCCCTCCCCCATTACTTTCCAGGGCAACAATGGTGGGAAGTCATAACTTTGAGGCTGGGTTCACACACCCTATTTACGGACGTAATTCGGTCGTTTTAGCGCCGAATTACGTCCGAAAATACGGCTCCAAAGCGGCAGCACACATCTGCCCATTCATTTGAATGGGCTTTACGATTTTCTGTGCCTACGGTCATTTTTTTTACGCGCCGCTGTCAAAAGACGGCGCGTAAAAAAGACGCCCGCGTCAAATTAGTGCCTGTCACTTCTTGAGATGTAATTGGAGCCATTTTCCCTTGACTCCATGGAAAAACAGCTCCAATTACGTCCGTAAGCGCCTGCACTTACCATTACGTCAGAAATTGCGGAGCTGTTTTCTCCTGAAAACAGCTCCGTGATTTCAGCCGTTACGGACGTCTATGTGTGAACATACCCTTAGGGTATGTTCACACGCAGTGTTTTCAGGCATATTTCAGGGCATTTACGCCTCAAAAAACGCCTGAAAAAACGGAAGCTGAACTCCTACAAACATCTGCCCATTGAAATCAATGGGAAAAACAGCATGTAGTTCATACGGGGCGTCTTTTTACGCCTCAGTTTAAAAAAAAATGGAGCGTAAAAATTAGCTCCGTAAAAAAAAGTAGCATGTCACTTCTTGAGGCGTTTTTTGGAGCTGATTTTCCATTGAACACTATGAAAAACGCCTCAAAAAACGCCTCAAGAAACGTCTGAAAAGAAGCCTCAAAAGAAGCTCCAAATTTCATTTTCAGCTTCAAAATGCCTGAAAATCAGAGGCTGTTTTCTCTGAAATCAGCTCCGTATTTTCAGACGTTTTTTGTTAAGCGTGTGAAGATACCCTTAGGGTATGTTCACACACATTAATTACGGACGTAAATCGGGCGTATTAACTCCCGAATTACGGCTTGAATGCGTTGACAAACATCTGCCCATTGAAAGCAATGTGCTGACGTTTGTCTGTTCACACAAGTCATATATTTACGAGCCGATGTCAAAAGACGGCGCGTAAATAGACGCCCGCGTCAAAGAAGTGACCTGTCACTTCTTGGGGCGTAATTGGAGCCGTTATTCATTGACTCCAATGAAAAGCAGCACCAATTATGTCCGTAATGGACACGGCGTTGAAGCGCCTGCACATGCGGTTACGGCTGAAATGACGGGGCTGTTTTCTCCTGAAAACAGCCCCGTAATTTCGGCCGTTACGGACGCTGTAGTGTGAACATACCCTAAGGCTGGGTTCACACGACCTATTTTCAGACGTAAACGAGGCGTATTATGCCTCGTTTTACGTCTGAAAATACGGCTCCAATACGTCGGCAAACATCTGCCCATTCATTTGAATGGGTTTGCCGACGTACTGTGCCGACGACCTCTCATTTACGCGTTGTCGTTTGACAGCTGTCAAACGACGACGCGTAAAATGACTGCCTGGTCAAAGAAGTGCAGGACACTTCTTTGAAACATAATTTGAGCCGTTCTTCATTGAATTCAATGAAGAACAGCTCAAATGATCGGCCGTCAAAGACGCCTCGCATAATGCGAGTAGGAGCTTTTACGTCTGAAACTACGCAGCTGTTTTCTCCTGAAAACAGTCTGTCTTTTCAGACGTAAAAGGAAGCTAGCGTGTGCACATACCCTAAGGGTATGTGCACACGATAGCTGCCTTTTACGTCTTTTTCAGGAGAAAACAGCTCCGTCGTTTCAGACGTAATCGCTCCTCCTCGCATTATGCGAGGCGTCTTTGACGGACGTATATTTGAGCTGTTCTTCATTGAATTCAATGAAAAACAGCTCAAATTACGTCCAAAGAAGTGTCCTGCACTTCTTTGCCGAGGCAGTCATTTTACGCGTCGTCGTTTGACAGCTGTCAAACGACAACGCGTAAATTACAGGTCGTCGGCACAGTACGTCGGCAAACCCATTCAAATGAATGGGCAGATGTTTGCCGACGTATTGTAGCCGCATTTTCAGGCGTAAATCGAGGCATAATATGCCTCGTTTACGCCTGAAAATAGGTCGTGTGAACCCAGCCTAAGGGTATGTGCACACGATAACGACAATTACGGTTGAAATTACAGAGCTGTTTTCAGGAGATCGTTAGATCGTTGGTCCAATATACTGCAATACTAATGTATTGCAGTATATTGTAATTTTCACAGGCTTCTGTTAAGCCGTACCAGAAACACGGCTTAACAGGGGCAAACAAAAGGCAGACCTCGGGGCCTTCATTAGGCCCCTGGGCTGCCATGACATCCACTGGCAATCCCCCGATCGCGGTGTGGGGGCGCCGATGAGCTGTCGTAGGGGCCGTCCCCACTTTTCAACACTTCAGATGCTGCGGTTGTGATTAACTGCAGCATTTGAGGAGTTAAACGGCCAGGAACAGCGCGATCGCTGTTCCCGGACGTTAGTCCCGGATATCAGCTGTAAAACACAGCTGTCACCAGCTGAGTATGGAGCGCGCTCAGCCCATGTCATGCCCATGGCCGCGGGCAGTCAGGTTCACTCACCTCCTGCCGCCCGCAGCCATGGATCTGCGGCGCTGGCCCCAGTCTCCTCCTCAGAAGACGCCAGCACTCACTTCCGGCCGGGTCCCGTAGGGTGCGTGCGCAAGCTCGTGCCCCCTCTTAAACGTGCAGCACGTGCACCGGACTTTTATGTTTAATTAGCCCATAGCACTCTGGACTCTAAGAAGGGGCCAGCCCCTTCCTCCAACGCCTGAGCGTTGTTGTTGTACCCTAAGTTTGTCTATGCAAATGATCTCCTAGTGTTTTCCAGTTCCCAGTGTTCCCTTCAGAACGCCCAGCTTCTGGCAGTGCAGATCTGTGACGTCACTCACAGGTCCTGCATCGTGTCGGACACATCGGCACCAGAGGCTACAGATGATTCTACAGCAGCATCGGCGTTAGCAGGTAAGTCGATGTAGCTACTTACCTGCAAACGCCGATGCTGCTGCAGAATCATCTGTAGCCTCTGGTGCCGATGTGTCCCCGCTCGTCTGACACGATGCAGGACCTGTGAGTGACGACACAGCGTGATCTCTCGAGAACACGCTGTGTCTGCACTGCCAGAAGCTGGGCGTTCTGAAGAGAAGTGGATGATACTTCTCATCAGAACGGCCAGCTAGTAAAAGTATTAAAAACGCCCCGATGTACGCACATAATACACGCCCACTTGGACTTTTACTTTTAAACACACCCACTTGGACTTTTGCAAGCCTCATTTACATAACTACAAAAATGGTCATAACTTGGCCAAAAATGCTAGTTTTTTAAAAATAAAAACGTTACTGTAATCTACATTGCAGCGCCTATCTGCTGCAATAGCAGATAGGGGCTGCAAAATCTGTTGACAGAGCCTCTTTAATATAGGATCGGTCCTGTCAAACTAATCTGATCCGTTTCTATGAGGAAGTAAGCTCTGTCATATATCTTGATTTTTCCAAAGCATTTGATACTGTAAGGGTCAGTTCACATGAAGTTTTTTTGCGCTGATTTTGACCACCACGTCGGAATCAGCATCAAAAAATGGCCAAAATGGCCCCTTATTGATCAATGGGAGTCAGAGGCGTTTCTTTTCACAGGCGGCTTTTAGCCAGGAAAAAAAAACTGCATGTCCTATCTTGCCACTAGTTTCTAAACATTTTTAGTTGCATATTTTGCCCGCTGTCCTTGCATTCAATGGTCGCAGGCGAATAACGCTGTGAACAAATATGGTAGAAAAATCATAGGCAGTTCAAAATCTGCCTCAGAATTACTCAAGGAATTCTGAGGCAGATTTTTTTCTGCCCGCAAAAAAACTCTGTGTGAACAGGGCCTAATACATAAAACGTTGGTCTATAAAATGAGAATGCTGGGAGTGGGGGTAAATGTATGTAAGTGAGAAAGTAACTGGTTCAGTGATAGAAAACAGAGGATGGTTATTAAGGGTGCATACATGCTCAGATTCGGTCTCCGTTACTAGTGCGGTACCACAGGGGTCAGTATTGGACCCTATGCTGTTTAATATATTTATAAATGACCTTGTAGAGGGATTGCACAGTGAAATATACATTTCTGCAGATTATACTAGGCTGTGTAGAGTAATTAACACAGAGGACAGTATTCTTTTACACATGGATCTGGAGAAGCTGGAGGCTTGGGCAGAGAAGTGGCAATGAGGCATGACACTGATAAATGTAAGGTTAAGCACTTGGGAAGGGAAAATACATGTCACCATTACAAACAAAATGGGGAAATACTGCGGAAAACGGACATGGAAAAGGATTTAGGAATTTTACGTAAAAGTAAGCTTAAAAGTGTACCTACCACCACTATAAGGGCGGGTTCACACATGGCGGAATTGCACTTAAATTCCGCTGCGGACACTCCGCAGCGTTAATCCGCAGCGGAGCCGTTTCTACATTGACTTTCACTTTAATTTAGCAGTGTTCGTTTACACGATGCGTACAATTCCGCTGCGGAGCATAGGCTGCGGAGCGGAATTTGGTGTCCGCAGCATGCTCTGTCTGTTGCGGAGCAGTGGCGGACTCATGGCGGAATTTCTCCATTGACTTCAATGGAGATTCAAAGTTCCGCAATGAAGTCCGCAGCTGTCATGCACATGTCATGTGTGCTGCGGATGCGTCTTGCTTTTTTTACTTGACATTTCTTCATTCTGGCTGGACCTATGTATTTCTAGGTCTACAGCCAGACTGAGGAAGTCAATGGGGCTCCCGTAATGACGGGAGCGTTGCTAGGAGACGTCAGTAAATAGTCACTGTCCAGGGTGCTGAAAGAGTTAAGCGATCGGCAGTAACTGTTTCTGCACCCGGGACAGTGACTACCGATCCCAATATACATGTATCTGTAAAAAAAAATGAAGTTCGTACTTACCGAGAACTCCCTGTTTCTGTCTCCAGTCCGGCCTCCCAGGATGACGTTTCAGTGTAAGTGACGGCTGCAGCCAATCACAGGCCAAGCACAGGCTGCAGCGGTCACATGGACTGGCGCGTCATCCAGGGAGGTCGGGCTGGATGCCGAAGGAGGGACGCGTCATAAAGACAACGGGCGGTAAGTATGAATTTCTTTTACTTTCACTAGGGAAAGTGCTGTCCCTTCTCTCTATCCTGCACTGAATAGGGAGAAGGGAAGCACTTTTCCCGCAGTCCGCAGCAGCTAGTCCGCATCAATTTTCTGCACATTTTGTGCAGATCCGCAGCCGTAATCCGCAACCCGGATTAGGTGCGGCATTGATGCGGACAGTTGCGGAGGAATTCCGCCATGTGTGGTCATGCCCTAAGGCACATGCTGCAGATTTTGTTGCAAATTTTGGGCTTGCTGCAGAAACAACCTGATTCACATGAAGGGAACTGATTTTTCAGTCACAGAAATTTCTGCAACAAAAACAGTAGCCCCTTCTTTAGTTAAATAAATATTTTAATAAATACATGTCATTAGAAATGTAAAAAGAAAGCTGCTTACATGGTTTGATGATTCCCAACATCCCCTATGTCCTCTCACAATCCCCCATGGCAGCCTACAGACTCAGAATGCGAGACACCTCTAGTTATCGCGACATCTCGCGTTCTCTCTAAAAGAGCACTTACTGTAATAATACAGCAGTTACCAATCAGTAAGAATTAATACAGAGGTTACAGATCAGTATAGTATAGTAGAGATATTGTCATATCATAATTTTTTTTTACATAACACACATGAAGAATATTGCAGGATTTTGCTGATACTTGATACCCATCTCTAGACTGATTCAGTTCAAACAAGGTTCTACAGGAAAAAGACACAAGGATAGATATGCAGATATAAGGAAATCAGGGGAAGCAGTGTAGACATACAAAACCTAACAAACCCACAGATGTAGTTCTGAATAGCAAATAGCAAACAAATCACATACAAATGCAGACTCCCACTAAGACTCCAGTGTTTCCTTACATGAATTAACACTATAGTATACATTTATCTACAGCTGAGTGTACACATGAAGAGTAATATACTAATCTAAAAAAAAACGTGGAGTTTGGTTGATTATTCATACTGCTAATATGGATATAATATTTCTAGACTTGCAAGGAGAGCTTTCCTCCGAGAACAATGGCTACTCAAGTGCACTGAAAGGGATTGTCTCATGTATTTAAGTTTTGTTTCATGAATTAGGCCTCATTTACACGAGCGTGTGCGTTTTGCGCGCGCAAAAAACGCAGCGTTTTGCGTGCGCAAAAGGCACTTGACAGTTCCGTGTGTCATCCGTGTATGATGCGCGGCTGCGTGATTTTCGCGCAACCGCCATCATAGAGATGAGGCTAGTCGACGTCAGTCACTGTCCATGGTGCTGAAAGAGTTAACTGATCGGCAGTAACTCTTTCAGCACCCTCGACAGTGCATTCCGATCACCATATCGAGTAACCTGTTTAAAAAAAAAGAGGTTCGTACTTACTGAGAACTTCCCGGCCGTTGCCTTGGTGACGCGTCCTTGGTGACGCGTCCTTGGTGACGCGCCTCTCTTGACATCTGGCCCCACCTCCCTGGATGACGCGGCAGTCCATGTGACCGCTGCAGCCTGTGCTTGGCTTGTGATTGGCTGCAGCTGTCACTTGGACTGAATTGTCATCCCGGGAGGTCAGACTGGAGGAAGAAGCCGGGAGTTATCGGCAAGTCAGAACTTTTTTTTTTTTTTACACGTTCACGTATATTGGAATCGGAAGTCACTGTCCAGGGTGCTGAACCAGTTTAACTCTTTCAGCACCCTGCACAGTGACTGTCTCCTGCCGGGTTCGGTCAAAACGAGTTCGGCCGAACCCGGTAAAGTTCGGTTCGCTCATGTCTAAGACACTCCGTTCGGATGTTTGTAAACAGAAAAGCACGTGGTGCTTTTCTGTTTACATTCAGTTTGACAGCTCTTGCGCGAATCACACAGTTCGCACGGAAGTGCTTCCGTGTGACCTTCGTGGTTTTCACGCACCCATTGACTTCAATGGGTGCGTGATGCGCGAAAAACGCAGAATTATAGAATATGTCGTGAGTTTTTTTCAGCGCACTCACGCTGAGCAAAACTCACGGACCGTCTGCATGCCCCCATAGACTTGTATAGGTCCGTGCGACCGGCGAGAAAAGCACGCGAGTCTCACGGACGTATATCACGTTCGTGTAAATGAGGCCTTAGTCTTAAAGCAGTGTTTTCAGGTCTATGCCCCCCTATCTAAGGGCAGGATAGGATAAAGGGGAAGATGCTGACCCTGGAGACATATTATTTTCTATGATTTGATCACTTCTCTTCTACAGACTTAAAGTGGATCTGTCACATTACCCAATCTGAAAGCAGCATAAAATAGAGGGGAGACACTGAGCTCGGTGAAATATAGTTTTCATTATTCAATTCAGTTTACTTATGTAAAAGCTGTTTAAATGTAGCCAGGACTCATAAGGAAAGCCTGTGAGTCGTATTTTCACTGCCTGCACATAGTGGTTGGCAGCTTTTTCTGTATCAATTTGTGGGAGAGCTGTCAAATAATCTATGTGGGCAGGGAAGACATGACTTTTGGGAACAAATGATTTGGGTGAGTTTTATCTAATGTGTATGAAAGTTGACAACACTCTGCTGACTCAATAACGGCATGTCACGATCTGTGGGTATGTGGACCCACTGGGCCATACTGCTGTAGCGGCATAGCCGCTGGCCAAACAGTGTACCAAGTCAATGTCTATATAGTCCAAGCACAAGGGTACCTGTAGCAGGTCAGACAGTAGTAATGGCTAGGCTCATATGGGACCTTGGCAGCAGACACCAGGCGTGGTGACCGATGGCACAACACGACTCCAACTTTCTAAGGCACAGGAACAATGATAGCAGGTACAGGAACACTAGGAGCATTATAACACTAAGGGACCCATTGCAAGACTAACTCGGGTAAGCACAACAACGCTCAGGCAATGAGTGAAAGGGCAGAGCCCTTTTTATAGTCCAGGGTGATCATGGGTTAATTGATGATTATTTTCATGTGCGTGCGCTGGCCCTTTAAGGCCGGGCACGAGCGCGCGCACCCTATGGGACACAGCAGAACGGAGCGGAAGTGAGCGCTGTCGTCACCTGGGGAGGAGATGCGGGCCAGCGCTCAAATACCCATGGCTGCGGCCGTCGGGGGGTGAGTAATCCCTACGTTCCATGGCCATGCACGCTACACTGCAGAGTTCCAAACCTTCTCTGGCATTAACATCAGCACAAAAACTGTGTCCTGGGAGCTTCATGGCATTGGTTTCCATGGCCGAGCAGCAGCATGCAAGCCTTACTTCACCAAGCACAATGCAAAGCGTCGGATGGAGTAGTGTAAAGCATGCCGCCACAGGACTCTGGAGCAGTGGAAACGTGTTCTGGGGAGTGATGAATCATCCTTCTATATCTGGCAGTCTCACGGATGAGTCTGGGTTTGGTGAATGCCAGAAGAATGTTACCTGCCTGACTGCATTGTGCCAACTGTAAAGTTTGGTGGAGGAGGAATAATAATACTATGGAGTTGTTTTTCAGGGGTTGTCTAGGTCCCTTAGTTCCAGTGAAGGGAAATCTTTGTTGTTCCAGGAACAACTGTTGGGTGAGTTTGTTGTGGAAGAATTGACTGGCCCACACAGAGCCCTGACCTCAACACACACAAATACATATTACACACATGTATACACATTAAACACACACATGTATGCACATTACATACACATACACATTACACACACACACACACACACACACACACACACACACACACACACACATACATACACATTACACACATATACAGTCTAGACACACATGTATGGACATTAGGCCCTATTAACATCAGGCCCGTTCACGATGTATACGTTAAATGTAGACTGTGACAGAAGCCCAATATCGGCATCCGTCATCATAGATTTTAATATTATACATTAAATGGATACGTTTTGAACTGTGGTCATGAGAGTTAAAGATGTATCCTTTAAACTAATACTATTATAGTCTATGGGTGACAAATACAACTATTAGTTGTGCATTTAATGGATTTGTCACCTATAGACTTTAATGGTATCCATTAAACGCATACATTATGAAAGGCTATTGTAAAACACATGACATACCTGTCAAACAGATGCCTGTGATGTATGCCATACAGTAGAGATCGTCACCAATAGGTTCCCATGTTAAATAAACATATAGCACATAGTATACGTTTTCTGCAGGATCCTAGTATACTATGCTAATCCATCCTTGAAAAAAAAAGTATACTAATTTATACCAGATCTGGCAGAAGCCATAAAGATGCTATTTTGGCCTCCTTTGTGCTAATGGATACGAATGATACAAGTAGCACTTGTATGTCAGGCGCTTTCCCGATGGACACACTACACAAACGTTCACAAACGTAATTTGAACATGGCTTTACACACACACACGCACACACACGCACACACACGCACACAAACTACACACACCTCCTTTTTCGATCTGGACTTCTTTGAGTCAGGCAGTAGGGACATTACCCCCCTCCCCCATTACTTTCCAGGGCAACAATGGTGGGAAGTCATAACTTTGAGGCTGGGTTCACACACCCTATTTACGGACGTAATTCGGTCGTTTTAGCGCCGAATTACGTCCGAAAATACGGCTCCAAAGCGGCAGCACACATCTGCCCATTCATTTGAATGGGCTTTACGATGTTCTGTGCCTACGGTCATTTTTTTTACGCGCCGCTGTCAAAAGACGGCGCGTAAAAAAGACGCCCGCGTCAAATTAGTGCCTGTCACTTCTTGAGATGTAATTGGAGCCATTTTCCCTTGACTCCATGGAAAAACAGCTCCAATTACGTCCGTAAGCGCCTGCACTTACCATTACGTCAGAAATTGCGGAGCTGTTTTCTCCTGAAAACAGCTCCGTGATTTCAGCCGTTACGGACGTCTATGTGTGAACATACCCTTAGGGTATGTTCACACGCAGTGTTTTCAGGCATATTTCAGGGCATTTACGCCTCAAAAAACGCCTGAAAAAACGGAAGCTGAACTCCTACAAACATCTGCCCATTGAAATCAATGGGAAAAACAGCATGTAGTTCATACGGGGCGTCTTTTTACGCCTCAGTTTAAAAAAAAATGGAGCGTAAAAATTAGCTCCGTAAAAAAAAGTAGCATGTCACTTCTTGAGGCGTTTTTTGGAGCTGATTTTCCATTGAACACTATGAAAAACGCCTCAAAAAACGCCTCAAGAAACGTCTGAAAAGAAGCCTCAAAAGAAGCTCCAAATTTCATTTTCAGCTTCAAAATGCCTGAAAATCAGAGGCTGTTTTCTCTGAAATCAGCTCCGTATTTTCAGACGTTTTTTGTTAAGCGTGTGAAGATACCCTTAGGGTATGTTCACACACATTAATTACGGACGTAAATCGGGCGTATTAACTCCCGAATTACGGCTTGAATGCGTTGACAAACATCTGCCCATTGAAAGCAATGTGCTGACGTTTGTCTGTTCACACAAGTCATATATTTACGCGCCGATGTCAAAAGACGGCGCGTAAATAGACGCCCGCGTCAAAGAAGTGACCTGTCACTTCTTGGGGCGTAATTGGAGCCGTTATTCATTGACTCCAATGAAAAGCAGCACCAATTATGTCCGTAATGGACACGGCGTTGAAGCGCCTGCACATGCGGTTACGGCTGAAATGACGGGGCTGTTTTCTCCTGAAAACAGCCCCGTAATTTCGGCCGTTACGGACGCTGTAGTGTGAACATACCCTAAGGCTGGGTTCACACGACCTATTTTCAGACGTAAACGAGGCGTATTATGCCTCGTTTTACGTCTGAAAATACGGCTCCAATACGTCGGCAAACATCTGCCCATTCATTTGAATGGGTTTGCCGACGTACTGTGCCGACGACCTGTCATTTACGTGTTGTCGTTTGACAGCTGTCAAACGACGACGCGTAAAATGACTGCCTGGTCAAAGAAGTGCAGGACACTTCTTTGAAACATAATTTGAGCCGTTCTTCATTGAATTCAATGAAGAACAGCTCAAATGATCGGCCGTCAAAGACGCCTCGCATAATGCGAGTAGGAGCTTTTACGTCTGAAACTACGCAGCTGTTTTCTCCTGAAAACAGTCTGTCTTTTCAGACGTAAAAGGAAGCTAGCGTGTGCACATACCCTAAGGGTATGTGCACACTATAGCTGCCTTTTACGTCTTTTTCAGGAGAAAACAGCTCCGTCGTTTCAGACGTAATCGCTCCTCCTCGCATTATGCGAGGCGTCTTTGACGGACGTATATTTGAGCTGTTCTTCATTGAATTCAATCAAAAACGGCTCAAATTACGTCCAAAGAAGTGTCCTGCACTTCTTTGCCGAGGCAGTCATTTTACGCGTCGTCGTTTGACAGCTGTCAAACGACAACGCGTAAATTACAGGTCGTCGGCACAGTACGTCGGCAAACCCATTCAAATGAATGGGCAGATGTTTGCCGACGTATTGTAGCCGCATTTTCAGGCGTAAATCGAGGCATAATATGCCTCGTTTACGCCTGAAAATAGGTCGTGTGAACCCAGCCTAAGGGTATGTGCACACGATAACGACAATTACGGTTGAAATTACAGAGCTGTTTTCAGGAGAAAACAGCTCCTGATTTCAGACGTAATTGCTCGTACTCGCATTTTGCGAGACATCAATTGCGGCCGTAATTTGGAGCTGTTCTTCATTGAAGTCAATGAAAAATGGCTCAAATTACGTCCCAAGAAGTGTCCTGAACTTCTTTGACGACGCTGTTATTTTACGCGCCGTCTTTTGACAGCGACGCGTAAAATTACAGGTCGTCAGCACAGTACGTCGGCAAACCCATTGAAATGAATGGGCAGATGTTTGCCGACGTATTATGCCTGAAAATAGGTTGTGTGAACCCAGCCTAAAGGGAATGTATCGCTAGAATTTAAAAAAAAAATTTCAGTTGACCGATGTTTATTTAACTAATTACACATTGTTTTAATGTTTTTTTATTTTTTCACAAGTCAGAAAATATTATGAATTAGATTCTAAATTATAATAATTCCATGTGCTGGCCACTAGAGGCAGCAGTTCCCAAAATTGCCACATGGTCACTGTGGTAAAGCAACCTTATTGACTTCTGCTGCAAATTTGGGGTGGACACAATCTCCTCTAGTGTCCTCACTCAATCCCCCCTCCCTTCTTCTGGCTAGTGCCGGACGGGGGAGGGGTTTGAATGTCTTCAAACCGCCTACAATGTGCACCACCATTTTCTGAGCGACTGCACAGTGGTAGTAATCATACACCACCAGAAATTACCTGCTGCCGCCTCCGTTGCCTCTGCTCTTCTTACCAAATTCCTGCCACCTACGCTCCTCTTTTTTGCACCTCCGCTTCGATGAAGCTATTGCCAGAAGCCGCGGCTGGAAGTTGTCATCTTACTCAGGGGCGTAGATGGGGGGGCGCAAATGGAATGTAGGAACGGGGGGGGGGGGGGTCCGCTGGGACAGCTGCCGCTACTGACATAGGTCCTAACCGCCGGATCAGGAGGGACAGTCCAGGTTTCTTACTGCTGTACAGGGGCGTCTGAAAAATGTTCTGCTGTGCTTCCTGTCGCCAGCCAGCCACGCCCCCCGCAAGTCCCGTGAGCTGCCTGCGCACAGCGGGACCACATCACTATGACACTGGGCGTAACAGCGTTCTGAGTGGAGCGACGGAGCAGAGCGTTGAGCACCACGGCACCAAGCGGAGCAAAGTAAACACAGTGGTGAGTTTAAAGTAAAAGCAATTTAGTGCCTGGGAACACTAGTGTTTCTAAAATCATAAAATAAATGACATTTTATGATTTTAGAAATTCTAGTTAAAGGGGTTGTCCCACAACCACATGTATCCCCCATCCACTGTATAGGGGATACATCATACAGTGGTCAGACCCTCAGCGATGAGAACAGGGGACCGAAATTCCCCTGAATTAGAATTCCTTCATTTATTTTTATGGAGCTGCAGGAAACAGTTGTCGCATGGAAATTAATGGAGCGCTGGCTACTTCAGGGGAATTTCAGTCCTTAATTTTCATCGCTGGGGGTGCCAGCGATCACACATGTGCAGGGGCATAGCTAGGGGGGGCAGGTGGGGCATGTGCCCAGGGCGCAACTAAGAGGGAAGGTAGAGGGGCACCAGGACCGCACCGTCCATGACGGTGGCCGCTATGAATCCACCACCCCCTTCTGCACTGTAGGCAATAAATGGCCGGGTACGTTCCGTGCCCGGCCATTCACTGCCTTTCAACTACTCAAGTGGCGCAATTACTTCTTTGCGACGCTTGCATCATTGAAAGGCGCTGATTGACAGGGCAAGTCATAGTGTCCTGCCAATCAGCGCCTTTCATAGGCACAAGCGGCTTGATGACGGCATCGCGCCTTCGTCTATGAAAGGTGCGGATTGGCAGGGCAGAATGACTTGCCCTGTCAATCAGCGCTTTTCAATGATGCAAGCGGAGTCATTTAACCCCAGCAGACCTGCTCAGAAGATAGCAGGTCTGCATTGCCACCGGATGGCGCGGGAACGGGATTAAGGTGAGTATTTAAAGTTTTGTAATTTTGTATCCTAATAAAAATGTGAGTGATATTATCTACAGGGGAGGCTCTAGCTACAGTGGGGGATATATACAGGGGGGCTCTATCTACAGAGGTCGGCTCTATCTACGGGGGGCTATATACAGTGGTCGACTCCTTCTACAAGGGGTGTTATAGACTATCCACAAGGGGGGGCTATATACAGGGGTGGGCTTTAGTGGAGCACTATACAGGGAGCTATATGTGAGGCACTATATACAGGGGTGGGCTATATGTCCAGCACTAATTATAGGGAGAGATATATGCAGGGCACTATCTACAGGGGTGGGCTATATGTTGGACATTGTATACAGGGGTGGCCTATATGTGGAGCACTATCTACAGGGGTGGCTATATGTTGGCACTATCTACAGGGGTGGCTATATGTGGGACACTATCTACAGGGGTGGCTATATGTGGGCACTATCTACAAGGGTGGCTATATGTGGGACACCATCTACAGGGGGCTGTATGTGGGGCACTAACTACAGGGGCTCTACGGGGTCAATATCTACAGGGGGATCTATCTAGGCCACTATCCACAAGGGGTTCTATGGGCACTATCTACAGGGGGCACGGTGTGTGTGTGTGTGTGTGTGTGTGTGTGTGTGTGTGTGTGTGTGTGTGTGAGACACAGTGTATGGTGTTATTATAATTAGTGGTGCAGTGTATGGTGCTATTATATTTAGGTGTGCAGTGTCTGGCTCGATGATAACTGTATCTTTGTTTATAGGTGCAAAAATGTTTGAACAGTGAGAAGCTGAAGACATCTGAGTTGCAAACTGCAGAAATGGGCTGTGGCCAGGAGAAGTCATCAAAGAGGTCTGGACCGGATGGAGAAAAAAAGAGAAAAAGAACAACTAGAATCTGAGATCGTCACTGGTGAATCACTTAATGTAAATGTTTATTCTGCCTCTAATCAGCACTGTAGTAACTGTATGATCTGCATCGAGATGATGGGTGGTATGATTTTTGTTGTGAAACAGCAACTCCCAGCATATCCTTACCATTGTTTGGGCCATGCTGGGAGCTGTATACAATTTAATGCAAACCTATACAGCAGAAGTTGCACTAAATTGAGCTGTATTTGTGCTGGTGTTGTATTTGTGTACTGAGCTTTGTTCTGGTGCTGTATATATGTACTGATCGTGATTCTGGAGCTGTATATATGTACTGAGCTTGGTTCTGGTGCTGTATATATATCTACTGAGCTTGGTTCTGGCACTTTATATATGTACTGAGTTTGGTTCTGTAATGAGCTGTGTTCTGGTGTTGCATATATGTAATGGGCTTTGTTCTGGTGTTGTATATATGTACTGAGCTTTGTTCTGGTGCTGTATATATGTAATGAGCTTGGTTCTGGTGTTTTATATAGAACTATATTTCTTGTAAAATGTAGAAATGGTTTTATGCCCGAGTTACATAAAAAAAATTTAAAAAAATGACACCTCATTGATTGTTAGGGAAAACAAACATGGCGAGGGGGGGAAGGAGATGTCGGGAAAGAGGTTGGGGGGGGGCGCCAAACTGAATCTTTGCCCCGGGTGCTGGAGAACCTAGTTACGCCTCTGTCTTACTGTCCGGCAGCGGCTTCCGTTCCACATGAAAATGGTGTCGTATTTCTCTATAGGAACGAGTTTTGTTGTGTTACTGGTGCGAAATGCGCATCACCGAGCACGCGCAGTTCACACACAGATGGCGCACGCTTCGGAGAATGGAATGGCTCCCGTTCGCATTCTCTATGGCATTTCATGTGACGTATAGCACCTTAGTATGTGTTGTTAATCGACACATATACAGATGAAAAAAAATGTCAGCCCCCACAGAGAACTAAGTATGAATAAATAAAAAAGTTTAAAGTGACAACATAAATAACATGTATTTTTTGGTCATTGCTCCATTTGCAATCTGATTGTTAAAACGGATGCATTCTCTGATTCTGAGAATAAAAAATTTTACAAAATTGTGCATTTTATCAACTGCAGTACCTCTGGGGTCATCTACAGGGCAATATGTCCGTGTGGCCTTTCCTATATTGGCATGACCACGAGAGAACTCAAAATGAGGGTCCAGGAACATGTTAGAGATATTAAGAGAGCTGGAAAAATTGAGGCAAATGATTGGGAGACGATTAACAAACTCAAATCTATCCCCAGACATTTTCGGGACCATCATAACAACAGGTGGCAAGACCTGAAAGTGCATGGCATTGATAAAATCATCATCGGAACACGTGGTGGGGACACCTTTCGCAAACTAGAACGCATCGAGTGTAAGTGGATAACGAAGTTAAACACTAGTTCACCATATGGTTTAAATGAAAAAATGTCCTTCGCGTCCATCTTGTGAGACATTATTTTGGGCCCTATAGCATCATTTTCCATTTATTATTGTATGTTTTTTTATTGTATTTACGTTTATGTGATGGGATAATCCATGGTAGATACATTTCTTGTGGTCATGTTGTCGCATTGGGGACGCAATCCTATGTTGGTGTATACTATATATTGAGGTGGGATCACTCTATTTACTGGATACCATCTTCTAAGGGACTTTCAAAAAATTTTTTTACAGGTGCTATGGTTACCTCTGGTCCGTCTGTCAAGTTCAGTAGTGGAGGTTGTTTATGATGCTCAACTTTGAAATTTAGGGCCTGGTCACTCTTGTTTTGGGACATGGCCATATGTGGGCTCTTTGTATATATGAACGTGTCAATATATATCTGTGTCACTATATGTATAATTGGCATTTTGGGATGTTCTCAGCTTTCTCAAGGGGTAGGTATTGGTACCTTTAGGTGTGCCTACTCTATCTTTGTGTTTACTTGTGCCTAATGATACATTAATTCACTTTTTGATATGGCTATATTTTTGTACTACACTATATTTACTACATGCATATATTACACCTTTTTATATAGATTTTACTTATTTGTGTACTATATATTGGTGCACAGATCAATGTATTGGTCTGTTTATATTTATACACTAATATATATATATATTCTGTATACACTCATATTTCATATATTTTTTCTAATTATTAATTATTTGCTGATATTTATATATATATGCACTTTATTTCACTTTAGATTTATTATTATTAGATTTATAATTATTTACTATATTGTTTACACTTATGGATCATGTGTCCTTATATTGTTCTATACACAATTATACAGTATTTTCATCTACACATATGTATTTTAAGCTATTATATATTTATTTTTTAATATATATATATTTATATATTTGTATACTATATATTTACACACTGGTATGGAGGTCACTATTGTTGGCTTTTTAAGTAACACATTATATAATGATTTATATATTATATATGACTAATATATTTTTTTGTATGACTAACATTGATTAATATTTTTTAGGTGCAGTCCTTATTTCTTCTCACTCACTTTTTTCTTATTTCTTTTTTTAATCTTCACTTTTAGATCACGTCCTTTATGATGTCTATGCTTTAGGGCATGATTTCCGGTGCTCGCTTTAGCACTGGTGCGCATGCGCGGCGGGGGCAATATGGCGCCTGCAAGCACGAGTACAGCTCCGTTCCTTTATTTACATCCCTGGATTTCTGCAGCATGGTAGGCGGATTTCCTCTATTGTGATTATAATACTCAGAGGCTGTGTATACTGTGCATCCATTGGATGTTGCTATAATTCCCTCCCCTTTTGTTCTATACTTAAGGTGACCATTATCTCATCATGTCAGTACCCCTTGAGAAAGCTGACGGCGAAACGCGCGTTGGGGGCGGTCTGTGTGGAGATCTCTCGTTTTTTGGTCCATCATGCAATCCACGGGTTTGTGCAGTTCTCTTAGCCCAATTAATAGGGCCATTTTTTGATCTATCTGTGCATAGGTGGGCACAATTTTGTGCTTTCTGGCCAGGTGTATATTACATCTAGAACCTTTTTCTGTTCTTGAGTTTAATTATTTGGCTTATGATATATCCTTTTGGATCGAGATTTCTGTACTATACCACATCACATGATGTTTATACTATGGTAGCATATAACTGGGACTATTTACGCTGTTTCTCCACACTCTCCTTTTAACCCCTTAATGACCGGGCCTGAAAAGACCTTAATGACCAAGCCAGATTTGTTAAATCTGGTATGTCTGAATTTATCAGAGAATAACTCTGCGAAAGTTTTGAATATCCAAGTAATTCTGACATTGTTTTTTCGTCACATGTTGTACTTTATTTTAGTGGTAAAAGTAGACTGATACGATTTACGGAAATTAATGAAAAAATAGAAAAATTGAAGAAATTTTGTAAAAATTATCATTTTTCCCTATTTTTAACTGCAATATGTCACATATATACATACATACTGTACAATTTTTTTTATGAAATATATATTTCCATCGCTTTACTCTATTTTGGCAGCACTTTTGAAAAAAAAAAATTTTTTTTGAGCAATTTAGAAGACTTACAAGTTTAGTAATGATTTTATACATTTTGAAGTACATTTTGTTTTCCTGCACCAAGCCAGGTTTTCAGAGGCTCATAGGTGTCAGAATGGTGGAAACCCCCACAAGTGACACCATTTTGAAAACTACACCCCTTAAGGTATTTATTAAGGGGTGTTGTAAGTATTTTGACCCCACAGTTTTTTTGTAAGAATTCATGCAAAGCAGGAGTAAAGAAATATAATTTCACTTTTTTCATAAAAGTATCACTTTGAAGACCGATTTCTTTGTAAAGCGACCATGAGAATGAAGAAATGCACCCCAAAATCTATCACCCTGTTTCTCCTGTTTTCAAAAATGCCCACATTGTGACCCTAATGCGTTGCCTGGACACACGGCAGGGCCCGAAATGAAGGGAGCAACCGGAGGCATTCAGGTCTCATTTTTGCTTGAAAATGTTTTAGGCCCCACTGTACATTTGGAGAGGTTTTGAACTGCCAGAACGATAGAAACTCCCCATAAACGACCCTATTTAGAAAACTAGACACCTTAAGGTATTTATCTAGGGGTGTAGTGAGTATTTTAACCCCACAGTTTTTTGCTAAATTTAATGCATTGCAGGTGAAATAAAAAAAACAAAACACTTTTTATATAAAAGTATCACTTTGAAGACCAATTTCTTTGTAAAGCGACCATCAGAATGAAGAAACACACCCCAAAATCTATCACCCTGTTTCTCCTGTTTTCAAAAATGCCCACATTGTGACCCTAATGCGTTGCCTGGACACACGGCAGGGCCCGAAAGGAAGGGAGCAACCGGAGGCATTCAGGTCTCATTTTTGCTTGAAAATGTTTTAGGCCCCACTGTACATTTGGAGAGGTTTTGAACTACCAGAACTATAGAAACTCCCCATAAACGACCCCATTTAGAAAACTAGACACCTTAAGGTATTTATCTAGGGGTGTAGTGAGTATTTTGACCCCACAGTTTTTTGCTAAATTTAATGTATAGCAGGTGAAATAATAAAACAAACCACTTTTTATATAAAAGTATCACTTTGAAGACCGATTTCTTTGTAAAGCGACCATGAGAATGAAGAAACACCCCCCAAAATTTATCACACTGTTTCTCCTGTTTTCAAAAATGCCCCCATAGTGACCCTAATGCGTTGCCTGGACACACGGCAGGGCCCGAAAGGGAGGTAGCACCCGAAGACTTTCAGGACACACATTTTGCTTGAAAATGTTTCAGGTCCCATTACACATTTATAGAGGCACTGAGCTGCCAAAAAGATAGAAACTCGCCATAAATGACCCCATTTTGAAAACTAGACCACTTAAGGTATTCATCTAGGTGTGTACTAAGTATTTTGACCCCACAGTTTTCGCAGGAATTAATGCAAAGCAGGTGGAAAGAAAATTTTATTTCACTTTTTTTCACAAATGTGTCATTTTAAGGTCAGATTTCTTGTACAGAGGACATGAGAATAAGGAAATGCACCAGAAAATGTATCACCCTGTTTCTCCTGTGTTCAAAAATATCCCCATTGTGGCCCTAATTTGTTTCCTGGACACACGACAGGACCCAAAAGGAAGGGAGCACCCGGAGGCTTTCAGGACACACATTTTGCTTTGAAAATGGGAGGATTCTACTTTTCTAGATTGAGAAATAGATGTCCCTAACAGTTTCTACACCCTATGACTATGTCGTGCTAAGAAAGCAGCTGTCCTGAAATCATGTCTGTCCATAGACATTATGTATATCAACCCGCTCTGATATATAGTAAGTTAGAGTGGGAAAATGTATTAAACTGTTGGTGGAAAAAGGCAATATATCCAAAAAAAAGGAGGAAGAATGTATCCAGCTATGTGGAAAACTAGAGCATGTTCACAGGATGAAAGAAAATTTGTAGGGCTATAATGACTTTATTATTCAAAGTGACTGGTCATACAACGTCTCTTTAGCTCCATCAATCCCTATATAAGGGACGAATGTGCCAAGTGACGCGGTACACCATAACAAGCCGCTGCCCGGCAAGGTAGGAACCGCCATGTGCACAAAACAACCAATCACCTGTAGAATATATAAAGGGGCAGTGTCCCATACCGTATGTATAGATACAGTAAAGGACCACTACTCCCCAAATTAATGTCGCTATTTCTAGAAGTTTTGTCGGGTGTAAGAGGTCCACCAAAAACCCGAACAAAACTGTAATAAAGCCCATAGTGTATTGATAAGGACAAAACAGGGACTTATGCATAGACCAGGGTTGGAAGGACAAGCGGAACAATAATATCGTGACTTACTTCGCTGTCCTCGTTTGCTGCAGACCCGACACCGTTTTTTGGGGTATTTTTGGTTAGATGTTGAAGGGATGGGGTGTAAAAAATGTTTTTCAACAAGTCGGTGTACATCCTCTGACTCATGGACTACTCTCTGGTCTGCAGATTGAAATAGGAGATCTTCAATCACTTTCTCCTGAAATTCAAAGAATGTCGTCCTGCCCACTGATTTTTTGTACAGGACAAATGCGTTCTGCATCGCAACCTGAATTTGTTATAGCCGATCTGCAGAGGCCCCACGTTCTCTAATAGTTGCTGATCATGTAGACGTCCTTGCGGTCACGAAATTTTAAAGCCAGCATCTTCTCAATTTGAAAAGTGCATGACTCCCCCTTTCGTAGTTTTTTATCCACAAGTTGACGTGGGAAACCTTTGCGATTCCTGCGTATTGTGCCACAGGCTCCCGTGTTGGCACAATGAAGGGCGCTAAACAATGGCACACTGGTATAAAAACTGTCCGTGTATACATGATACCCCTTGTGTAGGAAAGGGCCAATTAAATCCCACGCAATCTTACCAGTGGTACCAATATTTGGAGGGCACCCTGGTGGATTAAATTCACTGTCTTTACCCTCGTAGATCTTAAATGCACATGTGTAGCCAGTAGTGCTTTCACATAACTTGTAGATCTTTACCCCGTATTTTGCACTTTTGAGGGTATGAATTGACGGAATGAGAGACGCCCTTTGAAATTTGTGGGATTCCACAACCTGGCATTAGGTGACGAAGGCTTATTGGCAATGTACTGCCTGGCATACAAATTTGTTTCCTGCACAAAATGTTCCAAAACTTGGTCCGTAATAAAAATATTAAAATAATTTAGTGGTGAAAAATTACTGACATTGGGACTTATGCCAGGAATAGCAATAAAGTCATTTATGGTGGGAGAAAATAAACTCGTGGGTTCCCACACTAAATCGGTTTGGTGGGGTTGTGCAATTTCAGGGGCTGCACTTTGAACGGACGTTGTGGCAACTGCGCCGTCTCCCATATCACTGGTGCTGGGTCTCATATCCATAGAATCCCTTGAAGCGACACTTTCGCTGTCGCTTTCAAGTAAGGCTGGGTTCACACGACCTATTTTCAAACGTAAACGAGGCGTATTATGCCTCGTTTTACGTCTGAAAATAGGGCTACAATACGTCGGCAAACATCTGCCCATTCATTTGAATGGGTTTGCCGACGTACTGTGCAGACAACCTGTCATTTACGCGTCGTCGTTTGACAGCTGTAAAACGACGACGCGTAAAAATACAGCCTCGTCAAAAGAAGTGCAGGACACTTCTTTGGACGTTTTTGGAGCCGTTTTCTCATAGACTCCAATGAAAACCGCTCCAAAAACGGACGTAAAAAACGCAGCGAAAACGCAGCGAAAACCGTGAGTTGCTCAAAAAACGTCTGAAAATCAGGGTCTGTTTTCCCTTGAAAACAGCTCCGTATTTTCAGATGTTTTTGGTCACTACGTGTGCACATACCCTAAGTGTATGTTCACACGAGGGCGTCCATAACGGCTGATATTACGGGGATGTTTCCGCCTGAAAACATCCCTGTAATTTCAGCCGTAGCGGCATGTGCAGGCGCTTGAACGCCGCTTCCATTACAGACGTAATTGGCGCTGCTATTCATTGGAGTCAATGAGTAACGGCTCCAATTATGGCCAAAGAAGTGACAGGTCACTTCTTTGACGCGGGCGTCTATTTACGCAGATGTTTGTCAGCGCTATCGAGGCGCTATTTTCGGATGTAATTCGGGGCAAAAACGCCCGAATTACGTCCGTAATAAGTGTGTGTGAACATACCCTAAAAGCTCAACTTCAGATGCAGAATCCGTATCTGAGCATAGCATCTGATAGGCTTCCTCAACGCTGTATCTTCTGGCAGCCATAATGATAATACAGTCTAAACCGCAAATAATAAATGGAACTAGCGGTTTCAAATTTTTTTTTATCAACTAAGGCCTCATGCACACGACCGTAAAAACACCCGTTATTGCGGGTCGTAATTACGACCCGCAATAACGGGCTCATAGACTTCTGTTACCCACGGGTACCTTCCCGTTTTCTCACGGGAAGGTGCCCGTGCCGTTAAAAAAATAGAACATGTTCTATTTTTCTATTTTACGGGCCGTGCTGCTATACTTTATAATGACAGCACGGCTCGCAAAAGCGGCCGGCTGCCCGCGGCCGGCCGTGCTCGGCCGTGCTCGTAATTACGAGTCGTAATTACGAGCACGGTCGTGTGCATGAAGCCTAATCAACTAAGAACACTAAAAGAATGAAACTTTTTTTTTTTTCTTATTGTTTTTTTTACGTTTTTTTTTTTTTTCAAACCTAAACCTAAACCCTACGCCTAACACAAACCGTAAACCCAAGCCCAGAACAGCACCCTACGCCGTCTAAGGCCCCATGCACACGAACGTGTTTTTGCGGCCGTAAATTCCCCCGAAAATCCACGGGAGAATTGCGGCCACATTCTTTTCTATGGGGCCATGCACACGACCGTAGTTTTTGTGGTCCTTGTACGGCCCGGGAGCCCGGACCGCAGAAAGAACGGGCATGTCTTATTACGGCCCTGTTCTGCAGTCCGTGCTCATTGAAAACAATGGTGGCGGCCATGTGCATGTCCCGCGATTTGCGGGCGGCCTGCGGCTGACAGTCCGCAGCCGGCCGCCCCGAAAATCACGGCCGTGCACACGGCTACGGTCGTGTGCATGAGGCCTAACAGCGTACACGCCGTCTAACAGCGTACCCTAAAAAGAAAGTATTTTATAGTACGATTCTTAGTATATAAAGTAAATATATTTATATTTATATATATATGTATATACTATATACTATAAAATACTGAAAAAAATGTTGTTTTTTTTTATAAACTGTGTGTGAGGAACAAGTGATTTTGTGTGGGGACACTGACACACTTGTATCTGTTTCTCTCCACAGCTAGAACAGTGAGGAGAAACAGATGCATGTTTTTACTTTTATTTTACAGTAGTGATCACTATGATTGGATCTCATAGTGATCATAAAAGATCAGGAACCAATACTATTGGCTCCTGATCACTGCTCTAAGAACAGAGCTGCTAGCAACAGCTCGTTCTTAGAGCAGGAGCTGTCATTTAGACACTCCCGGTGGCTCTGTACGCAGTAACAGCATGTGACCGCTGTGATTGGCTGTCACAGCGGTCACATGCTGTTACGACGAAATCGGCAGGTCCTGATGGCTGCACTAAGAACCGGACCTGTTACTTACAGCCGGTTTTTAGTGCAGATGTCACCAGGGTGCCATTAAACCCCCTCTACCTTTTGGCGTCGCTGTAGACTGAGTACCTGCACCGCCTGCCGTCAAAAGACGGTGGGCGGTCGTTAAGGGGTTAAATTGTGTGTATTATTGTTTTTATTTTTGTGATTGCCAATATGCTGTTATGTGCAACATAATAAAGTTTCTTTTTTATTGTCATGGTACGTAATTAGTGCTATGTGTCACTTATTTTCTGGATATACTAGCAGTCTTCACAGTCTTCTATAGGTATTGTGAACATGTATTTTTTAGTTTACATTATATAAAAAGCAATAAAATTACTAAATTAAAAAAAAACATGGCACCTTTCCTTTTAAAGGAACAGTGTCATCACAATTTTTTTTTTAATATGTTAAAGATGTTAGTGCTTTATTAAAAACGTTTATATTTATTTGTGTGTTTGTGTTTTACTTTTTCTTATTTTTACACTTTTTCTTCCCTATGGGGGCTGCCATTTTTTTTTCCATTTCTGTATGTGTCGATTAACGACACATACAGACATGGAATACGGCAGCCACAGTCCCATAGGGACTGCGAATGGGGCCCGTTCCATCCACTAACATGTACGCCGTCTGTGTGGGAACTGCGCATGCGCCGCTCCCACACAGTCCAATTTGAAATGCGCGCCGTCCGGCGCCATTTTCCTGTGGACCGGAAGTCGCGGCCGGACAGTAAGATTACTACTTCCGGTCGCGGCTTCCGGACTTGTGCACTTGGACCAGCGGCAGCAGACGGAGCGGACGGGCCGGAGGGAGCCGCGGCGGCAGGAGCAGGTAAGAGATTTCTATGTATGTTCGTGTTTGTGTACGTTTACTACTGTATGTAAACCTACTACACTGTGTGTTAGCTCAAAAAATGGCGACACACAGTGTAGGAGGTTAGACCGTTCAAACCCCTCGTTTATCCCGGCACTAGCCAGGATAAAGGAGGGGGGGGATGCTGAGAGCTCACTACAGCGAGGGCTTTTTACCCAATTTTGCAGCATAAAGCAATGTGGTTGCTTTACCACATGCAATGCTGCAATTTTGGGAATAGCTCCATCTAGTGACCAGCAATGGGAAATATTATAAATTAGAATTAATTTATAATATTTCCTGACTCGTGAAAAAAATAAAAAAATTTGAACAATGTTTAATCACCTACACACTAAATGTTTAATTAAAAAAAAACAACATGTTTTTCTGGCAACACATTCCCTTTAAGCAAAATGGCAGCTAGGGGAAGCTATAGCAGCCAACAAAAATCTCAGATTGCTGTAATTTACTGTAGCAAAGGCAGGAGAGGGTGGGGGATGATGTAGAGAGAGATTACACAGGGTTGAGTGCTGTCAGGGCCGGCTCCAGGTTTATGTTGGCCCTTGGGCGACACAGACTGAGTAGCCCCCTTTGCGGGCGAACTCTCAGCGGCAGTAAAATGGCAGAAAATGTCACTTTGTGCCCCCATACAGACGTTAGGCCCTGTTTATGCCCCCATATAGAAGTTAGGCCCCGAGTTTGTACCCATAAACTTAGTGCCCTCAGCCCCCTCCTCCCAGGTAGTGCCACACAGCCCCCTTCCTGGTAGTGCCACTCAGACCCCCTCCCTGGTAGTGCCACACAGCCACCCACCCTGGTAGTGCCCAACAGCCCCATCCCTGTAGGTAGCGCCTTTAGGGTTCCCTCTAGGAGTGGAATCCCCAGCCATAGCATTGCTGACGCTCTGGCTGGGGATTCCGCTTCAGGAGAAACCTCTGACGTCACTGTCCATATATGGACAGTGTTGTCAGGGGCAACCCCAGAGCCATAATCTCGGGCAGAGCACTACTAGTACTCTGCCTGGGGCTCCTGCTCTGCTCCTGACATCACTGTCCATATATGGATAGTGATGACCGGAGCAGAGCTGAAGTCCCGGGTAGAGCGCTAGAAAAAGGCTCTGCTCCGGTACTCCGGCTCTGGGGAAGCCCCTGACATCACTGTCCATATATAAGGCTAGTGATGTCATGGGCAACCCCAGAGACAGAGTCCCGGTGCAGAGCCGCTAGCGCTATGGATAGTGATGCCGTGATGACGGCAACGTCAGCACCCGGCGGCCGAGTGTGCCCCCCCAAGGGTAGTGGGCCCCGGCACTTGCCCGGGTTTGCCGGGTGCTGATGCCGGCCCTGAGTGCTGTATTACAAATTAGCCAAACTTATGTACAGAATGCCTGGGTTGTTGGGCGGTGCCTCTATTGTGAGCAGGGGAAGCAGCTGCTTCTTGCTCAGAAGCTGTTACAACGCGATTAGCATGGATAGGGGCAGTTGGCAGTTAGAAGTAACTGCTTTAGGAAAAGGCAAATCCATTGGAGGATCTCTTGGTCTTCCAGTGGGCTATTCCGACATTATCAAGGCATTCATAAATTGTAATACGACTCACATAGTTTATGTATTATTTTGTGAAGAATGTGATTTGCAATATGTGCGTTGTACAATCAGAGCTCTAAAGAAAAGAATAGCAGAACAATTAGCGGATGTAAAAACCCCCAAAAATTGCAATGTTTCAGGAGCGGCTAAGCACTTCATAGAAAAACATCATTGGGATATAAGCACATTACGAGTGTGTGGATTACAGAAAGTCTATAAACCTAAAAGATGGGGTAACTGCAGAAAACTTTACTTAATAGGGAAGCTCTATGGATCCTGAAATTGGATATACGCTACCCAAGTGGAATGAATTTCAGGAACGACCTCATGTACATATATTAATTTCAACATCTCAAATTTTTGAAGGTACATATAAGGGTATTTTGTCATAACTTATCAATATTCTCCAATGAATTACCCTTTTAAGAATATCCGTATCTTAGCATAGGTACAATTTTTCAGGTAGAATTTCGTGTTCTTTATTCATTACTCTGCTATTACCAAAAAAAATAGTTTTGTTTTATTTCAAGAATAATTGTAATATGTCATCTAATATGGATTCAATATAGTTCCTTATTTCTAGGATTGTCTCAGAAGTAGACGAGAAATAATGGTATCACTTGTTCTTCAGTAAATCCTACATTATTTTTAGCATGTATACACAATCATACGAAAATATGTTCTATTATTCGAAAAAATATTTTTCGTTATACTAATAACGCTACAATATATATATATATGCTATATAAACCCCATATAGATAGACTTTCTTACTGAGGTTCCACTTTACAACCCTTTTCCCACACTTGTTTCAATAACTCTTTTTCATGTTCTAAACATACATATGCCGTTATATAGAAGTTGTTTCTAAACATTACCTAGCGGCATATTTCACTATGATAAATCTAAGTGTATTAGCCTGCTTCCCTTCAGCATTACAGACGTGATGCTGTAATCAATACACACCTGTTCTAGTCCCGTTAACTTCGAGAATGATACATTTGAAAAAAATACTTATATTTTTCAATACAAAACATTAGAATTGTGCACTTTATGTTAAACTTTTCCCAAACAACAAGCATGATAGATTAATGTTTTGAGCCCTTTCTTCAGATTAAAACATCATTACTTATGTTATCTCTCCCTTTTAATACAATACTGTGATTCACACACACCTGATCTAGCCCTGAATTATGAAAGGAATCTATCCAAAGAATGTCTCTAATTTTTCACCATAAAACATTAGAACTATGCACATTATGGCACACATATAATTTACAAGCTCTAATAAATTAAACTTTTCGGATTCCCTTTTAATTAATATGTTTTTATCGATGTTGTCTTAAATCTATATGGCGCTGAAATGGTTAATTTATAGCCCAACCCACAGGAAATCATTTAACCTAAGATGTGGGGCTATAAGACATGAACTTACAACTGGGTAACTAAGCTATGATTACGAACCGTAGAGATTTGAAACGTGTAAGCGTGGTCCTGGGAATATCATTTTAATTGTCCTGTCTTTTTTTAAATGATCCAATAAATTGTTTATTTTACCAAGAGTTCTGGATATCCTGCTCCTCTTTGTTTATTGCCTTACTCCAACATGATATTGAAGTGAAGAAGGCCTACAACATTCAGTGGGTGCTGCTAACATTCAAAACAAAAGTCAGAATTGGGTCCCCCATCACTGCCACCCATCATCATGCTGTAGACCATTTGGGTGACTTCAGCAGTGATCAGACGCAGTCAGAGGCAGAATAAATATTTACATTCAGTGACTCACAGGTGACATCTTCTCTTACTGGTGTTGTCCTCTTTCCTTCTCTTCTCCGTCTGATCAATGTCGCCATGACAACCTCTCCTGAGCATGACTTCTTTTCAGCAGAGTTTACCGCCCAGATGTCTTCTGCTCTTCACTTTTGCTAAAAATCATCACACTGTGCCCCTGAAAATAACAATGACACATATTGCGCCCATGCTCCCCAATGTGCCCCCTAAATAAAAAATATGCCGCCTGCTGTGGCCCTAGATACAATATCCCACACAATATGCCCCCTAAATAAAAAATATGCCCCACAACGTGCCCCCTGAATAAAAAATATGCCCACAATGTGCTCCCTAAATAAAAAATATGCCCACAATATGCCCCTAAATAAAAATTGCCCAAAACTGTGTCCCCCGAATTGAAAGTGCTACATATTAAAAAGTGCCTTATACTGTGCCCCCTGAATTAAAAGTAGCCCCCCAGGAACAAATGGAACACTCACCTGCCAACTATCCAATTGTTTTCATTGTTAAAATCAGTGTAGTGCATACGAGGCATAATTTTATGCGCAGTTTAAAAACGAGGAGTAAAATTGCGCCTCTTAAAAAAATAAGAGCATGTCACTTCTTGAGACATTCTTAAGGCAGATTATGACCATTTGCTATGGACAATGCCAAAAACGCTTTTAAAAAAACACTCACAATTTTTTGGGAAAATCTGCCTCAAAATGCCTGGTTTTTAGAGGCTGTTGTTAGGAAACCTCTGTCACTTTTAGGTTGTCGTGACTACCAGCTAAGCTTCTGGGTGGCCCTGGTTTGAGATTCTGAGACAATCTTATTTCTCTGTCTGCAACCTATCAGAGCCAAGAGTAGAATCTTTGAGTCTGTTCAGTTTTTTCTTTGTTGCTTGTGATTTTCTTGTGAATGCATGTGTCTGATCAAGCTCCTGCTTACACCCTGAATCACCTTGACTACTTGGACTCTTTGAACTGGACTTCGGCTTTGTCTTTGGATTTACCCTCTGCTCACTGATTTGGATATTCTGCTCACAGCTGGTTTCGACCTCTGCAACTTCTGGTATTCTTCTGTTTTGCGATTTGAACTTTTAGTCTCTCCTGGTTTGAACTCTGTTTGTGGACCATCCCTCTGGCTTTCTGGTTATCCATTCTGTTATTGCCTGAAAGTGCACCTCCTGTCCAACATCTCATTATGTAAAAGCAACCTGGGTTCTATGTGGCCAAATACAACCTGCCTTGCGGCAGGCTCTGGTGAAGTACATAGAGTAGCCTTAGACTCTGCTGACGAGAGTGGTGACGGATTTGAGGTAGCTGATTTACTTGTATGCTTGATCTAGACAGTCTCCAGCAGTCTTTGGGGAATTGCTCGTATAGCAATTCCATAAACTTTTACTCTTGAAAACAGCCCAGTTATTTTTTGCTTCGTACAGATGCCGCGTGAACATACTCTTGAACAATAGTTATTGAAAAATATATATATATATATATATATAGCAGACAAAAAATTTATATATATATATATATATATATATAAATACATACAACATTGACGGTAGGATAGCTGAACAGTTATGGACAAAAGGAAAAGCAGGAAAAAAATACAGCACTCTTTTTTTATGGATTCATAGTGAGCTATGCATGAGATTAACAACAGAACTTTATGAGAATATCTAATTTGGCATCTGCTTATTGTTATGTTTCATAAATGCCTTTTGCACAGGGCAACTCTATAAACCTGCCAGGATGATGCATGCCAAAGTTTTAGCTGCAAAAACATGAACGTTAACTGATTGATATGCAGTAGGATAGTTAACAGGCCCTATGGTGTACTAGGACAGCTATGGTCATGTTAATTTGCATTCAAATGATTGCTTACACTTCTTTCCAGGCCAGCATCAGATTTATATGAGGTAAATCTCCATCACTGCAAATTTAGAACTGATAACAAGTCTACTTTGTTTTATTCATATTAGGCAATGATGTAGAAGCGGTGAACCCCCTCTACCAGCTACAGCCAAGAGAAGATTCAAGGAGCAGTTCTCTCCCTGGTGGTCCTGGCACATCTGTATATAATACGGGTGGCATGTTGTAATGCTGAAGACCTACTTCCCCTCGTGACTACAGCTAAATTAGAGATTTTATAAACTGGAATTTCTGCAAGGGAAATGAGACGCTACCGATCACTTTCCCTGCAATAACATTTTAGGAGATTTCTGCAGGAGGAACCTGAAATCAGCTTCTCGCTGGGGGGATCATATTAATAAAAAAAAGTGTATATCCCTTCTGTTAATGTGGTCCACAACTTGGGCTTAACTAGTGTTTTTGTGACATACTTTTGTCGATGTTCGGCACATCAGGTTTTGACCTTCTATCTTCTATTGTCCATTAAATGGTTAGCATCGTTGTTGGCCATTAAAAGGGTTTTCCCATCAGGGACATTTATGACATATTCACAGGATATATTATAAATGTCAAATAGATGCGGGTTCCATCACTGGAACCCGCACTTATTTCTAGAACGGGGCCCCCTAGACCCCGTTCTACCACTATGTGTTGCGGCTGAAGCGGGTGATTTTAGACTACGCTGTTTCCGTAAGTCCCATAGAACTGAATGGTAGTTACAGAAACACTGTAGCTCACATGCTACGCTGCCTCCCTAACTGCCATTCACTAGTATGGGACTTACGTAATCAGCGTAGCTCAGCGAGCTACGCTGTTTTCTTCTTCAAGGTCGGAAATTACACTATAAACGCAGCTCACGATTGCATGTACAGTATTATACTATCTGCTTATGCGGGTAATGGTTTATAAATGCTTGACATTTTTTATTTATGGCTCAGCCCTTGGGCCATGCCCTCTCTATTGTTTTTCTTCTTTCATTTTATATAGTTCAGAGGGTATGTAGCTGGCACCAAAATTGCACTATTTAAAGGGAGGGTCCACCATCGCAACCATTTTTTTAATTGTTGCATTGCATCTAAAATTACAAATTAAGCAACTGTAAATAGTCTGAATTGAAAATCTATCATTTTGTGTCTACAGTTCTTATACAGGCCAATGAGTCTCCATGGTAACAGACTACAAATAAACACTGTTTAGTCTGACCCTGCAATCATGTTGCCATTCATCTCTCCACTGGTCAGATGGGAACAGACTAAGCTGTAGATTAAGCTGTAGACACAAAATAATAGGACTTAATTAACACTATATACAAATTGCTTCATTTTAGGTGCATTGAAACAGTAAAAAAAAATTAATGCGACGGTGCACTTTTTCTTTAACTTTAAAGGAACAGTGTCACCAAAAAAATGTTTTTAATATGTTAAAGATGTTAGTGCTTTATTAAAAACGTTTGGATTAATTTGTGTGTTTTTGTGTTACTTTTTTTATTTTTACACTTTTTCTTCCCTATGGGGGCTGCCATTTTTTTTTCCATTTCTGTATGTGTCGATTAACGACACATACAGACATGGAATACGGCAGCTCCAGTCCCATAGGGACTGCGAACGGGGCCCGTTCCATCCACTATTGTGTATGCCGCTGTGTGGGAATGGCGCATGCACCGCTCCCACACAGTTCAATTTGAAATGCGTGCCGTCCGGCGCCATTTTCCTGTGGACCGGAAGTCGCGGCCGGACAGTAAGATTACTACTTCCGGTCGCGACTTCCGGACTTGTGCACATGGAGCAGCGGCAGCAGACGGTGCGGATGGACCGGAGGGAGCGGCGGCGACTGGAGCAGGTAAGTTATTTCTATGTATGTTCGTGTTTCAGTGTGTGTTTACTACTGTATGTAAACCTACTACACTGTGTGTTAGCTCAAAAAATGGCGACACACAGTGTAGGAGGTTAGACCGTTCAAACCCCTCGTTTCTCTCGGCACTAGCCAGGATAAAGGAGGGGGGGGATGCTAAGAGCTCACTAGAGCGAGGGATTTTTACCCAATTTTGCAGCATAAAGCAATGTGGTAGCTTTACCACATGCAATGCTGCAATTTTGGGAATGGCTCCATCTAGTGACCAGTGCTGGGAAATATTATAAATTGAATCCAATTTATAATATTTCCTGACTTGTGAAAAAATAAATAAAAATTAGAACAATGTTTAATCACCTACACACTAATTGTTTAACTAAAAAAAAAAACATGTTTTGCTGGCAACACATTCCCTTTAAAGGGTTAAAGGCTATGTACACCTTTGCATATTTTAATTTTTTAATTGCATTATACACTACCGTTCAAAAGTTTAGGGTCACTTAGAAATTTCCTTATTTTTGCAAGAAAAGCACAGTTTTTTTCAATGAAGATAACATTAAATTAATCAGAAATACACTCTATACATTGTTAATGTGCTAAATGACTATTCTAGCTGCAAACGTCTGGTTTTTAATGCAATATCTACATAGGTGTATAGAGGCCCATTTCCAGCAACCATCATTCCAGTGTTCTAATGGTACATTGTGTTTTCTAACTGTGTTAGAAGGCTAATGGATGATTAGAAAAAACTTGAAAACCCTTGTGCAATTATGTTAGCACCGCTGTAAACAGTTTTGCTGTTTAGAGGAGCTATAAAACTGACCTTCCTTTGAGCTAGTTGAGAATCTGGAGCATTACATTTGTAGGTTCGATTAAACTATCAAAATGGCTAGAAAAAGAGAGCTTTCATGTGAAACTCGACAGTTTATTCTTGTTCTTAGAAATGATGGCTATTCCATGCGAGAAATTGCCAAGAAACTGAAGATTTCCTACAACGGTGTGTACTACTCCCTTCAGAGGACAGCACACACAGGCTCTAACTAGAGTAGAAAGAGAAGTGGGAGGCCCCGCTGCACAACTGAGCAACAAGACAAGTACATTAGAGTCTCTAGTTTGAGAAATAGACGCCTCACAGGTCCTCAACTGGCAGCTTCATTAAATAGTACCCGCAAAATGCCAGTGTCAACAGCTACAGTGAAGAGGCGACTCCGGGATGCTGACCTTCAGGGCAGAGTGGCAAAGAAAAAGCCATATCTGAGACTGGCTAATAAAAGGAAAAGATTAATATGGGCAAAAGCACACAGACATTGGATAGAGGAAGATTGGAAAAAAGTGTTATGGACAGACGAATCGAAGTTTGAGTTGTTTGGATCACACAGAAGAACATTTGTGAGACACAGAACAACTGAAAAGATGCTGGAAGAGTGCCTGACGCCATCTGTCAAGCATGGTGGAGGTAACGTGATGGTCTGGGGTTGCTTTGGTGCTGGTAAAGTGGGAGATTTGTACAAGGTAAAAGGGATTTTGAATAAGGAAGGTTATCACTCCATTTTGCAACGCCATGCCATACCCTGTGGACAGCGCTTGATTGGAGCCAATTTCATCCTGCAACAAGACAATGACCCAAAGCACACCTCCAAATTATGCAAGAACTATTTAGGGAAGAAGCAGGCAGCTGGTATTCTATCTGTAATGGAGTGGCCAGCGCAGTCACCAGATCTCAACCCCATAGAGCTGTTGTGGGAGCAGCTTGACCGTATGGTACGCAAGAGGTGCCCATCAAGCCAATCCAACTTGTGGGAGGGCTTCTGGAAGCATGGGGTGAAATTTCTCCCGATTACCTCAGCAAATTAACAGCTAGAATGCCAAAGGTCTGCAATGCTGTAATTGCTGCAAATGGAGCATTCTTTGACGAAAGCAAAGTTTGAAGGAGAAAATTATTATTTGAAATAAAAATCATTATTTCTAACCTTGTCAATGTCTTGACTATATTTTCTAGTCATTTTGCAACTCATTTGATAAATATAAGTGTGAGTTTTCATGGAAAACACAAAATTGTTTGGGTGACCCCAAACTTTTGAACGGTAGTGTATGTTTTTAGCAAAATTGTCTACCGTTTATCTTCTGTTCCTGCAATGTATTTCAGTACAGGGTCAGCTGCTGTATTTAATTCTCTCTCTAATCCATCAGTCAGCTCCCTGACAGCAAACTGAGAAGCTTCTCCTCTAGAGGCTTATGAACGAACGTGCATTTACTGTGACACTCACTTTACTCACTGGTGTGTGCTGTGCAGATGAGAACAGTTTCCCTTCAGTTACTTAGCAGCCACTTTTTCTCCTCTTCACTGATGACTACAGTGCATGCCCAGCGTCCTCTCCTAAGTACAGATAGCTGGGCATGCACAGTGCAACATCTCCCCTAAGTCAGCAGAGAGCTACATTGCAGGGAGAAGACCGTGAGCAGAAGCTCAGAGGGGAAGGGGCAGAATGGGAAATACATAGACATGCTGTGTAACTGTGTGGGAGTGGTTTTGCAAAACTTCCTCAGAAGCAGCAGAAGGGATTGGTAGAACTGAAGGGAGAGTAGAGAGAAGGTTGTGCTCATGCATGAGAAATCCACACAGCCAGAGAAGAGAACATGTGACCAGTGCTGGGGAATGCCCCTAGAGAAGCGAGCATGTGACCAGTGCTGGGGAAAGCCCAGAGAGAAGAAGTTTGAAAGGAGAAAAGGTTGCAACAAGTTGTGAGATCTGCTGAAGCCATAAAAAGGAAAGCGCGATGTATAAAACAGTTAAAGAGGCTCTGTCACCAGATTTTGCAACCCCTATCTGCTATTGCAACAGATAGGCGCTGCAATGTAGATAACAGTAACGTTTTTATTTTTAAAAAACGAGCATTTTTGGCCAAGTTATGACCATTTTTGTATTTATGCAAATGAGGCTTGCAAAAGTCCAAGTGGGCGTGTTTACAGTAAAAGTCCAACTGGGCGTGTATTATGTGCGTACATCGGGGCGTTTTTACTACTTTTACTAGCTGGGCGCTTCTCTTCAGAACGCCCAGCTTCTGGCAGTGCAGACACACAGCGTGTTCTCGAGAGATCACGCTGTGACGTCACTCACTTCCTGCCCTAGGTCCTGCATCGTGTCGGACGAGCGAGGACACATCGGCACCAGAGGCTACAGTTGATTCTGCAGCAGCATCGGCGTTTGCAGGTAAGTCGATGTAGCTACTTACCTGCAAACGCTGATGCTGCTGCAGAATCAACTGTAGCCTCTGGTGCCGATGTGGCCGACACGATGCAGGACCTGGGGCAGGAAGTGAGTGATGTCACAGCGTGATCTCTCGAGAACACGCTGTGTGTCTGCACTGCCAGAAGCTGGGCGTTCTGAAGAGAAGTGGATGATACTTCTCGTCAGAACGCCCAGCTAGTAAAAGTAGTAAAAACGCCCCGATGTACGCACATAATACACGCCCAGTTGGACTTTTACTGTAAACACGCCCACTTGGACTTTTGCAAGCCTCATTTGCATAAATACAAAATGGTCATAACTTGGCCAAAAATGCTCGTTTTTTAAAAATAAAAACGTTACTGTAATCTACATTGCAGCGCCGATCTGCTGCAATAGCAGATAGGGGTTGCAAAATCTGGTGACAGAGCCTCTTTAAATGCTCCATTTTTTTTATGCAGGGACTTAGTAACATGCATGTATATTGATTTTTCATGAACATAGGTTTCCAAATCTTTTAAGCTTTTTATTCAATATTTTTCTGTAGTTTGTAGCGCTTGATTATGAGCTTTGCTGTGTAAACTGGTACATAATGAGCAGATTTTACGGGATTGTCAAGAAAAAAGGCCACAAAGTGGGCAGGGTTTAAGAAAATATACATAAAAGTTTGTGTGTCTTAACCCCTTCAGGACTGAGCCTGTTTTGGTCTTGAGGACAGCCAATTTTTTCAAATCTGACGTGTCACTTTATGTGGTAATAACTTTAGAATGCTTTTACCTATCCAGGCGATTCTGAGATTCTTGTTTTCTAGTGACTTATTGTGCTTTATGTTAGTGGAAAAAATTGGATCGATAAATTCAGTATTTATTTGTGGAAAAACACCAAAATTTAGAGAAAATTAGCAAAATTTTAATGTATCTGCTTGTAAAACAGATAGTAATACCACACAAAATAGTTACTAGTTAACATTTCCCATATGTCTACTTTATGTTAGCATCTTTTTTGAACATCCTTTTATTTTTCTAGGTCGTTGCAAAGCTTAGAACTTTAGCAGCAATTTCTCACATTTTCAAGAAAATTGACATAACCAATTTTTTTACGGACCTGTTCAGTTCTGAAGTGGCTTTGAGGGACTTATATATTAGAAAGTCCCCATAAATTACCCCATTTTAAAAACGACACCTCTCAAAATATTCAAAACAGCATTCAGAGTGTTTCTTAACCCTTTAGGCGTTTCACAGGCAGGATTTGAAGAGAAGTAGAGGGGAAATTTACAAATTCACATTTTTTTTGTCTAAATTCAATTGTAATAAAAAAAAATGTGTGCCACAGAAGATTTTACCTAATAAATGCAACTCAAAATGTATTGCCCAGATTCTGCAGTTTTTAGAAATATCCCACATGTGGCTCTAGTGTGGTAATGGACTGAAACAGAAGCCTCAGATGCAAAGGAGCACAAAGTGGATTTTGGGGCCACCTTTTTATTAGAATATATTTTAGGCACCATGTCAGGTTTGAAGAGGTCTTGTGGTGCCAAAACAGTGGAAACCCCCCAAAGTGACCCCATTTTGGAAATTACACCCTTAAGGAATTTATCTAGGGAAATGGTTAGCATTTTGACCCCACAGGTTTTTGCTAAATTTATTGAAATTAGTCTGTGAAAATGAAAATCTACTTTTTTTCTGAAAAAAGAACCAATATTTGTAATGCAATTTCTCCCGATTACGGCAATAGCCCATAGTGGTCATACACTGCTATTTGGACCCACGGCAGGGCTTAGAAGGGAAGGAGAGCTATTTGGCTTTTGGAGCTCAAATTTAGCTGGAAAGGAGAAAAAGCACCCCAACATTTGTAAAGCAATATCTCCCTAGGAAGGCAATATCTCACATGTGGTCATAACATTTTTTTTATTTTTTATTATAAATGAATTAACCCTTTCAGGACTGATCCATGTTCGTTTTTCACTCCCCGCCTTCCAAGAGCCATAACGTTTTTATTTTTCTGTCAACAAATTTGGTGTGAGGGCTTATTGTTTGCGGGAGGAGTTGTAGTTTCCATTGACAACATTTAAAGCACCATATAATGTACTGGTAAAGTGAAGAAAAATTCCTTGCGAGCGGAATTTGAAAATAAATTCTCTATTGTTTTTATGGGTGTTATTGTTACAGCGTTCACCGTGCAGTAAAAACGACAAATTAAATTTATTCTGCTCAATGCGATTACGGTGATACCAAAGTTATATAGTTTTTTTTCTATTTTACTTCTTTTACAAAGAAAAAACTATTTGTTAAAAAAAAATTGTTTTGTTTCACCACATTCCAAGAGCCATAACTTTTTTTGTCGATTGAGCGGTGTGAGGGCTTATTTTTTGCAGGACGAGCTGTAGTTTTTATTTGTACCATTTTATGGTACATACAGCTTTTTTTTCACTTTTTTTTACATTTTATTTTAGAGCGATTTTGGCGGTTTAAAGTCTTAATTTTTTACGCGTTCACCGTGCGAGTTGAATAATAGTATATTGTAATAGTTCTGACTTTTAGGGATGCAGTGATACCAATTTTGTTTAATTTTTTTTACATCACTTTAGAGGAAAAATGGGAAAAGGTTTTTTTAACTTTACATTTTTTTTCACTACTAATCATTTTATTTAAGTTTTTTTTTACACATTTTAATATTCCCCCTAGGGGACTTGAACCAGCAATCTCTTAGATCAATGACAATACAATATCGTAATTTTTACAGGCTTTTGTAACAGCGCGATCGCTGTTCCTGTCCACTAGTCCTGGGTATCAGCTGTAACACACAGATGACACCCGCATCGTATGGAGCAGGCTCAGCGCGTGAGGATGCTCCATACATCACCCCCTGCACCATGACGTGCTATTAGGTCATGGTGTGCGAAGAGGTTAATGCGCAGTGGATGGTTCAAAGTGAAAATTGCAATTTTCAACTGATATGCCAATTTAGTGCACAATAAGTTGTGCCCAGTTTGTGCCACTGAAGACAAATACCTCATAAAATGTTAAGCAGTTTCTCCCTGGGATGGCAATGCCAAATATGTAAACTGCTGTTTGGGCATGCTATGTGGCTCAGAAGGGAGCGGGCGCCATTTGGCTTTTGGAGCGCAGATTTTGCTTGGTAGTAGTTCTCTTTTGGGTTTTACTGGGATTTCAGTTTATAATGTGGGGGCATATGTAAGCTGGGCAGAGTTATAATAAGGGCATAATAAGAGGGTATATTAATGGGGTAAATAAATATTAATCCGCAGATGTGTGGCCGGTGTCGCACTGATAAATGGTGCCCAATCTTATCCGCTTTTGGAACGCTCTGCACATTTTGTGTCGCCATATTCTGAAAGCCAGAGCTTTCTTATTATTTCTCCAAGGGAACTGTGTGAGGGCTGATTTGTTGCGGGACAATCTGTAGTTTTCATTGGTACCATTTTGGGTTATATGCGATTTTTTAATCATTTTTATTCAATTTTTTGTCAAGCAAGGTGACCAAGAACCATTAATTCTGACAATGTTTTTTTATATTTAGTTTTTTTTCAGTTTTTACATTGAGCTATAAATGAAATTTTGGCGTTGTTCTGCTTCACCAGATGTAGATTCTTTGCACTTGGTATTAAACTTTTAGCAATTGTATATGTCTGCAAAATAATAAGGATGTATTTCCCACGTTGATAAGCTATGTATACTCATTTATCAATTGAAATAAAAAATTTAAAAAAACTACCACCATACAGTGACCATGTAGTTGTCAGATCTCAGTTCTACATAGGTGGTCTGAAGAGTATCATCACACTGCAGACTATACAAGGGAACACAGTACACACAGCGTCACAGGCAGAATAAATAACAATTTAATTCAGTGACACACAGGTGATGTCTTCTCTTATTCGAGTCACTCTCTTTTCTTTTTCTTCTCCATCTGACCCAGACCGCTATGATGAGACCCAGAGGTGTAACTTGAAGCTTCTGGGCCCCAATGCAAAATCTATAACATGGCCCCCATCTACCATATATCATTCATAATACTGGCGTCTTTTTGGGCCTCCTCCAAGGCCCAGGTGCGACTGCTACCTCCGCACCCCATATAGCTATGCCCCTGATGAGACCCCCACCCTTCATAGCAACAGAAACCCCCATCCTGCTGCCCCCTTTAACATACCTATCCTGCTGCTACCACCAATAATGTGCCTGCTGCATCTCCAGGAGCGATATATCTGTACCTACAGTGCTGTCCAATGCTTCCAAATAATATACTGCCAAAATGAAATTGCTTGAGGATGCAGGTACAGATAAAAGCAAGAGCAAAACTAGAAAATGCTGGGCCCCAAAGCAGATATTTAAATACCCCCCACAACATTTACAAGCGTTATGTGAAACTTAGGGTGAGGGCATATTTGCCAGTCGAGTCTTTAACCCCTTCCCGACACCCGCCGTATATATACGGTGCTGTCGGGAAGGGGTTCCCGCAGTACAGTTACATCGCGGTGATAGTGCGGGCCCAGAAGCTGAGCCCACACCATCACCGCCAAGTGTCAACTGTATATTAAAGCTGACACCCTGCTGTAATGGCCAGGACTGGAGCTAGTTTCCGATCCGGCCAATTAACCCCTCAGATGCTGCGCTCAATAGAGATCGCAGCATCTGAGGGGTTTTTAGCCACTGGCAGTGCAGCAACGCAATCACTTGGGTGCCCATGGTTGGTGTAGCGTCCATGGTTGCTGTCCACGAACTTCTTCCATCTGGTCGACGCCCTTCTCTCCAGAGATGTCTGCACATGTGGCTGTCCTGTTCCACAGTGACCACCAGGGTGTGCTCACGAGCTCAGTCCAGCCTTAAGGAGCCAGAGCCCACACTGGTGTGAGATTGAGCTGATTGCTTCCAAAGCACCCTGGACTATAAGAAGGGTGCCCCTTCCTGTATTGCCTGAGCTTTGGTGTCGTTACCCTAGTCTGTCTTTGTAAATGGTCTCCTAAGTGTTTTCCAGGTCCCAGTGTTCCAAACTGCAGTTCCTCCTACTACACCTCCTGGCAGTACAGACCCTCCTGTGGTGATCCCCGTTTTTCTTTGCTGCTACCCCACCGATATGATGGAGACGCGAAGACGTGCAAGGGATTTCTGAACCAGTGCCAGATCCACTTTAGCCTGTATGCAAGGGCATTATCGACTGATGGCGCAAGTGTCGCTTTCATCATCTCCCTCCTCACTGGCAGGGCACTAGCTTTGGCGAACCCTATCTGGAAGAGACAAGGACCAGAGACCCGTGACTTCCAGGGGTTCCTACAGACTTTTCGTACGGTGTTTGAGGAACGTGATCAAGTCTCATCAGCGACCGTCTCCTTTCTGAACCTGCGCCAGGGAAACACCTCCGTGGGCGAGTACGCCATACACTTCCGCACTCTGGCGGGACAATTGACGTAGAACAATGAGGCCTTGGTGGCTACATTTTGGCAGGGACAGTATCCTGAGATTAAGGACGAGCTTGCCACCCGAGATCTGCCGTCAGCCCTGGATGACCTCATCCTTCTGGCCGCCCGGATTGATATGAGGATCCGAGAACGGTTCCAAGAGGCTTGTCGAGAGGGAGGACTCCCTAGCCCTGTTTCTACTTTGCAGCAACCCCTGCTGTCCTCATCAGCTGTTCCACCAAGAGAGTCTTCTGGGATGGACCGTTTAAAGCTGTCTACTCTGGAGAGACAACGCGGACACACTTCGGGACTCTGTCTGTACTGCGGCCTCGGAGTCCATCTTGTGCGTCTGTGCCCCCAAAAGTCCCAGAGCCTAGGGTTGGTTGGAAAGACAACCTTGGGTGAAGAAGTCCTTTTTTCTAAATTGTCCATTCCCGTGACCATATCCGGGGAAAAGACGCATCGGGTCTATGCCTATCTGGACTCAGGATCCGCAGCTAACTTCATTCGGAGAGACCTGGTGGATCTTCTCCAGTTGCTCACAACCCCTCTGGAGAGGCCTCTGATGGTTGCATCTGTAAATGGACTACCTCTGCCAGACCCGGTTGTAGCTGTGACAAAGCCGCTGAGGCTCCAAGTAGGAGCCATCCATTCCGAGCTCCTCTCGTTCTTTGTCCTGGCTAAGGCTGTCAACGCTCTGCAAGTTAGAGATATTCCCCTGGGGAGGACTTTTGTGCGTCTGGCAGACAGAAGAAGAATCCTCCGCTGGAGACACAGTTACAAACTGGCAGGTCACGCGGGTGCCCGTAAGACCCGACACCTGATTGCCCATCAGTTCTAGTGGCTTACACTGCCCACAGACATCACAGACTTTGTCTCCTCCTGCACAGTGTGCGCAGCAAATAAAGTTGCCCACTCCAAACCGGCTGGCCTGCTCCAGTCACTGCCTGTGCCCGATGCTCCCTGGCAACATATTGCTATGGACTTGCCTGGCCGCCCTCTTCATCCAAAACATCTTCCGCCTGCACGGCTTGCCTAGGCATATTGTGTCTGATCGGGGGTTCAGTTCACCTCGAAGTTCTGGAGAGCCCTCTGTAAACTCCTCAATGTAAAGACTTTTGGACTTTTCCTCAGCCTACCATCCTCAGTCCAATGATCAAGTCGAGAGGATCAACCAAATCATGGGGAACTACCTACGACACTTCATCTCCAAGGAGCATTATGACTGTGTGCAGCTTCTTCCTTCGGGCCGAGTTCTCGTATGATAATCATACTAGCGAGTCCACAAGAAATACACCATTCTGCATAGTTTATGGCCAACACCCACGACTCCCTCTCCCGGTGTCCGTTATGTCCAAAGTGCCCGCAGCTGATTCTGCTTTTAGGGACTTCCTGCGGATCTGGCAGCAGACCCGATCCTCCATTCTGGTGGCGGTGGACCACATGAAACGTAAGGCAGACACAAAGAGAAGAGAAGCTCCCCAGTTTTCTCCAGGTACAAAGGTCTGGCTGTCCTCCAGAAATATCCAGCTGAGGGTGCCATCTTACAAGTTTGCTCCCAGGTTCCTCGGACCCTTCGAGATCTTGCAACAGATTAACCCGGTCTCCTACAAGCTTCGGCTGCCTCCTACCCACCGGATCACCAACTCCTTTCCCGTTTCTCTCCTGAAACCGTTGGTCCTGAACCGCTATTCTGAGACTCTTAGCCCTGCAGTTGCCCCCAGCGGTTCTGACGAGATATTTGAGGTTAAGGAGATCCTGGACACCAAAGGAGTAAGAGGAAGAACCTTTTATTTAGTAGTTTGGAAGGGGTTTGGTCCAGAAGAGAGGTCCTGGGAGCCAGAAGAGAATCTCAATGCTCCTACCCTCATTAAGAAGTTTCTCTCTCGTTCTGGTCCCAAGAGGAGGGGGCGTATGAGGGGAGATACTGTAACGTCCGTCACTGACTAAGAACTTCTTCCATCTGGTCGACGCCCTTCTCTCCAGAGATTTCTGCACATGCGGCCGTCCTGTTCCACAGTGACCACCTGAGTGCGCTCGCGAGTTCAATCCAGCCTTAAGGAGCCAGAGCCCACACAGGTGTAAGATTGAGCTGATTGCTCCCAGAGCACCCTGGACTATAAGAAGGGCTCTGTCCCTTCCTGTATTGCCTGAGCTTTGTTGTTGTTACCCTAGTCTGTCATTGCAAATGGTCTCATAAGTGTTTTCCAGTTCCCAGTGTTTCCCGCTCCTGCTACCTGTAACCTGTATGCCGTGCTATCCTGGTCAAGTGCCATATTGAGATGAAGTCGTGCTGCGCTGAGTACCCCGCCAGTCCTGCTACACCACACCTGCTGCATAGTCCCATCCGAGCCTGTCTTGCTACTCTCTTACCTACCACAGGTACACCTATGCGAACTATAGACTCTGACCTGTGTCCTGTTGGCCAGCTGCCATACCGTTAAAGTGGTACAGCCCAGTGGGTCCACGTACCCAACGTGACAGTTGGTATGGCAACCGGAGGCCTAACAATGGCCTCCGTGTCTGCCTTGTACGGTGTATGACTGACAGCTCTTATACACTGCACTACGTATTAGAATAGTGATTAGAAGTGCAAGCCTTTAAGTCCCCTAGTGGGACAAGTTTTTTGTTTTTTTAAAGTTAATGTTTTAAGTGAAAAAACAACAAAATTGCGTTTTTTTCTCTTAATTAGGGTATGTTCACAAGCAGTGTTTTCAGACATAATTCAGGCGTTTTACGCCTCGAATTACGCCTGAAAAAATGCCCCTAATACACCTACAAACATCTGCCACTTGCTTTCAATGGGAATTACGATGTTCTTTTCCCACGAGCCTTTATTTTACGCGTCACTGTCATAATACGGTGCGTAAAAGGACGGCTCGTCAAAAGAAATGCAGGACACTTCTTGGGACGTTTTGGAGGCGTTTTTCATTGACTCCGTTGAAAAACAGCTCCAGAAACGGCCGTAAAAAACGCAGCGAAAAATGCGAGTTGTTAAAAAAACGTCTGAAAATCAGGAGCTGTTTTTGTCTGAAAACAGCTCCGTATTTTCAGACATTTTTGCTCACTGCATGTGAACATACCCTAAGGCCTTATTCACACGACAGTGAAAAAAAATGTCCATTTAAAACTGATCAACTGTCAGTTTTTCATGGCCATTTTGCATCAGTGTGTCTCTAAATTTTCATCCGTTTCAAGTCCATCTGTCCGTTTTTAATGGCCGTTTGACATCCATTTTGCATCAGTTTTTCATGGCCGTTAAAAAAACTGATGAATTTCATTGGTCAGGCTTTTTTTGTCCCAGCCCCCTGAAAACAACCAAAGGAAGGTCACATGTTCACCTAGACAATATTTACAGCCTCCCTGTAGATGATGCCACACACCTCCCTGTATATGATGCCACACACCTCCCTGTATATGATGCCACACACCTCCCTGTATATGATGCCACACAGCCTTCTTGTATATGCCACACGCCTCCCTGTAGATGATGCCACACGCCTCCCTGTATATGATGCCACACCTGCCTCCCTGTAGATGATGCCACACCTGCCTCCCTGTAGATGATGCCACACCAGCCTCCCTGTAGATGATGCCACACCAGCCTCCCTGTAGATGATGCCACACCAGCCTCCCTGTACATGATGCCACACCAGCCTCCCTGTACATGATGCCACACCAGCCTCCCTGTACATGATGCCACACCAGCCTGCCTGTACATGATGCCACACAGCCTTCTTGTATATGCCACACGCCTCCCTGTATATGATGCCACACCTGCCTCCCTGTAGATGCCACACCAGCCTCCCTGTAGATGCCACACCAGCCTCCCTGTAGATGCCACACCAGCCTGCCTGTAGATGCCACACCAGCCTCCCTGTAGATGCCACACCAGCCTGCCTGTAGATGCCACACCAGCCTCCCTGTAGATGCCACACCAGCCTCCCTGTAGATGCCACACCAGCCTCCCTGTAGATGCCACACCAGCCTGCCTGTAGATGCCACACCAGCCTCCCTGTAGATGCCACACCAGCCTCCCTGTAGATTGTGCCACATACTCACGAGAGCAGCGCCGTCTCTCCTCTTCTTCACTTGTGGTCACTCGTCTGCACGGGATCTGGCAAGGCAGCGCGACGGGGCGATGACGTCATCGAGGCGCCTTCAAACCCATGAAGACGAGTGACCACACGTGAAGAAGCGCCGCAAACGTGAGTATGCCAACGATAGCCAGCAAGGGAACTAGTAGTTCCCTTGCCAGTCCCCATGTAACAGATCCGTTTTTAACGGTTGTTACATGTATTGACAGCCGTTAAAAACTGATCCATTGACTTCTATGGGGGCCGTCAGGCCGTTAAAACGGCCAAAAATAGGACATGTCCTATTTTTTGAAGGCCATTATTCACGGGCCGTTAAAAAAACGGCCGTGTGAATGCACCCATAGAATATCATTGTTCTGAAAACGGCCATGTGAAAGCCGTTAAAAGGACGGCCATCACATGGCCGTTTTTCACTGTCGTGTGAATAAGGCCTAAGTCTTATATTATTGGGAAAAAACAAAATACATAATTGCTATGCTCACATCCGTAACGACCCAAACTATAATACTATTATGTAATTTATCTTGCACGGTGAATGCCGTAAAAAAAACAATATGAGAAATAACGCAAGATTCGCTGTTTTTAGGTCCCATCTCCTCTCAAAGAATGGAATAAAAAGTAATCAAAAAGTCGTATGTGTCCCAAAATGGTACCAGTCAAAACGACAGCCTGTCCTGCAAAAAAAATATCTCTGACACAGCTTTGTCCACACAAAAATAAAACAGTTGTGGGTCTTAGAAACAAATGTTTTTTTGTTTTTTTTAAAGTGATTTTATTGCGCAAAAGCTGCAATTCATAAAAAAAATATATAAATTTGGTATCGCCATAATCTTATTGATTCGCAGAATAAAGTTAACAGGTAAATTATGGCGCACAGTGAATTTCGAAAAAAAAAAAACAATTCCAGAATTGCTTGTTTTTGGTAATTTCCTCTTCCAATAAATGAAATAAAAAGTGTTCAAAAAGTCTTTGTTGTGTCCCAAATTGGTACCAATAAAATCTACAACATGTCTCACAAAAAAGAATCCCTCACACAGCTCCATCAACCGAAAAAGTTATAAAAAAAAGTACTACTTGTACTGCCATCAGGGCCCGGCCACAATGATGAAAAAACTTGTACTGCCATAGGGGCCCATCCGCTTCTCAGCTGCTTTAAACATGTGAATGAGGGCCTCAGCATTAGTCACTTGGAGAAAGGAACAGACACTGCAATGTAATAGCGCTCGTTCCTTACTCTAAAGTAACTAACTGTTGCGTCCATGGCCACGGGCCGTCGTGTTTACTCACCTCCCGACGCCCGCAGCCATGGATCCGTGAGCGCTGGTCCCCATCTCCTTCTTAGGAGATGCCAGCGATCACTTCTGCTCCGGTCTGCTGTGTCCTGTAGGGTGTGTGCGCACGCTCGTGCCCGGCCTTAAAGGGCCAGCGCGCGCACAAAAGAAATCATCATCATCAACTGCCATGATTTCCTGGTCTATAAGAAGGCCCCAGACCTGATCCTTGCCTGAGCGTTGTTCGTTTATCCCAGTCTGTCTTGCAGATGGTCCCTTAGTGTTTCCCGTTCCAGTTGTTACCCGTGCCCTGTTACCTGTTCCTGTATCCCGTATTGTTCTTGTTCCTGTGCCTACCAGTGTGGAAGTTGAGTCTACTGCACCTGCTGTCGTTTGCCATGTCCAATGTCTTCTGCCACGTCCAGTGTCTTCTGCCAGGTCCAGTGTCTTCTGCCAGGTCCAGTGTCTTCACTTCAGCTTCACTTCAGCTTCAATCCTCCATCACCCTGACGTATCTCAACAGTTCTCATTGGAGGTGGACGCTTCCTCTGTTGGTGCAGGTGCACTTCTGTTCCACAGGAGCTCCAAAGGAAAGGCGGTATTATGTGGCTACTACTCTAGACTTTTTTCTGCTGCTGATCGCAATTACTCTATTGGAGATCGGGAGCTACTGGCCATCAAATTGGCTCTGGAGGAGTGGAGACATCTTCTAGGAACAAAAACAAATACATGCCAGGCTCCACAACAGAGGGTACCCTAACTGGTCCCTCAATAGAGCAGACAACATCACCACGAAGATCCCTAGAGTCAACCTACTCAAACAGTCTAATCAGTCTAAAAAATCAGACTCTAATAAGCCAACTCTGGTTCTACAACAGAGCAATCAATTTCCTGAGATCAAACAAATTGTAAACAAATATTTACCCATCTTAATGGAGGACGACAGTCTATGAACCATTCTCAAGGGGGGATGCAGAGTAGTGGCCCGAAAGGCACCTTCACTCGGTAGCTTCCTTTTCCCTTCTTTCTTCACCTAAAACGAAACCAAAACTAACTGGCTGGAAAACAAAGGTTTTTTCAAATGCGGGTATCACCTATGCAAAGTGTGCTCCTACGTTAATCCAACCAAAACATTCTCCAATTCAAGCAACACTGATACATTTACAGTACAAAATTACATAAACTGCAATACTGAATCAGTCCTTTATGTGATCGAATGTATCGAATGTAATTTAAAATATGTAGGATGCACTGGTCGAAAATTCAAGACCAGAATACTGAAACATTTGAGCTACATCAGAAACCCCAATATCAGCAATATCTCAAATGCGGCTAAACATTTCATCCATTATCACAATAGAACAGCAAAGACACTAAAATGTTATGCAATAGAAAAAATTCATACCCCCAAAAGAGGAGGGGACCTCAAGCATAAAATTCACGGGAGAGAAGCATACTGGATTTATAGGTTGATAACACGAGTCCCCGACGGCCTTAATTTAAAAAAAGAACTGATGTTCCACCATTAAACACACTGCAATAGACACCGTGTTTCTTCTTTGGCTTACCTACATGCAAGCCATCACAGCAATGCCTATAATAAGCTTCCAAATGGCCACACATAATAACACATAATCAAGACAGATTCATGTCTACTATATTTCTGTCAGATATCTTCTTTTTTCCTTTTTTTCCAGACAATATAATACCCTTTGATTACATAAATACAAAACAGGAAATAAACAAAAAAAAATTGTTTCTTTTCCTTGGCATGTCTGAAACATGGCCAATTATAATAACAGAAACTTTACCTGCTAACACTCCACAATTGTCTCCTTTTGTTTACTTTTAACCAGCAACACATGCACACATTTTTGATACGTAAGTTTTTAGCCATCCTATCCACACTTCCTTTTACTTTGTTTCAAGAATATTACTGACTATCTGGGTTCATGTATCGCTTAGATTACCAAAACACAATCGTAATCACGACCTCAATAACATAATAGTTCTGCTTTTTAAATAAATGCAATATTATGCAATCCACAACAAACAAACTTTTTAAACCAGGCATTTTTCCCCTACACTTCAACCCTTTTTCCCACATGCCGGGATCGTAGAGATAAAATAAAAAAGCTCCAACCCGCGTCTTGTTCCAGGAATATTTTTCCCCAATTGTAATCCAGGATATCAGATTGACCGTGTAAGCAATTTCAGCCAACATAATCCGATATGTTTATATCATTATAACACGGCACAAAACAATGTAATCATAAACTAAATTAAGGGAATTCTCCAGTAAGTTTAGAATATTGAGAAAACTCACCCTCTCATCAACCCAGGGATCTCACATCTCCACGGCAGAATTCAGTTTCATATTTCAGCTCCTGTTTGCGTTCCAAGGGATTTTCCATACCTGGAACGCAATCAAGAGACACATGTTGGACCGGATACAAAGCCCAGTAGCACATGTCAGTATTCTAGCATAAGCCATGAGTAAGGACGCAGGAGGCGTCTGAAACGCATAGGCTATCTACACTATTGAACCTCCCTCTGTACCAGGATATTATCCTGCCGATTTTGCTTTTAAATGATCAAATAAAACTTGATAAAATTTTCCTTTTTACCCTCATCAGCGCTGGATCCAATTTCTGTTCTCTGCATCTCTCCTACATTGTCTATTCCCATGTCTATTGTCACCAGTGAAGGATCGCACTGTGTGCTTGCATACTTGTATTTTGGAGTGACTGCAAATTTCATCCAACAGGACATAGTTGATCGTCTCCATTTGACCACATTTCCTCTGGAGAAACCCTTGGCGGTCGCCTCTTTAGATGGACAACCTCTGAATGACCCAATTCTGTCTACCACCAAACCACTGAGGCTGCAGATAGGAGTCCTTCATTCTGAGCTGATAGCTTTGGACAAGATGTAGAAAGCAATCAACCCCATCCTATTGGGATTACCCTGGCTTCGCCAACATGCTCCAGTCCTTGATTGGAATTCCGGAGAAGTTCTCCAGTGGGGACCCCGATGTCTGCACTGTTGCCTGCCTCAGGTTCGTCCTGTTCTGTCTCCACTGCCTCAGTCTCTTTCTGGATTACCCCCACAATATGCAAGCTACGCAGATGTCTTCAGTAAGAAGGAGGCAGAGGTCCTTCCTCCTCATTGTCCATATGACTGTCCTATAGAGTTACTTATTGAAGCCTCTCTCCCTCATGGACGAGTCTACCTGCATTCCCTGCCCTTAAACCCAGACCATGTCACAGTATGACAAGGAGAACCGGGTCAGGGGGTTCATCAGAAAGTCTACTTCACCAGCCGGAGCCGGATTCTTCTTCGTGGAGAAAAAGGATGGGCCACGCCGACTGTGCATTGACTACCGTGCATTGAATCAAGTCAAGGTAAAAAATAAGTACCCCTTGCCGCTAATCTCTGAACTCTTCAACAGGATTCATGGAGCTAAGGTGTTCACAAAGCTGGATGTACGCGGGGCCTATAGCTTGATTCGTATACGCAAGGGTGACAAATGGAAAACCGCATTTAACATCCGGGAGGGTCACTACGAGTATCTTGTCATGCCCTTCGACTGTGTAACGCTCCTGTGGTGTTCCAGGAGTTCATGAACGTTAACTTCCGTGATCTCCTGTATGTCTGTGTGGTGGTATATCTGGACGACATCTTGATCTACTCACCTGATCTGTTGACACATCGGAAGCATGTACGCCAATTCTTGTTGTAGATAAGGGTGAATAAATTATATGTGAAACTGGAGAATTATTTATTTGAAAAGAGGTCCTTGCCTTTTCTGGGCTATATTGTCTCCGTTCGTGGTCTTCAAATGGACCCGGAGAAGGTGAAGGTCGTCTTGGAATGGCCACTTCCTCAGGGACTCCGAGCTATTCAAAGATGTCATGGATTCACTAATTTCTATCGCCAGTTCATTCCAAACTTCTTGTCCCTTACTGCTCCCATCTCAGCTCTCACCAGAAAGGGAGTAAATGCTAAGGACTGGACCCCTGAAGCGGAGTCTGCATTCTCTAACCTCAAGAATGCCTTTACGTTTGCTTCGGTTCTTCATCATCCTTATGTTGCTCAGCAGTTTTCCTTGGAGGTTGATGCCTCTTCCATTGGTGCTGGAGCGCTGCTGTTTAAAAAAAAATTCTAAGGGTAAGTCTGTATCCTGTGGATTCTTCTCCAAAATCTTCTCTCCTGCTGAGCGCAACTAGTCTATTGGGGATCGAGAGTTGCTCGCTGTCAAGCTGGTCTTGGAAGAATGGTGACATCTGCTTGAGGGCTCTGCCCACCCCATCATCATCTACACCGACCACAAGAATCTTACATATCTGCAGTCTGCACAGTGACTAAACCCTCGTCAAGGTAGGTGGTCGCTGTTCATCACCAGGTTTTGTTTCCTTCTTTATTTCCGCTGTGCGGACAAAAACATTAAGGCCGATGCCTTTTCCCGATCATTTGAGACTGACGACTCAGAAGAGAAACCTCAACATATTATTGATCATTCTAGGATTATTGCCGTCAATCCTCTGCAAATCAAAAACATTCCTCCCGTAAAGATCATTGTCCTTCCTCCTAACAGGAAAATAATTCTTCCCTGGGGACATAATTACAAACTGGTATTCTGGTATTCGAAAGACTCTGAACTTTATTGCTCATCATTACTGGTGGCCCTCACTACCTAGGGATGTCTTGGACTTTGTTTCCTCCTGTGCTAACTGCGCGCCAAACAAATCCTCTCATTCTAAACCTTTCTGGTCTGCTCCAACCTCTGCCGGTGCCTGATGCTCTCTGGCAACACATTGCTATGGACTTTATTACTGACCTTCCCTCTTCTGCTGGATGTACCACGATCTGGGCGGTGGTGGATCATTTTTCCAAAATGGCACATTTTGTTCCTTTAACGGGCCTCCCCTCAGCTCCTCGTCTGGCAGATATTTTCATCCAACTCCTTTTTCATCTACATGGACTACCTCTTCATATGGCATTTCCCTCCTAGGAGACGCCAACTCACGCGGCTGCATCCTCCTGCTACTAGGGTGCGCCAGCGTGCTCGTCCCCGGCCTTAAAGGTCCAGCACACATACCAACTAAAGGTTCCCTAACCTATCCCCTTACTTCCTGGACTATTTAAAGGGCTCTGCCCTTTCACTCCTTGCCTGAACGTTGTTGTTGTATACCCATGTTAGTCTTGCAAATACTTAGTTGTTATCCTGCTCCCAGTGTTTCCGTATCCTGCTACCTGTATCCTGTATCCCATAACTGTGCTTGTTCCTGAGCTGCATCTAGTGTTGGAGTCGTGGTGTCATCTGCCATGTCAGGTGTCAACTGTGCCACGTGTCTGCTACTTCGAGCATCTGCCTCAACATCCTCCCAGGTATTTTTACCCCAGAGACTGTGATTGACTGTAGTTTAGCCAGCTGCTACTCTGCTACGGCAGAGCGGCCTAGTGGATCCACATACCCCACAGGCATGACCGTACGCTCAGGCCATGGATATCGGTGGTCAACCTACAGTGACACAGACAGATTACATATGTCCCGACATTATGAACTGAAACACCAGTAAAACTCAAAGCAAAACTACTAACAAGCAAAATCCATGCTCCAAATGGCAGTCTTTTACTTCTAAGCCCTACAGTGTATCTAAACAGCAGTTTATGTCCACCTGTATGGCAATGCCATACCCAGGAGAATCCGCTTAACAATTTATCGGGTAAGATTCTCCACACGATGGGCACAACATATTGAGAGGTGAAATGGCATATTAGTGGAAAAATTGCAATTTTCATTTTGCATCATCCACTGCATATTAATTTCTGAAAAACACCTGTTTGTTCTAAGTGCTCACTGCACCACCTTTAAGGGTCTAGTTTCTAAAATGGGGTCACTTTTTTTGGTACATAAGGGGTTTTGTAAATGCGACATGGCGTTGGAAAACATTCCAGTAAAATCTACGCTTCAAAAGTCAAACACCACTCCTTTTCTTCTGAACCCTCCCATGTGTCCAAACAGCAGTTTATAACCACATATGGGGTATTACCATACTTAGGAAACATTGTTTTACAAATGTTAAGGTGCTCCTTCTTTATTCCTCGTGAAAATGAAAAATTATAATCTAAAACTACATCTTATTGGAAAAAATAATAATTTTTGATTTTCTCGGCTTAATTCAAATTAATTCGGCAAAAAACCTTTAGGGGTCAAAATTCTCACTATACCCCTAGATCAGGGGTCTCAAACACGCAGCCCCTGAGGCTGTCATCTGCAGCCCGCGGGACACAGAGTCGCTAGTATAGGTTCTGCTCCGGGACTCTGTGGTATCCCCTGACATTGCTGTCCATATATGCATGGCCGGCCTTAGCTATGTTCGACCAGTGCGGTCGCACAGGGCGCCAGCCGCCACACGGCAAGCGGGGCACCAGCGGGTGTGTGTATCCCCGCGCCGTTGCAACTACCAGCGGGGATACACACACTAACTAGTCGCACCCGGGCGCTTCTTCACTTAATGGCCATCGCTACCGCTGTAGCAGCCATAGCGGCTGTTAGCGGTGACACCGGGCATGAGGGCGGTGGCACCGCTAGCAGCTGCTGTGGCTGCTATAGTGGTAGTGAAGGCACTATAGCAGAGCAGGGAGATATCTGCTGTATACTAGCGCCACTGTAGCGTCCTTCAGCTACAGCGGCGCTAGTAGACAGCAGAGCAGGGAGATACCTCCCTTGCTCTGCTATAGTGCCCCCCTGTAGATATCAAACCCCCCCATTCCAGGATAGCGCCCCCGTAGCTCCCTGAAGGAGCGGAATCCCTGTGTGGCTGGGGATTCCGGTCCTGGAGCGCTGCTTGATGCCTCTGTCCATATATGGACAGTGACATCAAGGAAAACTCCTGAAGCGGAATCCCCGGTCACAGCATTGCAGACTCTATGATCGGGGATTCCACTCCAGGGGAAGCCAATGACGTCATGGACAAAGACGTCAGGAGCTTCTCCTGGAGTGGAATCGAAGCGGCTCTTCTCCGGGAATCCAGCTCTGGGCAAGCCCCTGACATCACTGTCCATATGTCAGTGGCTTCGCCAGAGTTTCGGAGCAAAGCCTAGACCAGTGCTCTGCTCTGGGACAAAGGCTCTAGGGCTGCCCCTGACATCACATTCCGGTCCAGGAGGATCCCCTCACGTCAATGCCTATGGACAGTGACGTCAGGGGCTCCTCCAGCAGAGGAATCCCCAGCCAAAGCGTCGGCAACGCTCTGGCAAGAGATTCCACTCCTAGAGGTATCCCCAATGGAGCTATCTACTGGGGAAGGTGGCACCATCTGCAGAGGACACTTTGGCAGCATCTACAGAGGGTACCGGGACAGCATCTACAGAGGGCACCATGGCAGCATCTACAGAGGGCACCATGGCAGCATCTAGAGAGGGCACCGTGGCAGCATCTACAGAGGGCACTGTGGCAGCATCTACAGAGGGCACTGTGGCAGCATCTACAGAGGGCACCATGGCAGCATCTAGAGAGGGCACCGTGGCAGCATCTACAGAGGGCACTGTGGCAGCATCTACAGAGGGCACTGTGGCATCATCTACAGAGAACACTGTGGCAGCATCTACTGGGGGCACTGTGGAAGCATCTGCAAAGGGCACTGGGGCGACATCTAAAGAGGGCACTGTTGCAGCATCTACATAGGGCACTGTGGCAGCATCTACAGAGGGCACTGTGGCATTATCTATGGGTGGGTGGGTGGCAGTATCTACAGAGGACAATGTGGCATTATCTAGGGGGTGTGTGCTATTATCTACAGAGGGTACTGTGGCATTATCTATGGGTGGGTGTGGCAGTATCTACAGCAGGCACTATGGCAGTATCTACAGAGGGAAACTGTGGCAGTATCTACAGATGGCTCTGTGGCACTATCTAAAAAGGGGCTGCCCAATCTTGACATCTGTGTGTCTGCCAAACGCTGCCAAGTGAGCCGCCGGACTGCATTTAGAAACACTTTAACTGGATTGTTAGAATAAGCACGTGGAGAAAACTTGTAAATTTCCGTTAAGTTTAAATCTAGCGGTATTATTATAGTAATGTAGTATTGTTATAGTAATGTATTATTATTATTATTATAGTAATGTAATACTGTTAGTAATGTAGTATTGTTATAGTAATGTAGTATTATTATAGTAATGTAGTATTGTTATAGTAATGTAGTAGTGTTATAGTAATGTAGTATTGTTATAGTAATGTAGTATTATAATAGTAATATAGTATTATTATTATTATTATTATTATTATTATTATAGTAATGTAGTATTGTTATAGTTATGTAGTATTATAGTAATGTAGTATTGTTATATTTATGTAGTATTATAATAATGTAGTAGTTTTATGGTAATGTAGTAGTATTATTATAGTAATGTATTATTATAGAAATGTATTATTGTTTATAGTAATGTAGTATTATTATAGTAATATAGTATTGTTATAGTAATGTAGTATTATTATAGTAATGTAGTAGTGTTATAGTAATGTAGTATTATTATAGTAATGTAGTATTGCTATAGTAATGTAGTATTATTATAGTAATGTAGTAGTATTATAGTAATGTAGTATTGTTATAGTAATGTAGTATTGTGTATAGTAATGTAGTATTATTATAGTAATGTAGTATTACAGTAATGTAGTATTGTTATAGTAATGTAGTATTATTATAGTAATGTAGTATTGTTATAGTAATGTAGTATTGTTTATAGTAATGTAGTATTACTATAGTAATGTAGTATTGCTATAGTAATGTAGTATTATTATTATAGTAATGTAGTAGTATTATAGTAATGTAGTATTATAGTAATGTAGTATTGTTATAGTAATGTAGTATTGTTATAGTAGTTCAAATAACTAATTCATTAACAATAATTTTGTATTGTATCAAATTTGAAAGTAATGCAGCCCGTCAACTTCACATTCTTTTTATGTGCGGCCCATTTACCCAGCCGAGTTTGAGACCCCTGCCATAGATGATTCCTCAAGGGGTGTTGTTTCCCAAATGGAGTCACTTTTGGGGTGTTTCCACTGTACTGGTACTACAGGCATACTTCCCAACTTTTGAATTCGGAAAAGAAGGACATTTTAAGCCACGCCCACTAACCACGCCCAATATCCCACATAAACACATCAAATAACGGCCACATCCTTCTGAAAATAACACGCGCACATTGTCACTGCGGATCTCTAGACTGTCTGGATATCACAGATATTATGGATCCGGTTATGTCGTCTTTGTGTTACTTTCCTAACTTGGGTATAACATTTGCTCATCACGGCAGCAGCTGCAGGACAAACCAAAAGGCTGAGAACAATGAAAGTCAAGAGGGAGACCCTGTGGTGGATTACTTTTCAATTGACAGGTAGCAGAGTTACATGATGGGGATTTTTTTTTTCCAGTTGTGTAACTCTGCTACCGGTCATGGGAAAAATCATCCGGCAGAGGGAAAAATGTTTCCCCATGGCAGAGAGCCACAAAGAAAGACCTGGGAATCAGACATGATGGGGAAACATTTTCCCTGTGGTGGATGACTTTTCAGCTGACAGGTAGCAGAGTTACATGAAGGGGAATTATTTTTCATTGATGTCTAGTTTCTATTGCAGCCCAGGGAAGACAGAAGTCACTGGAGGTGAGATGTTTTTTTTTATTCTTCATATTATTAACTTTATTTTTTTTTGTTTTGCAGGTTCCTCTGGACTGTTTGGACTACGTTGTAGAGTCGTTGGACTACTGTGATGATCTACGGTTTTTGTTTAAATAAAATGGTGAAAGAGGAATGTGTGGGGGAGTTCTTATTTCAATAAAAAATATTTTCTTATGTCTCTGAGTTTTTTAAATATTTTATTAGCGTCTTGGTAATGACAGTTGTCTGAACGTGTCCATTACTAAGGTGGGGCTTAGTGTGAGCCGGGAAAAAGGCTGCAACTAACCTACCATTATCACCCCGGTACCCAGCGCCACCAGGGTTGCTGGGAAGAGCCGGGTACGAACCAGTACCCGACCATCTGTAGTGACGGGCGGGCACTGGGACGGCCGCAGGCTGGTATTATTAGGTTGGGAGAGGCCAACAGTTACTGCCGATCAGTTAACTCTTTCAGCACCCTGGACAGTGACTATTTACGGACGTCGCCTAGCAACGCTGCCGTAATGACGGGTGCACACATGTAGCCACCCGTCATTACGGGGCCTCATGCACACGACCGTAAAAACACCCGTTATTACGGGTTGTAATTACGACCCGAAATAGCGGGCCCATAGACTTCTGTTAGCCACGGGTACCTTCCCGTTTTCTCACGGGAAGGTGCCCGTGCCGTTAAAAAGATAGAACATGTTGTATTTTTTTATTTTACGGGCCGTGCTCCTATACTTTATAATGGGAGCACGGCTCAGAAAAACGACCGGCTGCCCGTGGCCGGCCGTGCTCATCTCCTGAAATACTCTGTGCTGCCTTAAACTCTGTGGACAGGTCAGGATCCTGTTTCTTTTAAATGCTGCTGGGGAACCCGCTCGATCCACTATATAAGGCTGTGCTACAGTGCAGCATTTAAAAGAAACAGGATCCTGACCTGTCCAGAGTTTAAGGCAGCACAGAGTATTTCAGGAGATGAGCGTGCAGATTCTGTGCTGCTGTGAACTCTGTTCTTACCATTACGTAGCTCAGTCTGTTACCTCTCCTCCACTCCTGTCCTCATGACACCTTCACATGATTGGCAAGTCACCACCCCGCACAAGATCCGCACGCTCATCTCCTGAAATACTCTGTGCTGCTGTGAACTCTGCTCTTACCATTACGTGGTGACTTGCCAATCATGTGAAGGTGTTATTGAGGACAGGAGTGGAGGAGAGGTAACAGACTGAGAACTACGTGGATCGAGTGGGTTCCCCAGCAGCATTTAAAAGAAATAGGATCCTGACCTGTCCACAGAGTTTAAGGCAGCACAGAGTATTTCAGGAGAGGAGCGTGTGATTGGCTGCAGAGGCCGCTGCAGCCTGTGATTGGCTGCAGAGGCCGCTGCAGCCTGTGATTGGCTGCAGAGGCGGTCACGTGGGATGAAGCGTCATCCCTGGAGGCCAGCCTTCTGACGTCATCCTGACGTGCGTGACCGCCACTACAGCCTGTGATTGGCTGCAGTGGCGACATGGATGAAACGTCATCGCTGGAGGCCGGACAGGAGGAATGTAAGTATGAACGTATTGTCAGGTCCGTATTTCACACCGAATAACCACCTCTGTAAATTCAAAGCTGAAGGCATGCCTGGAAGAAGTAAACCAGCCAAATATGTTTGGTACACAGCTTCCCTCTCTCAGCCAGGAGGAAGACTGAAAACCTTTTATTCAGAACAAAGAAACACAGAAAGAGACACATGCCTCCTCCCCAGAGATGTGGGAGTGCCCAAGCCCCCACCAGTTTCTCAGACTCACTCTTCTTGTATTCCAGGGGGCGGTATCTTCCATAGGTGTGTCCGACATGAACAAAGAACTTGTTATATATATCAGTATATTACACAAAGAACTGAAATGTATATACATATGTGTGAGGATAATATTTTTCAAACAATATACATAGTATTGATCCCTGACAGTCCCCCCCTAAAAATATTATAACTCTATCCCTGAGTCTTGCCTAGCAACCTACCACTGACCACTCGAACCAGGCAGGTAGGGGTTTTGGATTTCTTCACCAGCTTGAGACGAGCTACTCCTGATGAGTGACCCCCCTTTGTACCTGGACTTCCAAGGTGTCGGAGTGCTCCTAACTTTCCCTATTCTCCTCTGGATACAGGATGGTTGTCTTGATATCATCTACAAACCGCTGCTGGTTGTAATATATATATATATATATATATATATATATATATATATATATATATATATATATATATATATATAATTAATCCGGTCTACATTTTATTAATGGTAACAACTGTCACACTGTCACTTACTGTCCTAATAGGACTTTTACCCCTGCAGATATAACAGGTCATGGGCAGCACAATGACCTTCACCTCACGCCTCCACACAAAACTCCTCAGATTGTAATTTGCAGCACCGTGGCATATTTACACACATTATAATTATAAACCTCAGACATTATAAACAATAGGGCCTCAACTAATAATCATAATGCTATCACCCTCAGGTTTCGGGTCCCATCAGTTCATTGCCAGTCCTGTACACCATCGTCTTCTTCTTCTCCTGTCTTCTGCTCTTCACTGACTGTCACCCTCAGGGTAACCCACACAATTGTGGAGTCAGACTATGTTGGTGTCCAGTGGGGGAGTTATTATTACCCCCTCCTAGCCACTTACTTATCAAAACACTTGATCCTGCTGACGGATTCACTCAGGTCTTTGGTCTTTACTTTGATCTTTGCTGATGTCATCAGGACTTGGTATGGTCCTTCTCATCTGTCCGACACCGTCTCCTTTAGTTTACGTCATCAGGCTGTACATAGCACCTCATGCTGTGAGCCTGGGGTGAGATCCCACGTAGGCGGATTAGTGGAGTTGTATTGTGACTATCAAACCCTCCGCATCTGTAATCTTCCTCTGGTAAGTTACTTGTCTGGGCGACCGCTTAGAATTGTGACACTGCCGTCAGTTCATGATAAACGCGTTGTAGTGGCTCAGGCTGTGCCTGCCGCATCTCAGTGATGGAGTTCATCGTGTTAAAAGTCTTTTAATTCATATTTACTGGCACTTGCTGGGGACCCCCAACTCTTGTCAATTGTTAAAATAAATACTAATCTGGTGATAACATCATCCGCATACACTATAAACGTTGTTCTAAGTACATACAATAATGTCAGGCCCTTAAATGACATCAAACACCTTTATATAAGGAAAAACTTCTCTGTTACAATGGACAGGGCACCTAGAAGATGTGTAATTTATTGGGTACATTTCATTTGCACTTGGTGATACCCTTTCAGCAGGATTTGTACCTTGATCTCAGCTGATTGCCTAGAACATTTCCACCTCACAGAAACATACACAGATTCCACATGTTTATCTGACAAGTGTCTTAAACCTATTTTTCTTACTCTAATCTGGTTCATTCTACCTGGGAAGGCCTCTCAAGGTCGGTTCTCTTCGTGGGAGGCGGGTATGATAAGGTTGGCACCGGTCTGTCAGGACTGTTCTGTAGGCAAATCAAACAGCTCTAACAGAATTTAGCAGCATCAGCTGTAAAACCTGGGGCATACTAATTAGATCTTACCAAATCGATCCTTGCAGTGTTGGGGCATATGTGAGGTCATACACCATCAATGCAAGTGCCATCAAGAGTGCCTTGGGTGTTACCGGTTCACCTTCCCTTATCCGTCCACATTCTGTTAGAATCTGGTTTTCACGCCTTCCGCTCCCAGTTGGACTCTTCCTGTGGAGAACAAGCTTTTTCATTGTATAAACATTAATTGATCTTAATCAAATAATTAATTTGAAGAAAAACATTAACAAATAGCATCTTTACATCAAACGTTCACACTGGTCAGTAACTAAAACTTACAAATTGATTCTTCTTCTTTATATACATATCTATACATACACATATACACTTCACAGAATTCTCTGCTCTAAAATTTCCCTTTCACAACAAAAATAAAAATAAACAAATAAAAATGTTTTCGAATGGGAATATTCCGCTTCTGTACCTTTTATCTGACGCATGACTCTAATAGTCCAATGCTAAGGCTGGTCCAGAACTTTACATAAAACTTAACCTCAGTATTTAATATTCCCACAACACTTCTTAAATACAATTATTAAACAAACTAACTTTGGAATAACATCTAGAGAACTGCTAACATCTTATCATTCTACAAACATCAGGTCAATACTTGGGATAACACTGTTCCCCCGTCACTTACACACAACATCTGCAATGGGGAAGATACCGGCCGGGCTTCAGGCCCCCCTGAGAACAGGTCTACACACACGAGCACATTGTCATACACTTCTACCCCGGGTAGTTGTATGTTCTGCAGTCGCTGGGACTGTTAATCTGGCCGGGCTGCACTTTTCACAGGTACCTTTGCTGTTTTACCTATGTCATGCCGTGCGCACATCATGCCGGCATCTACAAACCTAGTGGTGGCATTATTGTATCTAGGGACAAGCCAATTTACTGATACCTGGATGCACATACCCTTGTTGTCAGGTCTGTCTTCTCTCGCTCTCTCAATTGGCTTACCCGATGATCCAATAAAGTTCCTACTACCAATGGGCCCATAATTGTTGGCGATGCCAAAAGCGTACCTAGAGTCAGTGTAAATGTCGGCCGTCTTACCTTCTGCCAGGTTACAGCCTCAGCGAGCACCTCCAGCTCTGCTCCTTGAGATGAACAAGAAGGTGAGAGTGGTTTCTGGGTAATTTACCTGGTGCCTCGTATCCTGTCTTGTACATACTGTATAATAAAATCTCTTTATTACAAATTTACATTAGAAACCCATGTCACATATAGATAAAACATCTCAAAGGGGTGGCGTCTTCATCCTCTAAAATAAAACCAAATGTTATACACTTCTCCACACTCATCTGATAATCCAGAAGACTTTGAGAATCTCACTTTTATCAGGTTCTGCAAATACTTGATTAATACAAAGACAAATAAAAAAATAAAAGAAATTCCTAAAAACTTTACATCAAATTAACAATGTCCAGACAATTTTTGTTTTTTTCCTTCTCCCCCATCTAAATCTGTAAAGACCCATCTGCGAGTGACGTCACCTCCTGTGTAAATTTGCTGGAGGGGGAAGGTCTCTTACACAATACCTCATATTGGGTGGAGACTACAGCACAGCATACCCAGTGCCATATTTACTGTTCTGGAAAGATCTGGAACCATCTACACAGAAAAACCTCAAAATTTAGGTTACTCTCATACACATTTAATCTGGATTACTCATTGGGGTCTCTTACACATTTTTAGATCTCCTGAAACCAAATTAATTAATTCAAAACAAACCAAAATTGTACCTGATCAGTTCCTTCACCATTCCCCCCTTTGTGGACTCTGCGAAAGTAATGTAGCAGAGTTCAAAACTACATCTCAACATAACACTAGTTTAACCCCCTGTAATGTACAACAGCCTGAAACAAAAATGACTTTTTCCTGACAAATACATTTTATCTTTACAATGACATAACTCATGTGTGAAATCAAAAACAAAACAATTGTAGTTAGTTATTCAATAAAAACAGAAAATATTATATCTGATAACATTAATTACTGCAAACCAATAAACTGTATATAAAAATAGGGAACGGTGGGGGCACATACATTTTCAAAACCCCGTGTCTCACAGTATCTGTAGTTTAATACATCTGAATTAACATCAAAACACATGAAATCTGATCACATCATAACACATAAATATCGTAACTTTTATAAACAACAGCGCATGCGCAAAGAGAAGAAATTTATTTTAGGTTTGTAGACATTACTGATATATATATATATCTCAGCAGTGCATATTGAAATCCTTTGTCTCATCAGCCTTGCAGACTGCACCCAGTCAGCCCCCCTCCTCCTCCCAAACACAGCATAGTACACTACAGGGGGGAGGGAGGGAGGTCACACACTCACAGCTTCTAACTGCGTCTAGTCTCACAATCTTAACACTTTCAATGCCGGCAAAACAACATACGTATCTGCAATCATTCATCACACCATTGTATAGGAATTATCTACGTTCAAAACATCAACCACATAATCTGTAACAGTACAATCTGTCGGCCACCATCTCTATATTATGATGACGTGTTGTTTCATCAGGGAACTAGACTGGAACTTCTGTAAATAGAAAAGACACTACAAATGAAAAAATTAACAAGGCGATTATTTCATACTGATTTGGTTGGGCCGGGCGTGGCCACATCAGGGGCAGCCTCTCCCATTGGAAACACAGTGCGCAGCTGTGAAAGGGGGGGGGGGTGGTTTCCCACCCACAATGAGGACACACTCAACATGAGGTACGGACACCATTACCGGGCGTCGGCTGGTCCTGTGTTTTCTAATACATATAACATACAATACCTTTCTTATTCCTAACTTCCATTCACTTCACCAAATCATGAATAGGATCGGGTGATCCTGATGATTTGAATATGGAACGTAAACCATCCATTCTAACAGTCTATATTATACACGTAATTTATATAACAATCTTCTGTCTACAACTCTTGGTCTGGCAGGAAATATTATAATTTCACAGTCTGCAACAATAAGTCTCGCCGAAATAGTATCATCTCTAGTCTGCAATGTCATTTATTACATCTCGCTAGGATATAAAAAATCTTTAGACTCTCTGGCCTCGCTGGAAATATTAAAATTTGCAGTCTGCAGCTCTCCGGTCGGTTATATAATCTTTTATTTAGACTCTAATTACCCAGAGGATGGTTAGTCGGGCGCGACTAAGGTCTCACAGGTTTTTTTACCTCACAGCGGAAAATATCACCTCTGTCGCCTGAGATAATCCAGGAAATCAACAAAAGGGTTCTACAGATCGCCACAAGACTGCCCACTAACACAGATAAGACGAAGATTTATAAAATCAATTTGCTTACCGTGTTATTGCGGAGGTGATCAAATTCCTTCAGTGGGCAACTTTGAGTCCTCTGTTTCACCCTGTGATTGTTGATTGTCCGGATTTTGATATTTCCTCGAGTGAGGCCCCACGTTCGGGCGCCAAATGTCAGGTCCGTATTTCACACTGAATAACCACCTCTGTAAATTGAAAGCTGAAGGCATGCCTGGAAGAAGTAAACCAGCCAAATATGTTTGGTACACAGCTTCCGTCTCTCAGCCAGGAAGAAGACTGAAAACCTTTTATTCAGAACAAAGAAACACAGAAAGAGACACATGCCTCCTCCCCAGAGATGTGGGAGTGCCCAAGCCCCCACCAGTTTCTCAGACTCACTCGTCTTGCATTCCAGGGGGCGGTGTCTTCCATAGGTGTGTCCGACATGAACAAAGAACTTGTTATATATATCAGTATATTACACAAAGAACTGAAAAGTATATACATATGTGTGAGGATAATATTTTTCAAACAATATACATAGTATTGATCCCTGACAGTATTATTATTTTTTTTTTATTACATTTAAATTTTATTTTCCGTGCGCCGAGCATGGTACTGTCAAGGTTGCTGAAAGAGTTAGTGCAGCCCATTAACTCTTTCAGCACCCTGGACAGTACCATGCTCGGCGCACAGAAATTACAGGTTCGGTCAGAACTAGTTCGGTCCGAATCGAACTTTTTCGTGAAATTCGGCGAACTAGCCGAACCGAACTTTTCATAAGTTCGCTCATCTCTACTTGTGAGAATTGTATAGGGGTGGCCGAATAATAGCTTTATGCACACTTGCAAACCTCTGGAGGATCCTACACCTTGAGGTTTGCGGGACTCGAGAGGCACCAGCGGCTTCAAATACCTGTTTGCTGCTTTGCAATGGCATTTTAGCAGCTGCCCTCCTAATCCTATTAATTTGTCTGGCCGAAACCTTCCTCATTATGCCTTTATCTGAACGAAGCCATCTGTGCTCCGAATCAGCCACAAATCTTTTCACAGTCCAATGATCACGCTTAAGTTTTCTTGAAATATCCAATGTTTTCATACCTTGTCCAAAGTATTGCACTATTTCATGCTTTTCGGCAGCAGAGAGATCCTTTTTCTTTCCCATATTGCTTGAAACCTGTGGCCTGCTTAATAATGTGGAACGTCCTTCTTAAGTAGTTTTCCTTTGATTGGGCACACCTGGCAAACTAATTATCACAGGTGTCTGAGATTGATTACAATGATCCAAAGAGCCCTAAGACCCAATACCATCAATGAGTTTCATTGAAAAACTAATAATTAAATGTTTATGACACTTAAATCCAATGTACATAATAATTTGGAACATGGTGTAGATCGCTCCACACATAGCCCCTGTAGATAGCTCCACACACAGCCCCCCTGTAGATAGCGCCACACACAGCCCCCATGTAGATAGCGCCACACACAGCCCACCTGTAGATAGCACCACACACAGCCCCCTGTAGATAGCACCAGACACAGCCCCCTGTAGATCGCTCCACACACAACCCCCCTGTAGATAGTGTCCCACACTGCCCCCTGTAGACACAGCCCCCTGTAGATAGCGCCAGGCACAGCCCCTGTAGATAGCGCCAGGCACAGCCCCCAGGTAGATAGCGCCACACACTGCCCCCTGTAGATAGCACCAGACACAGCCCCCCTGTAGATAGCTCCACACACAGCCCACCCTGTAGATAGTGCCACACACTGCCCCCTATAGACTATAGACACAGCCCCCCTGTAGATAGCGCCAGACACAGCCCCCCTGTAGATAGCGCCAGACACAGCCCCCTGTAGATAGCGCCAGACACAGCCCCCTGTAGATAGCGCCAGACACAGCCCCCTGTAGATAGCGCCACACACAGCCCCTCTGTAGATAGCGTCAAACACAGCCCTCCTGTAGATCACTCCACACACAGCCCCTGTAGATAGTGTCACACACAGCCCCTGTAGATAGTGTCACACACAGCCCCTGTAGATAGTGTCACACACATCCCCCTGTAGATAGTGTCACACACTGCCCCCTGTAGACACAGCCCCCTGTAGATAGCACCAGACACAGCCCCCTGTAGATAGCGCCACACACAGCCCCCTGTAGATAGCGCCACACACAGCCCCCTGTAGATAGCGCCACACACAGCCCCCCTGTAGATAGCGTCAAATACAGCCCCCCTGTAGATCACTCCAAACACAGCCCCTGTAGTGTCACACACAGCCCCTGTAGATAGTGTCACACACATCCCCCTGTAGATAGTGTCACACACAGCCCCCCTTTAGACACAGCCCCCTGTAGATAGCGCCACACACAGCCCCCCTGTAGATAGCGCCACACACAGCCCCCCTGTAGATAGCGCCACACACAGCCCCTCTGTAGATAGCGTCAAACACAGCCCTCCTGTAGATCACTCCACACACAGCCCCTGTAGATAGTGTCACACACAGCCCCTGTAGATAGTGTCACACACATCCCCCTGTAGATAGTGTCACACACAGCCCCCCTGTAGACACAGCCCCCCGTAGATAGTGTCACACAGTACCCCTGTAGATTACCACACACTGCTCCCTGTAGATAGCACCACGCACAGCCCCCTGTAGATATTACCACAGACAGCCCCCTCTTGTACATAGCACCACGCACAGCCCCCTCTTGTGCATAGCGCCACACAACCCCCTCCCCCTTGTACAAAGCGAGACAAAACCTCCTTGTACATAGTGCCACACAACTCCCCTCCCCCTTGTACATAGTGCCACACAACCCCCTCCCCCTTGTACATAGTGCCACACAACCCCCTCCTCCCCTTGTACATAGTGCCACGCAACCCCCCCTCCCCCTTGTACATAGTGTCACACAACTCCCCTCCCTCCTTGTAAATAGGGCCATATAACCACTCTCCCCTTTGTACATAGTGCCATACAATCCCCTCCCCACTTGTACATAGTGCCACATAACCCCCCTCCCCCTTGTACATAGTGCCACACAACCCCCCTCCCCCTTATACTTTGTGCCACACAACCCCCCCCCCCTTATACTTTGTGCCACAATGCTGCCAGAGCGGAGAGCGGTAGAGGTAGCCTACTGCTTCCACTCTCCGCTCTGCCTCAAATCACTCACCGTTAGGAGAAGGCATGAGGTCTGGCAGCAGCGTTCTGACTGGTGTCGATGCCGGCCTGGGAGTCGACCAGTCCAGTCACCTGACCTGTGAAGTCAGATGACAGGTCAGGTGACTGGACTGGTCCACTCCCAGGCCGGCATCGACACCAGTCAGAATGTAGCTGCAAGACCCCGTGCCTCCTGATGCTGATCGCTTCTGCAGTCGTCCAGCATGCAGGGCGCCTCTTAGCAGCGATCAGCTGTTTTGATACAGCTGCAGCGCCCAGCGGAACATTTTTCAGACCGCCCAGGACAACGGGACAGCGGTGAGAAACCGGGACTGTCCCGCCGGATCCGGGACGGTTGGGAGCTATGCTACAGGGGCTCAGCAAATGCGACATGGCGCCCGGAAACCATTCTAAAAGCCAAATGGCACTTCTTCCCTTCTGAGCCCTACCGTGTGTCCAAACATCAGTTTATGAGCGCATATGGGGTTTTGACGTACACGGGAGGAATTGCTTTACAAATGTTGGGGTGCTTTTTCTCCTTTAGTTGTTGTGGAAATTTAAAAAAAAATTGTTAAACCTACATTTTATAGGAAAAAAAATGTATTTGAATTTTCATGGCCTACTTCCAATAATTTCTGCAAAAAATTTGTGGGGTCAAAATGATCACTATACCCCTAGATAATTTCCTAAAGGGCTGTAGTTTCCAAAATGGGTTCACTTTTGGGGCGTTTTCACTGTTTTGGTCCCTCAGGGGCTTTGCAAATGCGACATGGCCTCCGCAAACCATTCCTGCTAAATTTGAGCTCCAAAAGCCAAACGGTGTTCCTTCATTTCTGAGCCGTGTCCAAACAGCAGTTTATGACCACATATGGGGTATTGCTGCACTCGGGAGGAATTGTTTTACAAATGTAGGGGTGCTTTTTTTTCCTTTAGTTCTTGTGGAAATTAAAAAATTCTACGTTTCATTGGAAAAAAAATATTTTTCATTTTCACATCCCAATTCTAATAGAAATCTGGGAAATGCCTGTGGGGCCAAAATACACACTACACATCTAAATAAATTCCTCTTGGGGTTTAGTTTCCAAAATGGGGTATTTTTGGGGTGTTTCCTTTGTTTTGGTACCACAAGACCTATTCAAACCTGACATGGTGCCTAAAATATATTGTAATAAAAAGACGGCCCCAAAATCCACTAGGTGCTCCTTTGCTTCTTAGGCCTGTGCTTCAGTCCATTAGCACACTAGGGCCACATGTCAAATATTTCGTAAAACAGCAGAATCTGGAGAATACATTTTTAGTTGTATTTATCTGGTAAAACTTTGTGTTACAGAAAAAATTGATTAAAAATTAATTTCTGCAACAAAAAAAAATGACATTTGTAAATTTCACCCCTACTGTGCTTTCATTCTTCTGAAACGTCTAAAGGGTTAAGAAACTTTCTGAATGCTGTTTTGAATACTTTGAGGGGTGCAGTTTTTAAAATGGGGTGATTTATGGGGGTTTGTAAAGTAAGGGGCCCCTCAAAGTCACTTCAGATCTGAACTGGTCCCTGTAAAAATAGCCTTTTGAAATGTTCATGAAAATGTGAAAAATTGCTGCTAAACTTATAAGCCTTATAACGTCCTAGAAAAATAAAAGGAAGTTCAAAAAACGATGCCAACATAAAGTAGACATATGCGGATGTTAATTAACAACTATTTTGTGTGGTATAACTATCTGTCTTACAAGTGGATATATTTAAATTTATAAAAATGCTAATTTTTGCAATTTTTCTCTACATTTTGGTGTTTTTCACAATTAAATACTGAATGTATTGACCAAATTTTACCACTAACATAAAGTAGAATGTGTCACGTGTATCTCAGAATCGGTTGGATAGGTAAAAGTATTCCGAAGTTATTACCACATAAAGTGAAACATGTCAGATTTGTAAAATGAGCCTCTGTCCGGAAGGTCAAAAGTGGCCACAGCAGGAAGGGGAAAAAAAAATAAAATAATCCTGTGAAAGTACAACACGCTGCATGACTCCACACATGATCAGAGCATGCTGGGAGTTGGAGTTCCACAAATCATGGTATCATATATACTATCAGCCACAAGTAGAAAATGTGGGATAGGGCAGGGGAGGTATCAAACCTCAGAACAGACCTGTAACCAGACCCCTAAATAAATTAAGACACCAGACCCCACAGTTAATTCATACCCTAGACCAGACCCCAAGATTCATCCATACCCCTGACCAGAGATAAAAATAATTCAGACCCCAGACCAGACCCCTTAAACTAGTACAGACCTTAACCCAGACCCCAGAATAAATCCAGACCCCAGACCAGAACAAAAAATAAATAAAAAATCCAGACCAGATCCCATAATTCAGACCCCAGAGCAAAAAAATATATATTTCGACCCCAGACCAGAGACCTGAGTACTTTCCACTCCTCGCTCCAGGTCCCCTTTACCACATCAGTATCAGCCTAAAACAGCAACAGAATGTGTAACCCATTTTGATTATTTTAGTGTGAATTTGCTAAATTAAATATAAATGATAATGTGCTTGTTGCAGAATAGCCCTAATAAACGTATAAAAAATATTACTATAAAAATTGTATGAAAGGACAGCCCTAAATGTTATAAAGAAATTATGTAAAAAAAAAAATCAATAGCCAACATTTTTTTAAAAACCCACTGTCTTGTTAGGGGTTAAACTACTCAATCATCATGTTAAAAACGCCTAAGGGTATGTTCACACGTAGTCAACCAAAACGTCTGAAAATCCAGAGCTGTTTTCAAGGGAAAACAGACCCTGCTTTTCAGACGTTTTTTACCAACTCGCATTTTTACCAACTCATTTTTTTACCAACTCGTTTTTGGAGCTGTTTTCATTGGAGTCTATGAGAAAACAGCTCCAAAAACGTCTGAAAGAAGTGCCCTGCACTTCTTTGCCGAGGCAGTGAATTTACGGGTCGTCGTTTGACAGCTGTCAAACGACGACTCGTAAATAACAGGTCGTCTGCACAGCACGTCGGCAAACCCATTCAAATGAATGGGCAGATGTTTGCCGACGTATTGCAGCCCTATTTTCAGACGTAAAACGAGGCATAATACGCCTCGTATACGTCTGAAATTTGGCCGTGTGAACATACCCTTATTGTAAAGCAAACTGAATCTACCACTAGGTGGTGCTCTAGCAAACAGGAATATTGGTGTACGAGCGCCCCACTGTGGTAAAAAGGTAACCTGCAGCTCTAAGTAATTCCAAGAGCATAAAATATGACGTCCGAAGAGCAAGAACAATGTCTCTGCTTCTATTGCAGGCTATTATCCAATGAGCTCTCGCAGCCGTGTTTTGCAACGTCAACACGTTACGCCGTTTACGCTTGTACGTACAGAGCTCTGGGCTGTGGGAGCGGCTGAATTCTAGAATCAGCGGTTTTGTTTTGACTAACACCGCAGTTGTCCAATCAGGGAAGCCATAGTGCAACTTCTCCACCAATAGTCAGAGGAGTGACATACCTCGGACTACGCTATTGGTGCTGGAGTTTTTGGAAGGCTCTTCCCAGCTCAGACACCTAGTTTTAGAGACTAGCAGCAGCCAATGGTACGGCCGCTTACTGCCGGTGATCTTCCACTCCAGAGGCTGCCGGCTGCTGTGCTGTGTGTCCCCATAATGAAGATCATATTGTGTGTTATGTTCCCGTGTGCCCCCAGATCTTCAGTCTTCAACTAGCGACCGGTGAGAGGCGTACACAGTAGCCTTGTAGAGCGGCAGTCAGCAGGAGAACCAGTATCATACATGTCCGTGTATAGAATAGCAGGGGGTAGCAGACTTGTCATTGGCTGGGAATAAGTATGACGTGTCTCTCTACTGATATAGGTAGAATTGGATGCATTCTAGATGGAGTGATGTCACCCATATAATGTTTCTGGTAACCTGTGGAAAGATCCAGAGCAGCTCTTATGTCAGCAGGCTTGTGATTACATATGGCGGTCTTGGCTCTGATCTGCCGCTAGCTAACAGTCTGTGTTCCACATAAACGGGTGACATGTTTGAAGTCATGTGACCTGACGTATGATGTAACTTGTAGACTAAAGAGGCTGTCACCAGATTTTGCAACCCCTATCTCCTATTGCAGCAGATCGGCGCTGCAATGTAGATAAGAGTAACGTGTTTTTTTTTTTTTTTGTTTTTTTTTTAAAACGAGCATTTTTGGCCAAGTTATGACCATTTTTATATTTATGCAAATGAGGCTTTCTAAAGTACATCTGGGCGTGTTTAAAGTTATGTACAACTGGGCGTGTATTATGTGTGTACATCTGGGCGTTTTTACTACTTTTACTAGCTGGGCGTTGTGTATAGAAGTATCATCCACTTCTCTTCAGAACGCCCAGCTTCTGGCAGTGCAGACACAGAGCGTGTTCTCGAGAGATCACGCTGTGACGTCACTCACAGGTCCTGCATCGTGTCGGACGAGCGAGGACACATCGGCACCAGAGGCTACAGTTGATTCTGCAGCAGCATCGGCGTTTGCAGGTAAGTCGATGTAGCTACTTACCTGCAAACTCTGATGCTGCTGCAGAATCAACTGTAGCCTCTGGTGCCGATGTGGCCGACACGATGCAGGACCTGGGGCAGGAAGTGAGTGACGTCACAGCGTGATCTCTCGAGAACACGCTGTGTCTGCACTGGCAGAAGCTGGGCGTTGTGAAGAGAAGTGGATGATACTTCTCGTCAGAACGCCCAGCTAGTAAAAGAAGTAAAAACGCCCAGATGTACGCACATAATACACGCCCAGTTGTACTTTAACTTTAAACACGCTCAGTTGTACTTTAGAAAGCCTCATTTGCATAAATATAAAAATAGTCATAACTTGGCCAAAAATGCTCATTTTAAAAAACAAACGTTACTCTTAACTACATTGCAGCGCCGATCTGCTGCAATAGGAGATAGGGGTTTCAAAATCTGGTAACAGAGCCTCTTAAGCAAAGTGGAGACCCTGCTATGGAGGGCGCAGTCGTTCCCTTGCCATTATTAGGGTATGTTCACACACTAGACTAAAAACGTCTGAAAATACAGAGCTGTTTTCAGGCGAAAACCGCTCCTGATTTTCAGACGTTTTTAGCGTATTTTACAGCCGTTTTTGGAGCTGTTTTTCAATGAAAAGTCAATGGAAAACGCCTCCAAAAACGTCCCAAGAAGTGTCCTGCACTTCTTTTGACGCACCGTATTTTGACAACGACGCGTAAAATTAAGGCTGGATTCATATGCTAGGAGTCCCTGCCTCGCTGCAGGACATGTCACTTTCTCCCGTGAGCCGGTTTTACCGCTCGGGGGAGAAAACCGCCCCCGCCTCCCATTGAAATCAATGGGAGGCATTTTCGGCCATTTTTTGGCGAGTTTTGCGGAGCGGTTTCCATGCCAAAAAACTAGTCAAAAAACTCAGTGTGAACCCAGCCTTAGGCCCTGTTCACACAGTTTTTTTGGGGCGCGGAAACCGCTCCGCAAAACTCGTCAAAAACCGCCTGAAAATGCCGGATGAATTTTTTAATGCGAGCGGGAAAACCGCGTCGCGGTAAAAAGAAGCGACATGACCTATCTTGAGGCAGTTTCCGCCTCCAAAACCCCATTTCAATCAGTCAGAAACGGGAAAAAAACGCCTCGACAAGTGTTTTGACGAGTTTTCGTCAAACCTTTATGCTATGTGCACACGCTCACTAAAAAACTGTCTGAAAATACGGAGCTGTTTTCAAGGGAAAACAGCTCCTGATTTTCAGCTGTTTTTTAAGTGAACTCACGTTTGGTACGGCCATTTTTGGAGCTGTTTTTCTATAGTCCGTGAAAAACGGCTCCAAAAACGACTCTAGAAGTGACATGCACTTCTTTTTCGTGGGCGTTTTTTTACGCGCCGTTCTTTGAAAATGAAGTGTAAGAAACGCCCCGTCGGAACAGAACGCCGTTTTTCCTATTGAAATCAATGGGCAGATGTTTGTAGGCGTTCTGCTTGCGTTTTTCGAGGCATAAACGCCCCGAAATACGCCTGAAAACACTACGTGTGCACATACCCTTAGACAGTTGGTGTCCAACCATGAAAATACCATTTTGGCTTTGATGCCAATTATTACGGGTAAAACAATATCATCATACTGGGTGAAATCCATTTTTCCCCATCACTTATTCTCCGATAGATGTTGGTGGGACAGGTGGATTGTCCTCTATTGACGAAGTTGTTAATAGAAATCTGCTTGCTGGAAATAATAATGTCTATCTCCAGCTTCAGTCGTGGCTGGACAGAATACTGTAGCCCATTTCAGGAGCCAGGCTAACGATTTTTATTTTTAGTTGCTTGGTGATCTGTGATGATGACCTCAATATTGAACAATCCAAAAAGTTGGGCATAAGAAGCCCAACTAGTGCGTCGACTGATGTGGCTGTAATATGTCTCCTGGCATGAACAGTATATTTGGTGGCAATCATGAGATCCGATACCTTCCTCTTAGACTAATCTAACTAATAGGACTGGGTCCGATCCCGTTATTGGCGCTAATTATACAGCCATGTGCCTGATCCCGAAGTCTCCTTTGTAGCTTCTTCTTGAGCAGGGCCTGCAACCATCTTTTTTGCACCTACTGATTATTCCCTTTTCTATTCTGCACAGGGCGCGTGTGCAATCATGGAAATTTAAAGGAACGTGACGTCCTCAGAGTGGGGGGGGGTGTACCCCCTCACTCTGCCCTACCTGCCTTCTCTTCCGTTGCTGGACTTCTTTCAGGAACCTAATAAAGGACTATATCATAGAAATCTATTTTTGTATACATTTGTACAAGTATCTCTTATCAATGTAACAGTGCCAAAGGTATTTCCCGAGCTTTTGTTGTCCCGCTGAGCCTCACTTTGGGAATTTTTTTGTTTTCCGGTATATTGTGAAGGATTTCTCCGTATTGAAGAGCATCAAGAATGGATGTGGTATGGCCTGAATGTACCGTGCGCTGCCGCTCACTTCAGCACGCACTGGATGTCATCTCTGTGGTGACAAAAGGAAGTGAGCAGCAAATCAAGGCCTTCCTCTCTTCTTATTGCTGCAACGCCGCTACTTTGAAGGATGATTTTGGACGCAATGTTCTTCATATTTCTGCGTCCTGTGGTAAAAAAGGGGTCTTGGATTGGTTAGCTGCCAAAGGTATAGATCTATCTGTCAAAGACAAAGAATCTGGATGGACGGCTTTACATAGGAGCATCTTCTATGGCCATATAGATTGTGCTCTGACACTACTAAAGGTAAGCCTTACAATGCATATTAAAGAGGCTCTGTCACCAGATTTTGCAACCCCTATCTGCTATTGCAGCAGATCGGCGCTGCAATGTAGATTATAGTAACGTTTTTATTTTTAAAAAATGAGCATTTTTGGCCAAGTTATGACCATTTTTGTATTTATGCAAATGAGGCTTGCAAAAGTACAACTGGGCGTGTTGAAAAGTAAAAGTACAACTGGGCGTGTATTATGTGCGTACATCGGGGCGTGTTTACAACTTTTACTAGCTGGGCTTTCTGATGAGCAGTATCATCCACTTCTCTTCAGAACGCCCAGCTTCTGACAGTGCAGATCTGTGACATCACTCACAGGTCCTGCATCGTGTCGGCACCAGAGGCTACAGATGATTCTGCAGCAGCATCAGCATTTGCAGGTAAGTAGCTACATCGACTTACCTGCAAACGCCGATGCTGCTGCAGAATCAGTCTGTAGCCTCTGGTGCCGACACGATGCAGGACCTGTGAGTGACGTCACAGATCTGCACTGCCAGAAGCTGGGCGTTCTGAAGAGAAGTGGATGATACTTCTCATCAGAACGCCCAGCTAGTAAAAGTTGTAAACACGCCCCGATGTACGCACATAATACACGCCCAGTTGTACTTTTACTTTTCAACACGCCCAGTTGTACTTTTGCAAGCCTCATTTGCATAAATACGAAAATGGTCATAACTTGCCCAAAAATGCTCGTTTTTAAAAATAAAAACGTTACTGTAATCTACATTGCAGCGCCGATCTGCTGCAATAGCAGATAGGGGTTGCAAAATCTGGTGACAGAGCCTCTTTAAAGGGGTATTTACAGCACAAACACTTATTACCTATCCACTAGATAGGGGATCATTGTTAGATCAGGGGGTCAGACCGCTGTGACATCCACTGATGGATGGAATTCTTGACTGTTTCCTGTAGTCCCATACAGTTTTAATGTAGCGGCAGCATGCATGTTAGACCACTGTTTATGGTGTCCCTGTTCTAACTATCACTGGCAGTCCCAGTGGTCGAACTCCAACTTATATTACATCTATCACCTATTCGGTGGATAGGTGATAAATGGTTGTGGCTAGGAGGGATATATGTGGTTAATGCAATAATTAAAGAAACCATTCGTATTCTTTTTGTTCCCTTTAAAGGAAAACTCTACTTTTAGGGTATATTCAAACGGGTCAGAATTCCTGTGGAAAACTCTGCAGCAAAATCTGACCCAGATACCACGAGGATTTCCATCTGAAAGTCTGCACCAAATTGTGTTTGATTTGGTGCAGACTCTTCACCAGACTTGCTGCCGCGGACACCAGGGGATAAAGAAAAAAAAAGTCCACACCCTCCTCCCTTGGTCTCCCATAGCAACGCGTCACTCCTCCCAGGGCTGGTGTCTGCGCTGCCGTCCTCTTGGGATAACGTTTTCTCCCATGTGAACGTTGCAGCCTGTGATTGGCTACAGCGGTTGCATAAAATTACATGAAATCCCTGGAGGGCGGCAATATGGAGACCAGACGGGAGAAGTGACTATGGGACGTTGGTACCGGGGGAGGTGAGTGTAGACTATTTTTTATTTTAAAGTGTAAATCTGTTTTTCAGCAGCATAAATCGCACTTGCTATTTGTTGTGTAATTTCGATTACCCATTAACCTCAACGGGGAAAATCCGCCACAAATATGCAACCATTCCGCAGCATAAATTGACATACTGCAGATTAAAAAAAATCTTTGGCTTGTGTATGAGGGGCTACAGTGCAAAGCTACATAAACCGTTGAATACCTTTTTAACCCCTTAATGACCACCATATTGTGTTTTTACGGCGGCCCTTCAGGGTAGTTCTTTTGAAGCGCTGCCTTTTCACGTCAGCACTTCAGAAGTTTTCCTGCATCGGGTGGGGTGCTCCTGAAGCCCGGGCTGTAGCTAACAGCCTCGAGCTTCAGGGCAATGATCGGAGGCCACTAGCAGCAGTCTCCGATCATATTTAACCCCTCAGATACAGCGCTTAATCCCTCTCCCATCCCACTGGTATCCTGCGACGCAATCGCGAGGTGTCAATGGTTTCTATGGCAGTCGGGGGGGGGGGGCAGCAAAGGCCTACAGGTCTGCCTCTAGCGATGGCCTGTTATGCCATGCCAGAGGTATGGCCTAACCGATGCCTGTCCGTTTTACACTGACCGGCAATAATGCACTGCAAAACGGAAGTATTGCAGTGTATTATAAAAGCGATCAAAAGATCGCATAGTGATGTCCCCTAGTGGGGCTAAAAACAAAGTTAAAAAAGTTTAATAAAGTTTGAAATAAATGTCCCAAAAAAGAAAAATGAAAAGCCCACTTTTTCCCCCTTACAAAATACTTTATTATGTTGTTTTCTTTTCATCCTGCCATGTCGGGAAAATAAAAAAGTTCTAACTCTTTGAATGCGACGATGGAAAAACGTAAATTGCTTGGTAATTAAGGTTTAAAATGGCTTCGGTATTAGCGGGTTAAACACTTTTGCTTTACTTCTCTTGTGCTGATTTTTAATTCCGCAACGTTTTTGTTTTGCTCAATTCTTGTGGATTCTTGTTGCCAGAGAGCAGTGCATTGTGGGAGCTCAGATGACAACTCCGCTGTTATACATGAATGTCTGCAGGGTGCAGATAAACTGCAAACATATTACGGCAGCCAGCAGAATGTTTGCTTTCACTTTGATGTAAATGGAGAAAAATGACACATTTACAAATGACTCAATGTTTTATGTCGATTTTAATACTTCCAGGGTTTTTTTGCGAAACAACTTTGTCTATTACATCATCTTTTGTGTGCCTTTCATAAGTCTATTTCCTGTCTCGAAGGCCTTATTCACACGAACGTGTCAGTTTTGCGCGTGTAAAAAACGCAGCGTTTCTCCTGTCTTGCAGTTCCATGTACGGTGCGTGTCTGGGTTTTTTACGCACATATGTCACACATTTTTTACGTCCGCAAAATACACTGAAAGAGGCGTTTTGTTTTTATTTTCATCATTTCTTTAGCAACTGTTGCGTGAATCACGCACCGCACACGTAAGACGTCCGTGTGCTGTCCGTGATTTTCATGCACCCGTTGACTTCAATGGGTGCGTGATGTGCAAAAAACGCACAAGTATAGGACATGCAGTGCGTTTCACGCAGCGGACACACTGCATGTCTGAATGGCCCCATTGAATTGCATAGGTCCGTGTGACGTCTGTTGTTTTAACGTGCGTAACACGGACGTGAAATACGCTCGTGTGCATAAGGCCTAAGGCTCTGTTCAGACCTTGAAATGCTTATGATGTACATGCCAAACCTATGGCACTGAGAAATGCAACTGAATGCCATATGTGGCTCCTCGTGGCCATTCGATCAGGTTCACCATTTTAGTATTGGGTATTTCTTACTGAGGGTCTTGACCGTGTCTTCAGGCCTTCATGTGCTGTGTTTGATTTACCTGGACATTTATATACAGGTATACCTAATAAAGTTCCCACTGACGAAGAATGGCGTATAGTATATTTGTACACTCCCCCATGTAATGTTTTCAGGTGGTGCTTTTGTATGCGGTGATGAGAATTGCCATTTTATATGCTTTTTCTTGTTTTCAAGCATGGCAGTAATCCTCACATCCAAGATAAAGATGGATTCACTGCGCTGGACCTTGTAATGAAGGACCGTCCTGCTCATATTGTTTTCCAGGCTAGTGGTAAGTATAGATCTTCCCTCCTTCAGAAATATGACCGCTTCTGTAGTACGGACATGAATGACTGCTTTATCCGTGAGATTTGTGCTCCTGGTGTATTTATCTCACAGAGCGTTGTCTGGAGTAGATCTAATTGTAGCAAACTTTGAGGATGCGGCCCATTTTGGATGTTAGGGATGCAGCGATTCATATTTACATTACTGCGATTCATGTGCCATAACCTTCTTTTTTAATATTTTTTTTCCTCAACTTGGCTTAGCTGTAATTTTTTTTTTTTCTTTTTTGTGGGGGGAGTGGGTGGGAAGAATAATAATATTAAAAGAAAATAAAGGCAATTTGACCTATTTCCCCAATTGTAATGCGTAACTTCTGCTCTGCTCAACCTGGCCGACCATCTATTCAACGGCTGGTTATTGATTTGATTTTCTGGCATGTAATGCTACTATATGGAAAGGCGATCGTCACAGTGTGATATTAGCTGATTTCTAGGGGTTCCGGGCACCAGACTCGCCGTGGCTGCTTTGACACCTATTCACAGCATATGTTAGATCAGTGGGAGTTTGAATGCTGGGACCCTACAAACCCCTATAATGGAGCACTCCATATTAGAGGGAATAATCAGTTGATAATTGGAGGGGGATGTATGAAGCATGTACAAGGCCCGCTCCATATAAGTCTATGGGAGATGCCAATACTGCTGAGCATGCTTAACAGTACCGCTTAAGGCCCCATGCACATGACCGGTTTTACGGACCCATTCGGTTCTATTGGTTGCGGACACCTTTCCATAGCGCTATGGAATGATGTCCGTGCCGTAGAACTGTGTCGGAAATTATGGAGCATCTCCTATTTTTCGTATTTTACGGGCCGTGCCCTATACTGAAAATGCGGGCCTAAAGGGGTGTTCCATCTCATAATGTTATGGCATTTTACTAGGAAATGCCATATCTTCCTGATCAATGGGGGTCAAACTGCTGGGATTACATATTCTAGTTCTAGAAAACCATTTAAAACTTACCCGTGGCTGTCTTCGTGAGATAGCCCCATTTAAATAAAAAAAATTGGTATCATCTTGGCTCCAAATGTAAAAGTTCACCTGATTTTTATTTGTACATCATATAATCGCCGCTCTATTTATGGAAAATGATCGACCCCCTAAGAATAGGCTCCTACAGACTCTCAATATTAAAAAAGAAATAATATAACGTTTAATATACTTGGCTTTAGAATTAGTCTTTCGCATCACTTTTCAAGTTCTGTACAATATATTTCCTCAGTACATTCAAGGGTCTATTTAGATATATATATTTTTTTCTATAAGTACATTTTTTTTTTAATCCATTATACAACCAAGAAAGTTTTAAGTGTTGTCAGAACGACATTGTGTTATGAAATAATACGATATTAGTCGTTTGCACACCATAGTAAGTTATGCTGTAACTCTTTCATTGTTATAAATTGGTATACAAAGCACTTTTGATAAGTGTGTGTAACATCCGAAAAACATGAATTTTTTTCTTTTTTCAGATCCCACAGAACTTTACACCTGGGGAAATAATATAAATTTTACCTCAGGGCATGGTAACCAACAAAGCAAAAATCATCCTGAACTGGTTGACATGTTTCCCCGCTGTGGCATTTACATCAGACAGGTAAAATCGGCGCTTATTAAGATGGACCGCTTTGTTTATAACTTTTGTGTGATTTATATTTGGATTATTCACCGGTTTTCTTATGGTATTTTGCCATCCCTGTGAAATTAACACCCCCCCCCCTAATTAGTGAATTGTTTACTTTTAGTCACAAATTCCCCCCTATTCTGTTATAGTTCATGGAGTCCGTTCTTCCATCTCGGGGGGGGGGGGGGGGGGGGGGAAGAAAAAAAATAAAAAGTGGTGTGTCTAATTTAATTATTTTTTTTTTTTTTTATATAGATGGTACTATGTAAATTTCACTCAGTCTTCCTGTCTCAGAAAGGCCAGATCTACACCTGTGGCCATGGTCAAGGGGGTCGGCTTGGTCATGGAGATGAGCTTACATGTCTGGTATGTCTGTGCTCCATCTTGTCCTGTATTATCTGCAAGTGAAACTGATCAAGCTACTTTATAAAATGTTCCTAACCCCTTAATGACCACCAATACACCTTTTTAACGGCACTTATTAAAGGCAAGGCAAACCATCGAATCAGATTTTATTTTTTATATATAAAAAGGTCAATCGGTGTGTTTTGTGAAACTTTATATTTCGTTTTTATTAAAAAAAAAGATTTTTACTTTTCGAGATACAGCTGCTCTGTATTCTCTATACACAGCATCTGTATCATGCGCTGAGCCCTGAATCCGTCAGTACCGCGGACCTGACGGGTTCAGTGTCTGCGGGTCCTGTGTGTCTCTGACACGCAGGATCCACTTGTAGTCGATCACATCTAAGTTATGAACTTAGATGTTGATTGGTAACCGTTCAATCGGACCCGCTTTCACTGAAACAGTCAGTCCCGCGGGTCTGCCGGGAGCAGGATTTATTGCTAGATGCAGCTGCTCTGCAAAGTGTACAGAGCAGCTGTATCTCAAAAAGTTAAAATAATTTTTAATAAAAACTAAATATAAAGTTGCACAAAACACACTGATTGACCTTTTTATATAAAAAAAAAAAACACACTTTCAAAGGTTTACATAGCCTTAAAGGGTACTTATGCCACAGCTCTGCCTTTTCACAGAGCTGGTCATAAGCCCGACATAGGTGTCGGACTGTCTAACGTCCGCCAGGCTCCTGCTCTAGCTGCCGGAATCGGAGTTACCTCCTATCCTGTCAGTTTAACCCCTTAGATGCCGCTGTCATTAGCGATTTTAGAAGAAGTTGTTTCAGAGGGAGGAGTTTTCCTCTTTCACCCATCGGCAACCCCGCAACGCAATCGCGGGTTGCCAATGGTTTCCATGGCAGCCGGGGGCCTAACAAAGACCCCCTAGAGCTAAATAGAATGCTTGTCAATTTTACACTGACATGCATAATACACTGCAATACAGAAGTATTGCAGTGTATTATAAATGCGATCAAACTATTGCATAGTAAAATCCCATAGTGAGACAAAAAAAGTCAAAATAGATCAATAATGTTTATATTATAAAAAATTAAACATCCCATGTAAAAAAAAAAAATACAAAACCCATTTTTTCCGCCTTACAAAATGTTTTATGATTTTTTTTTTTTTTTTTTTTTAAAAGCTACACATAATTGGTATCATTGCGTCCATAACAATAAAACGATTACATTATTTTACCCGCACGTTGAACAATATAAAAATACAATGCCAGAACTGTGGCCTTCTGTTCAGCCTGCCTTCCAAAAATAAAAAGCGATCAAAAAGTTTTGTATCCCAAAATGATACCAATGAAAACTACAAGTCGTCCGGCAAAACATAAGCTCTTCTATAGCTATGTTGATGGAAATATTAAAACGTTATTACTTTTCTCCAAAAATATTTTAAGTGTTATAATTGTACAAAAGTAGTAAAACATAAAAACATTATACAATTATGGCTACAGCAAATTTATAACGACCTGCAGAATAAAGATCTGTTATTTACATCACATGGTGAACAGCGTAAATTTAAGACGCAAAAAAGAATGGCGGAAGTTCTGTTTTGTTTTTTCTCCATTACCCCCACCAAAGAAGTTAATAGAGTATATGTTCTCCACATCACAACAAGCCCTCACACAGCAATGTCTACGGAAAAATGTAAAAGTTACGGCTTTTGAAATGCGATGATGAGGAAACTGAAAAAAATCCCTTGGTCATTAAAGAGGCTCTGTCACCAGATTTATAAGTGCCCTATCTCCTACATAATCTGATTGGCGCTGTAATATAGATAACAGTGGTTTTTATTTTGAAAAACTATCATTTTTGAGCAAGTTATGAACTAGTTTAGATTTATGCTAATGAGTTTCCCAATGGACAACTGGGCGTGTTTTTACTTTTTACCAACTGGGCGTTGTACAGAGGAGTGAATGAGGCTGACCAATCAGTGACCAATCATCGTCATACACTTCTCAATGTTCCAGCCCAGCTTCTTTCACTGCACAATCACACTGTGCTGTGGATCATGCTGGGCTGGAACAATGAGAAGTGTATGAGGCTGATTGGTCACGGATTGGTCAGCATCATACACTCCTCTGTACAACGCCCACTTGGTAAAAAGTAAAAACACGCCCAGTTGTCCATTGAGAAACTCATTAGCATAAATCTAAACTAGCTCATAACTTGCTCAAAAATGATCGTTTTTCAAAATAAAAACCACTGCTGTTATCTACATTACAGCGCCAATCAGATTATGTAGGAGACGGGGCACTTATAATCTGGTGACAGAGCCTCTTTAAGTCCCAAAATAGTCATCAAAGAGGGGGCAATACTAGGAGTGTTAAAGTGTGCTTAATTTTATGTATGATTTTTATTTTTTTTTGTATTTATTTTAAAGGTTCCAAGGTTGGTGGAAGGTTTGGCCACCCATTCATGTAGTCAAATGGCTGCTGCCAAGGACCATACAGTGGTACTAACAGAAGAGGGATATATTTACAGCTTTGGCTTAAACACATTTCATCAACTGGGCATCCTCCCTCCTCTTTCAAATTGTAATGTTCCTAGACAGGTATGTCTAAATAGTGATGTAGTTCTAGTGTTGTAAGTAATATATTGTGCGTAATCTGAAGCCACTCTCCACAGGAGATGATCAACAAAGAATGATATATAGCATCATCTGACAAACGTTGACTATAATCACTTACAGTTGCAACGGTCTTTACAAAACGCTTCTAGGTCAATGAACCCTTTTTATAACTTTATCGAGGATTAGATGAACATAGCTTCTTTCTTCCAAAAACCGCTCCATACTCGTCTACAGGTTGTGTGTGGTTTGGCAGCTCCGACTTGCTCACTTTAGTAGAGCTGAGCTGCAATACCAAATACAACCCAAGGACAGGGGTGGTGCTGTTTATGGAAGAAATCTGTGTTTTTTTTTAATTTTTATGCCATCCTGTACAAGCCCTTTTAAATATGTGCAGGTAATAACTAGATTTAATATATTTTTCTTTTTTTCTCTACAGGTACAGGCCAAAACTTTGAAAGGCAAGTCGGTGATCGGGGTTGCTGCTGGAAGGTTTCACACGGTACTATGGACTAAAGATGCTGTTTATACAATGGGACTTAATGGTGGTCAATTAGGTGAATATCACGTTAAAAGACTTTCTATGTCCATAACTGTGAACTACTTAAGGTCTTATAATAATTTAGCGTCCCTTTTGTTTAGGTTATTTGCAAGATCCTAATGGAGAAAAACATATCAGTTGTCCTCGGCAAGTCTCTGCTCTGCATCATAAAGACATCAGTATATCTCTTGTATCTGCAAGTGACGGCGCTACCGTTTGTGTTACTGAGCGCGGAGACGTTTACCTCCTAACTGAGTACCAGTGCAAGAAGCTTGCATCAAAGTAAAAATAAATGATTCTTTCCTTTCTCAAAAAATATCCACTAGTCGCAATATTGCGGCTTTATTTCCATCTCGTGACAAAATAAATCAAAAAATGACATTTGTTTTTCTAATTTAGGCAACTGAACTTAAAGAAGGTCCTTGTTACTGGTGGTTTTCTAGATTACAAGGCAGATCCACAGAGCCTCAAAGAAAACGGTGGACAACCTGTTCGTTTCCTTGCCTTGGATCAAGCTGGAAGAGTATGATGGCCTTTATAGATAAATAGATACCATAGATCTGTTTATGATCGTTAAAATTCACCTCCTATATCTTAATAGTGTAGAAGTAGATTTAACATTGCACGAACTATTAAAACTTGTTTTAAATTTAAAGGTATTTTGCTGGAAAACGACCAACAGTTCCATGAAACTGTGCCGTTGGGTGTATGGACGCCAAGTGTTTATGTCTGATTTAGCCCTAAATAAGAAGGAAATGCTGTTTATCACTCATGACGGTGAAGGATTCAGCGGGAAGTGGATGCCTGACAAGAAATTCTCTCAAGATAAAAAGGGTATTTTCTATAATATAAGTTAATGTGATTTTTTTATAAGCATGATCAGCATATACTATTGTTGAGAAAGTTGGACAATGGAGACCCAGTATGCATGTTTATCCCATATATATATATATATATATATATATATATATATATGTGTATGTATGTATTTCTAACCTCAAACGCCACACTAGTCTGAATTTCTGAATTTAACCAAAGGGCTTTTTCCAGGGAAGACATTAACCCCTTCCCGACATCCGCCGTATATATACGGCGCTGTCGGGAGGTGCTTCCCGCAAAGCGCCGTATATGTACGGCGCAGTGATGGTGCGGGCTCAGAAGCAGAGCCGGCACCATCACCGCGGGGTGACAGCTGTATTATACAGCTGGCACCCTCCTGTAACTGCCAGGACCGGAGCTATTCTCCGATCCGGCAGATTAACCCCTCAGATGCTGCACTCAATAGAGCGCAGCATCTGATAGGTTTTCACCCGATCGGCAACCCAGTGATGCAATCGCTGGGTTGCTGTGGCAATCGGACGCCAGAAAATGGCGTCCGAGTCTGCCTTGTACGGGAGCCGATGAGGACCCGCCTGCGGCGTGTCTTCATAGGCTTGCTGTCAGTGAATAACTGACAGCGCTAATACACTGCACTACGTATGTAGTGCAGTGTATTAGAGTAGCGATCGGGGCATCAGGCCCTCATGTCCCCTAGTGGGACAAGTAAAAAAAGTAAAAAAAAAAGTTAATAAAAATGTGGTAAAACAATAAAAACACACACATTTCAAATAAAAATAAAGCTAAACTGACTTTTTTCCCATAGTAAGTCTTTTATTATGGGAAAAAACGTAAAAATAAAAAAAACTATACATAATTGGTATCGCCGCGTCCGTAATGACCCAAACTACAAAACTATTATGTAATTTATCCCGCACGGTGAACGCGGTAAAAAAAAACCATGAAAAACAGCGCCAGAATCTTTGTTTTTAGGTCACATCTCCTTCCAAAAAATGCTATAAAAAGTGATCAAAAAGTCACATTTACTCCAAAATAGTACTAATAAAAACGACAATCCGTCCCGCAAAAAATAATCCCCGACACCGTTTCGTGCACGCAAAAATAAAAAAGTTATGGGTCTTAGAATATGGCGACACAGAAAACAAATGATTTTATAAAAAAAGTGATTTTATTGTGCAAAAGCCGCAATACATAAAAAAAACAATATAAATTTGGTATCGCCGTAATCGTATCGACCCGCAGAATAAAGCTAACATGTAATTTAGGGCACACTGTGGATGCCGATAAAAAAAAACAATAAAAAACTATTCCAGAATTGCTTGTTTTTGTTAATTTCTTTTACCAAAAAATGAAATAAAAAGTGATCAAAAAGTCGTATGTGTTCTAAAATGGTACCAATAAAATCTACAGCCCGTCTCGCAAAAAACAAGCCCACACACCGCTCAATCAACTGAAAAATAAAAACGTTATGGCACTAGTAATGCGGTGATGAAAAAACATCTCAATGCGCAGGCCGGAGGGGAACATTCCTTCAGTTTCAGGGCCCTAGTATTTAGGAACTAGGAAAGGGAATGGACATGGCACATCCGCTGTAAGCGAGGGTGCCCGTATTATACCAGCGCAAAACTTTCCCAGTAATATTTCCCAAACTACAAAGGAGAAAAAGTCCCCAAAAGGTGCAGAGCGTTACAAAAGGGGGATAAGAAAGAAAACCGTTTATCAGTGTGACACCGGCCTGTGCATAACGGATCGCTTCACAGCGTAACACACATCTATGGATAATTGCATTATTTACCCCATTATTATACCCTCTTATTATGCCCTGATGTACTTCGCACAGATTACATATACCCTGATGTACTCCGCACAGATTACATATACCCTGATGTACTCCGCACAGATTACATATGCCACCACATTATAAACGGAAATACCAGCAAAACCCCAAACAGAACCATTACCAAGCAAAATCCATGCTCAAAATGGCGGTCTTTCCCTTCTTAGCCCTACAGTGTGCCCAAACAGCAATTTATGGCCACAAGTAAGGCATTACCATACCCGGGAGAACCCGCTTAACAATTTATGTGGTAAGATTCTCTAGGGGCACAACATCTTGTGCGGTGAATGGGCAGATCAGTGGAGAAATTGCAATTTTCACTTTGCATATTCGTATTCATTTCTGAAAAACACCTGTGGAGTCTAAATTCTCACTACATCCCTTGATAAATGCCTTTAGGGGTGTAGTTTCTAAAACGAGGTCACTTTTGTTTGGTACATCAGGGGTTTTGCAAATGCAACATGGCGTCCGCAAACCATTCCAGCAAAATCTACGCTCCAAAAGATTAATACCGCTCCTTTTCTTCTGAATGCTCCCATATACATAAACAGCTGATTATAACCACATATGGGGTGTTACCGTACTCGGGAGAAATTACTTTACAAATGTTGGGGTGCTTTTTCTTCTCTATTCCTTGTAAAAATGAAAAATGTCTATCTAAAACTACATCTTGTTGGAAAAAAAAATTATTTTTCATTTTCATGGCTTAATTCTAATTAATTCAGCAAAAAACCTTTTGGGATCAAAATTTTCACTATACCCTAGATGATTCCTCAGGGGGTGCAGTTTCCCAAATGGAGTCACTTTTGGGGTGTTTCCACTGTACTAGTACTACAGGGGCTCAGCAAATGTGACATGGTGCCCAGAAACCATTCCAAAATCCAAATGGTGCTAGTTCCATTCTGAGCCCTACCGTGTGTCCAAACAGATGTTTGTGACCACATGTGGGGTATTGTTTTACTCGGGAGAAGTTGTTTTTCTAATTTTATGGTGCTTTTTCTCCTTCAGTCCTTGTGGAAATGAAAAAAAAAAAAACCTAAACCTACATTTTCTTTGAAAAAATGTAGATTTTCATTTTTACGGCCTACTTACAATAAGTTCTGTAAAACACCTGTGGGGTCAAACTGCTCACTGTACCCCTAGATAATTTCCTCATGGGGTGTAGTTTCCAAAATGGGGTCACTTGTTGGGGGTTTCCACTGTTTTGTCCCCTCAGGAGCTTTGCAAATGCGACATGGCCTCCGCAAACCATTCCTGCTAAATTTGAGCTCCAAAAGCCAAATGGCGCTCTTTCCCTTCTCAGCCTCGCCGTGTGTCCAAACAGCCGTTTATTACCACATGTGGGGTATTGTTTTACTCGGGAGAAATTTCTTTACAAATTTTATGGTGCTTTTTCTCCTTTAGTCCTTGTGGAAATGAAAAAAAATTAGCTAAACTTACATTTTATTTGAAAAAATTTAGATTTTCATTTTCACAGCCTACTTGCAAAAATTTCTGCAAAAAAACTGGCCTGTCAAAATGCTTGCTACACCCCTAGATAAATTCCTCGAGGGGTATAGTTTCCAAAATGTGGTCACTTGTTGGGGGTTTCCACTGTTTTGTCACCTCAGGGGCTTTGCAAATGCGACATGGCCTACGCAAACCATTCCTGCTAAATTTGAGCTCCAAGAGCCAAATGGCGCTCTTTCCATTCTAAGCCCTGCCGTGTGTCCAAACAACCGTTTATTACCACATGTGGGGTATTGTTTTACTCGGGAGAAATTGCTCTACAAATGTTGTGGTGCTTTTTCTACTTTAGTTCTTTTGGAAATGAAAACAAATTAGCTAAACCTACATTTTATTTGAAAAAATGTAGATTTTCATTTTCATGGCCTAGTTCCAAAAATTTTTGCAAAAAAACTGGCCGGTCAAAATGCTTGCTACACCCCTAGATAAATTCCTCGAGGTGTGTAGTTTCCCAAATGGGGTCACTTTTGGGGGGTTTCCACTGTTTTAGTTCCACTAGACCTGTTCAAAGCTGACATGGTGCCTAAAATATATTCTAATAAAAAGGAGGCCCAAAATCCACCAGGTGCTCCTTTGCTTCTGAGGCCGGTGCTTCAGTCCAGTAGCACACTACAGCCATATGTGGGATATTTCCTAAAACTGCAGAATCTTGGCAATAAATATTGAGTTGCATTTCTTGGGTAAAACATTCTGTGGTACAAAAAAAATGGATTCAAAATGAATTTCTGGAAAAAAATAATGAACTTTGTAAATTTCACCTCTACTTTGCCTTAATTCCTGCGCAATGTCTAAAGGGTTAAGAAACTTTCTAAATGCTGTTTTGAATACTTTGAGGGGTGCAGTTTTTAAAATGGGGTGACTTATTGGGGGTTTCTAATATCTAAGGACCTCAAAGCCACTTCACAACTGAACTGGCCCCTGTAAAAATAGCATTTTGAAATTTTCTTGAAAATGTGAGAAATTGCTGCTAAAGTTCTAAGCCTTGTAACGTCCTAGAAAAATAAAATGATGATCAAAAAACGATGCCAATCTAAAGTAGACATATGGGGGATGTTAGTTAGCAACATTTTTGTGTGTTATAACTGCCTGTCTTACAAGCAGATACATTTAAATTGATAAAAATGCAAATTTTTGCAATTTTTCGCTAAATTTTGGTGTTTTTCACAATTAAATACTGAATGTATCGGGCAAATTTTGCCAGTAACATAAAGTCCAATGTGTCACGAGAAAACAATCTCAGAATCGCTTGGATAGGTAAAAGCATTCCGGAGTTATTACCACATAAAGTGAAACATGTCAGATTTGAAAAATGAGGCTCTGTCAGGAAGGTCAAAAGCGGCCAAAGAGGGAAGGGGTTAAAGAGGCTCTGTCACCAGATTTTGCAACCCCTATCTGCTATTGCAGTAGATAGGCGCTGCAATGTAGATTACAGTAACGTTTTTATTTTTAAAAAACGAGCATTTTTGGCCAAGTTATGACCATTTTCGTATTTATGCAAATGAGGCTTGCAAAAGTACAACTGGGCGTGTATTATGTGCGTACATCGGGGCGTGTTTACTACTTTTACTAGCTGGGCGTTGTGTATAGAAGTATCATCCACTTCTCTTCAGAACGCCCAGCTTCTGGCAGTGCAGACACAGCCGTGTTCTCGAGAGATCACGCTGTGACGTCACTCACAGGTCCTGCATCGTGTCAGACGAGCGAGGACACATCGGCACCAGAGGCTTCAGTTGATTCTGCAGCAGCATCGGCGTTTGCAGGAAAGTCGATGTAGCTACTTATCTGCAAATGCTGATGCTGCTGCAGAATCAACTGTAGCCTCTGGTGCCGACACGATGCAGGACCTGTGAGTGACGTCACAGATCTGCACTGCCAGAAGCTGGGCGTTCTGAAGAGAAGTGGATGATACTTCTCATCAGAACGCCCAGCTAGTAAAAGTAGTAAACACGCCCCGATGTACGCACATAATACACGCCCAGTTGTACTTTTACTTTTCAACACGCCCAGTTGTACTTTTGCAAGCCTCATTTGCATAAATACGAAAATGGTCATAACTTGGCCAAAAATACTCGTTTTTTAAAAATAAAAACATTACTGTAATCTACATTGCAGCGCCTATCTGCTGCAATAGCAGATAGGGGTTGCAAAATCTGGTGACAGAGCCTCTTTAAGGACATCAGCACAGAAAGCAAATTATAGTTTGAAATTGGATGCAAACTATTCCAGCAGATGTCTCAACTTTTGGAGATTACTCTGATTCTATATAACCAGTGTTGGAACAGACTGCATTACAACACCCTGTAGGGCAGGATTTGGACCGTTTTGCTCTTCAGGACAGAGTACATTGATATAATAATGGCAAGAAAAAGGCAATTAAAGAGAACCTTTCACCTGCCCATACATGTGCATCATGTAATGGCCAGGGCTGTACAAACCCTGGGGCACTTGCACTTTACATTTTTCCGTTATTTAGATATTGGTGCTGTTATATTTGGTGCCTGATATATTTAATTAACCCCCTGAAGTGTCAATGGGGCGTGTAATTGGCGAGGGAGCGTGTAACATCGCTGTGACACTGTCCAATCCGCTCCGGATAGCCGTCACAGCAAGAGCTGGAGAGAGCATGTGCGCGTACGCGCAGCTCGAAGCTGTTCTAGTATGCGCACGCTCTCACTCTTTAGCTCTCGGCATACAAGCTGAACAAGACTGTGATCTCCCATGAGACATCACACAGTCTTGAATCTATGGAATAGTCTACCGCAGGAGCTGGTCACCGTAGGGACAGTAGATGGCTTTAAAAAAGGCTTAGATAATTTCCTAGAACCAAAAAATATATTAGCTCCTATGTGTAGAATTGTTTACCTTCCCTTTTCCCGTCCCTTGGTTGAACTTGATGGACATGTGTCTTTTTTTTCAACTGTACTAACTATGTAAAGCAACATACAAGTGCAGCGCATTTGGGGGAACATTTGCAGCTATGTTGGGAAGAAATTTCTGAACAATATCTGAATGTAATTGTAGAAAGAATGCCTCAATTTTATAAAGCGGTTATATCATCAGCTAGGGGTGACTGAATTGAAGAGTCAAAATCTAGATTTAATTTGTTGAAACAAAGTAAATTCATTTATTTTTATTCATCTTAACAACTTGTTTATTTCTTCTCTGCTTTCATTTCAAAGTACATTTGAGACATTAAACTGTGTAAATATCAATAAAAACTGGAAAAATTGAGATGTTCATCACTGAAGATGAAGAAGCAGCACTTCCAGATGAAAAAGTAATACATTTATTCACCAAAGGTTCACAGCAACGTTTCACCTTCTCAATGAAGGCATTCTCAAGCAAAGTCTGCTTGAAAATGCCTTCATTGAAAAGGTGGAACTTTGGTGAGTAAATTTATAACTGGCCAAAAACATAATTTTACGTTCCCTGTAGCACCCTGATGTAATTCCAGGGCCGCTTGTTCTCTTCTGGTAATGAGGTGGGACTTGCAGTTTCAGCGTGTGCTGTAAAACTACAATTCCCGGCATCCCCTTCTATCCCCTGTGCTCCTCTATTCCCGCCCGCATTGTGCATGAGCTGGGTAGTATACTGCCGAGAGGGTGAAAGAGGAGGGCTGGCTTACTTCCTCAATAGCGTCTCTGTGCCAGCCCCCTAGCAGTCATGTAATTTGATGACTCGCCGACACAGAGAACACTCTTGGTCGCGTGGGTCCGTGTCGCTGCGTCATCACTGCTGAGTTCACTACAGGACTTCTGGGAACAGGTGACCGTGTTCTCAATCCGCGGACGGGGGCACTTTAGCAAGAAGCAGTATATTAGTAAAGTACTTCATATAGAGTTAATTTTATTGCGTTGGATAACTCCTTTAATGACGCAGCGTTTTTTGTTTTTCAGTTTTTTGATTGTCACATTACAAATGGTGTAACTTTTTTTTTTTTTTTACATAAACATACCATGTGAGGGCTTGTTTTTTTTTTGTGGGACAAGTTGTGATTTTTAATGCCACCATTTTGGCGTACATAGCTAATACATTATAACATGTATTCACTTTTTTTGTCTGGTAGTAGGAAAAAAAATCCAACTAATTTCACTATTCTTTTTGGCGTCTTAAAGAGAACGTTTCTCCAGCCCATACATGTGCCGCTGAGTGCACCATGTAATAGGCAGGGCTTCACAAACCTTGTGTCACTTTAAACTGTTTCTAGCCTCCTCTGTTATTTAGATATCGGTGCTCTTATATTTGGCACCCGATTATGTAAATAACCCCCTGATCTGTCAATGGGGCTTTTCTATTGTTGTAAATGTCAGGGGGAGCATGATACTTAGCACTCTGACACTGTCCAATCAACTACGGAGAGTGTCGGAGCGGCTTTTGCTGTGTGATTTATCTCGCGAGATCAAACAGTCTTGTCGTCCTGGTCTGCTGAGAGCTGAAGACAGAATGAGAGCGTGTGCGCATGCTTAGTTTAAAGTGACACAAGGTTTGTGCAGCCCTGCCTATTTCATGGTGCCCTCAGCTGCACATGTATGGGCTGGTGAAAGGTTCACTTTAAATTCACGGCATTTACCATGTGGTATAAATAACCTAATGACTTTATTCTGCAGGCCATTACAATTACGGCAATACCCAATTTTTATATTTCTTTATTTTTCTACTTTTGCACAATAAAAAACACCTTTTTAAAAAAAATAAAAAAAAAAGTGTTTTTGTGTTGCCAAATTCCTTGAGCCATAACTTATTAATATTTCCAGCCACGTAGTTGCATGAGGGCTTATTTTTTTGTGCGACGACTGGTAGTTTTAGTGGCACCTATTTAGGGTTCATACAACTTTTTGGGATTTTTCATAATAAAATATTTTGCAAGGGGGGGGGAAAAGTGGGTTTTTATTATTATTTTTTTTTTTTAACTTGGGATTTTTTCTTTAAGTTTTATTTAAAAAAAAAAAATTATTTTGTCCCACTATAGGTCTTTACTGCGCGATAATTTGATTGCTTTTATAATACACTGCAATACTTCTATACTGCAGCATATTATGCCGGTCACTGTAAAATTGACAGGCATTTTATTTGGCTCTGGCAGGGCCTAATAGGCATACACTGACGGCAGACCTGGGGGCCTAGAAACCATCGTCATGGGATACCCCTCCTTCTAAAACAACTGAGATGCCGCAGTTGCGGAATCGAAGCTAACTTCAATCCCACCCGTTAGAACAGGTGCCTGGCTGTCATTAGACAGCCCGACACCCGCTCTAGCCAACACTGGGTGCTTGCTAGAGCGGGCTTCTGTTACAGCGGTGTGAAGAGGCGGCACTGTGGCATATGTAAGTACCCTTAACGACCATCAAGAAAAAGGGTGAAGTGGAATATTCCTACTAGCTTAAAGTTACGGAATTGCTTAAAATATTTCCTAGTATAATTGTCTTAAGACGTGTGTCACCCTCGGGACTCTCATATTTGTGATCCTGGGGCCCCCCAGCTTATCTAACATTTATAATGTAGATAGGTGATACATGTTTATTGTGTGAGCTCCACTTTGAGTAGCCACATTTTTTAAATTGAGTCTTCTGATACCAACACAAGCTGTTATTTTTACTGTTTGTGCATATTTTGTACTTTTTTTTTTGTCAGTAAATTGGTTATGAATGCCGTATTTTTTTCCTCTCTCCAGATCACTTGATATCAGATTCTGTTCAATCTGATACCCACAGTGTGTATGAAAGGATTTGTCTACAGAAGCTTGCTTTTGTCCACAGGGCGGTTAGTGTGACAACCGATCCCAATGGATGTAACTTTGCAGTATTGCAGTCAGACCCAAAAACCAGGTGATTTTTATTTAAAAGCTATTGAACAAGAGAATTCTTTAGAATTAATAGAAATAAAATGTAAATTATATTGTGTATAATTATAATAATCTTTATATAGCGCACCATAACATATTCCGCATTACTTTACAATTTAGAGGGTTCATGTACAGATAAAATCAGACATTACATAGTGACAAAAGTGTGGAGTGAGGACCCTGCTCACAAGAGCTTACAATCTGTGAGAAAACAAGGGAGACACAAAATGTAAAAAAGTGCTTGTTAAAGAGGCTCTGTCACCAGATTATAAGCGCCCTATCTCCTACATAATCTGATCGGCGCTGTAATGTAGATAACAGCAGTGGTTTTTATTTTGAAAAACAATCATTTTTGAGCAATTTAGATTTATGGTAATTAGTTTCTTAATAGACAACTGGGCGTGTTTTTACTTTTTACCAACTGGGTGTTGTACAGAGGAGTGTATGAGGCTGACCAATCAGTGACCAATCCGCATCATACACTTCTCATTGTTCCAGCCCATTGTTACACTGCGATTGTGCAGTGAAAGAAGCTGGGCTGGAACAATGAGAAGTGCAGGACGCTGATTGGTCACTGATTGGTCAGCCTCATACACTCCTCTTTACAACGCCCAGTTGGTAAAAAGTAAAAACACACCCAGTTGTCTATTAAGAAACTAATTAGCATAAATCTAAAATTGCTCATAACTTGCTCAAAAATGATTTCGTTTTTCAAAATAAAAACCACTGTTACCTACATTGCAGCACCGATCAGATTATGTAGGAGATAGGGCACTTATAATCTGGTGACAGAGCCTCTTTAAAGAGGCTCTGTCACTAGATGATCAAATCCCGATCTATTGAATGTGATCAGCGCTGCAATTTAGATAACAGCAAAGTTGTTTTTTTTTTTAAAAAACAATCATTTTTGCCCAAGTTATGAGCAATTTTATATTTATGCAAATGGCTTTTCAATGGACAACTGGGCGTGTTTTCTCGTATTACCAACTGGCCGTGTATTGTGTTTTTACCAACTGGGCGTTGTGAATAGAAGTGTATGACGCTGACAAATCAGCATCATACACTTCTCATCGTTCCCACCCAGCTTCTTTCACTAAAGACACACAGCGTGACGTCACCCACAGGTCCTTCAACCTTGTAGTCAGACAAAGAAGATACATCAGCTCCAGGCGTCCAAAAGGTTAATATGCTCGTCTCTAGGGAGTTTACTATGCTTACCTGCACATGGTGATGCTGCTGCAAATTCAACTGGAGCTGATGTGTCTTCTCTCTTCCGACGTCAAGGTTGAAGGACCTGTGGGTGATGTCATCATTCCCAGTGTCTGCAGTGAAAGAAGCTGGCTGGGAATGATGACGTCACCCACCGGTCCTTCAACCTTGGCGTCGGAAGAGAGAAGACACATCAGCTCCAGTTGAATTTGCAGCAGCATCACCATGTGCAGGTAAGCATAGTAAACTCCCTAGAGACGAGCATATTAACCTTTTGGACGCCTGGAGCTGATGTATCTTCTTTGTCTGACTACAAGGTTGAAGGACCTGTGGGTGACGTCACGCTGTGTGTCTTTAGTGAAAGACGTGGGTGGGAACGATGAGAAGTGTATGATACTGATTCGTCAGCATCATGCACTTCTATTCACTGCCCAGTTGGTAAGAACACAATACACGCCCAGTTGGTAAGAACACAATACACGCCCAGTTGGTAAAAACACAATACACGCCCAGTTGGAAATACGGGAAAACACGCCCAGTTGTCCATTGAAAAGCTAATTTGCAAAAATATAAAATTGCTCATAACTTGGGCAAAAATGATAGTTTTTAAAAAAAAAAAACAACTTTGCTGTTATCTACATTTCAGCGCCGATCACATTCAATAGGAGATAGTGATTTGATAATCTGGTGACAGAGCCTCTTTAAAGGTAATGTGTTGCTAGAAAAAAATGTTTTTTTTTTAGTTAAACAGTTAGTGTATAAATGATTAAACATTGTTCTAATTTTTTTTATTTTTTCACGAGTCAGGAAATATTATAAATTAGATTCTAATTTATAATATTTCCCAGTGCTGGTCACTAGATGGAGCAATTCCCAAAATTGCAGCTTTGCATGTGGTAAAGCAACCACATTGCTTTATGCTGCAAAATTTGGGAAAACTCACTCGCTCTAGTGAGCTCTCAGAATCCCCCCCTCCTTTATCCTGGCTAGTGGCGGGAGAAACGAGGGGATTGAACGGTCTAACCTCCTACACTGTGTGTCGCCATTTTTTGAGCTAACACACAGTGTAGTAGGTTTACATACACTAGTAAATACACAGTAAAACACTTACATACACAGAAATCACTTACCTGCTCCAGTCGCCACCGCTCCCTCCGGTCCATCCATCCGCTCCGTCTGCTGCCGCTGCTCCAAGTGCACAAGTCCGGAAGCCGCGACCGGAAGTAGTATTCTTACTGTCCGGCCGCGACTTCCGGTCTACAGGAAAATGGCGCCGGACGGCGCACAGTTCAACTTGGACTGTGTGGGAGCGGCGCATGCGCCGTTCCCACACAGACGGCGTACACCATAGTGGATGGAACGGCTCCCGTTCGCATTCACTATGGGACTGTAGCTGCCGTATTCCATGTCTGTATGTGTCGTTAATCGACACATACAGAAATGGAAAAAAAAATGGCAGCCCCTATAGGGAAGAAAAAGTTAAAAAATAAACACAAACACACAAATAAATATAAAAGTTTTTAATAAAGCACTAACATCAAACTGATGTAAACATTTTTTTTTTCGTGACACTATTCCTTTAAGTACAATGGTCAAGCCATCTTTTATAAACATTAAACAGTACTGATCTGTCTAACCATAGGGTTGTACTGAAAAATGCCTTCTCACAAGAATGTAGAATAAACTCTTTGGATAGTTTGTGCTGCAAGAGTCTGTCTATCCTCTGTGCAGATGTCTTGTATGTGTTTGTTTGACTCATACATATCTCTTCATTTCACAGGCCATGACACTGATTCTCACATTGACATAGGCCTATTTTTATTGTAAGAGAGTTTGTAGTAGTTGAATATTCTAGTAAATATCGCCTTGTGCTATGTCTAGAATGTAATCATCCAAGAAAAATCTTTGGTTTATATATGTGGACAGAAAATTTTTCAGCACTACCCTAATAATAGTCCAGCTTTGCATTTTTATGTAGTTTGAAAACCGTGTCCAGATGTTACATAAATTTCAGGGGGATTTCTAAAACTCTCATTCACGCTTTGCATGGGAAAAATAATTGTCCACTGTTGCAACTCTGCGTCCACTGTGTGAACACGGCCTCTCCTATAAATACTAGTCACGGCATGACACATCATCCCAGTCATTGGCTTGCTTATAACTTTGTCGAATTGTTGTAGTATTTATTTTATTTGCATAAACTAACAATAAGCTCTGGCAAGAATACATAATTTATTTATTTTTGTCTCGTAGCCTTTTTGAGATCCCAGTTGTGTCTTCATCCATTATTGTAGAAGATTTTGAGAAACTGCTTAAAGAAGTAGATGAGATGGACTCCATCCATGATGTGACGTTTTTCTTAGGTTCCAAAGCTTTCCCAGCACATAGGTACATTCTGGCCATGAAATGTGACTTCTTCCGGAAACTCTTTATTTCTGCGGACAGCAACCAGGCTGACTTTCTAGATATTTATCAAAATGGGGAGGATTCGGCTGGATGTGACCTATTTGTCCTTGAAAAAGTGTCTCCTGTTCTGTTCTGCTACATCTTGCAATTTGTCTACACCGACACATGTGATATGTTAGTCCATGGTCACAAGCCAAGATGCACTCAAAAAGAAAAAATAGAGGAAAATCAAAATACCATCATCTCAGATTTTCAGAAGATACGTTTTCATGAAGATGTTAAAGCCAAGTCTGCCTATGAGGTCTACAGGAACAACCAAATCTGTGCAGACAATGAAAAGAAGAAAGGCAAGATGAAGCCTTCCAAGAAAAGCAAATATGTGAGCGAGGAAACGAGCCCTGTCAAAATGCTGCAAAATCTGGCCAAGAAATTTGGGATGAGTAGTCTGAGTTCAAGGTTTGTAAAGTTCTCTTTTGCTATTTGTGCACAAATTTCTATCCTTTGAGAAGTCATAGAGACGTGGAGTAGCACCGCCCGTCGCTAGAACATAACCTTTAGGCCACTTTTACACAGCAGGATTTGCATTAGTGTTTGGAAGCCTAAACCAGGAGTGGGACCTACACGAGAAGAAGTATAATGGAAAGATTTGCTCCTCTTCTGCGTTTTAGACTCCTAGTTTTGTCATTCAAATATTGATCAAAATACTGCCACGTAAAAGTGGCCTATTAGGCTGGTGTTGGCTTCACATTTCCCATTGTGATTATTCCAGAGTGAAGCAGATCTAGGACTATGTGAGCTGAAGGGGCATGATGGTCAAGTCATCCCAACCAATTTTATGTAGAGATCAGTGGGGGTCTAAGAGGCTTCACAGACGGAAGATCGGAACTTGTTCAAAACCATGTGTTTTCTAGGTGGTTTCAGAGAAAAAACAAAGGCTGGGTTTAGCTAATAAGGAGGTCTTGCACTTCATCATGTTATAAAATAATAAAAATGGCATCCGTCAGGGCATTGAACAATCGCTTTGACTCTTTATGTAGATTCTATCTATATATACCTTGTAAAATAATATTCAAATGTGAACATAGGCTTTAAAAGCTGCTGACCTTCAAATCTTGTCCTTTCAATTACTGTCAGTTGTTATTAACAAGCGATTTAGACTAAAATACACATTGGTTAAATAATAATTTATATGTTCTATAATTGTATTGTAAATTTCTGCAGGTTAGCGGTGCGGAGACCGCCCCGCTAAACCGCCACATCTGGCTTTTCCTTAGGACTTCTGCCTTTTCTTTGTGAAATTAGATTTTTTAGTGTGAAGAGCACTTGTTAACCCTTCCTATTGTGGAAGAGGTCAGAAAGATGGTCGCTAATATGGTTTTCATTTTGGTTTGCCCTTCATTTTACTTGTATTTATTACATTTGTTTGTATCGAAGACTGGATGGCGTCCGATATGAAAATGGAGCGATTAATGTTGTCCACAAGAAAAGTGGAAACAGACCAAGGTTTAACTCGAAGAAAGGGTATGTACCATGAGATCATGTGTTCTTCGTTTTGCTACAAGACTCATATAAATGCAGCCGTAATTAGTGGTACCATTGAGTTTTATCCAAACAATGCACCATTCATCATAAAAAGTGTTGAAATTAAAATATGTTTTGCTACTGCAAAGCAAGCACAGCCTTACATAATGTCTTGGACAATATTATTGGTTCTATTATACAAAAAAAAAACTTTTTTTTAATGATACTTCCATCATCTCCGTATTACAAGTGTGTATTCGGACAACCCCTCATTCTGTTAGTGTAAATGTACTCGCTTTGTGCCAAGTTATGTATAATTGTGTAGTAGCCAGGCATGCTCAATGTAACCTACAAGATTGATGAAGAAAAATGTTCCAAATGTTGAGGACGACAACTTGAAAGATGACTTTCAAGCTCAATGTGAAGCTTTTTTAAGTTGCTTTATAGGGCCCTGCGTGGATGAAAATGTAGCCCGTTTTCATTCTGACAGTTCTATATAATGCATGTTAAAAAAGGTAGGAGACCCCAATTCTAATTTTGTTAGGGGATTACTTCAATGGCTTTAGCATTGGGCATATAGAATGTGTGCAGGACACTATGTAATTGAAAGACTAAATGCGTTATGGAGTAAAACATACACCCAAGTGCCAGAAGAGCAGTTAATGGCCCAAATTATACATAAAAAAAATGGAACCCGAGAACGAATGGGAAGAAAAGATTAGACTGTCCTCAAGTGGCTTGATGTGGACTGTCAGATTAAAGGCACCTATATGATAGAGCAGCTTTTCATGGAACCCTTTCCCCATTACCTTCAGTTCTATTGTGACCTCTTGTTCCTATTAACAAAATGGGTAGCTGGTCCTCTGTTGTACACGTCAGAACCGAGAGGACCGGGAAGGACAGGAGAGTTTGACAGCACATGTACAGACAATCTCCATTATAGTCTATTGTAGAGTTCCTTACAACCTCACGGGTTCCCCAGAACACCGAAATAAGACCTGTCCCCTTTTCTAGCAGAGATGGCATACTGGATTCAGTCTGCTTGAAGATGTTTGGCAAAACAGCCAATGCATCTGTATAGTTCTAGGCAACGTCTACAGCGACGTCTTTTGGCGTCTCTGTAGAAGAGGCTGATGAGCGCTCCTGTGAGCGCTCATCCTCTAAGCAGGAGCTGTAACTTAAAGCTCCTGATCTTAGAGCAGCCTGCTAAATACAGCTGGGGTCGGAAAACATTCGGACCCCAGCTGTTTAACACTTTGATCACCGCGGTCCGTGACCGCGGCATTATCAAAGGGTACTCCCCTCTTTGATCTCATCATCGGAAACCCGGTGACGTGATCAAAGACCCGGGAATCCCTGTGCAGTCAGCCCTGGGGACCTAGAAAGGACCCCAGGGCTGTCTGTTCAGTTTGCCTGCTGTTAGGACAGCACATAGTGTGCCGTAACAGCAGCCTGTGTCATAGTGACAGGAGTATAATGTCTTAGCATACAGGAGTATGCTAATGCATTATAAGTAAAAACTAAAGTTGGAAGTAAAGTTATCCCTTAATAAGATAAAAAGAAATTCCCCCAAAAAGTCATTATTTTGCATAAAATATATTGTATTGCCCCTACATTACATATAAACAAAAAACCTACACATATTCGGTATCTACACGACCGTAATAACCTGAAGAATTAATTGAACAAGTTTAGTGTGAAACTTGAACGGGATAGCCAATAAGCAAGAAACACAATGCCAAGAATCGCTTTTTACCTATATTCACGCAGTAAAAATACATCTATATTTTTTTTTCTACCCCCCCCAACTGCGAAAAAAAATAAATACTATTTCTACCGCATATAACAAGGCCTCATACAGCTACATCAATAAAAAAAGTTATGGCTGCTGAAATGCAGAGAGGCAAAAACAGAAAAATGTATCTGGTCATTAAGGCCTTCTCAGGCCTGGTCATTTAAGGGGTTAAAACATGACTTGGGTTATCAGTCAAACCAGAGACGCTCCTTTTGTAGACATCTTTGTTTTGGATATGTTGCTCTTTGCCAGTACGTTGTAGGATTCCGATTGGCTGTTTGAGAGGCTATGTTGAGCTTCGTTCAGAGAAAATTGCAAGTGTATTAGAAAAAAGACAAACTAGAAGAATAGCCGTAATTTTGGCCATAATTGATGTGAATTGCTTTGGTATTTTTTTCTTTCCTTGTTTTGCAGTCTAAAGAATTATTATAATCTCCTTTTAATAATATATACAACAAAAGAAAAATATGCAGGATTAGGCCTCATGCACACGACCGTAATCGTTTTTACTGTCCGCAAATACGGATCCGATGGCTACGGATAGACATCCGTAGCCGTTCGCAAATGCGGACAAGAATAGGACGTTTCTATATTTTGCAGATCATTTCTACGGCCCGGACACACATCCGTAAATATACAGAAAGGTGTCCGTGGCCAATAGAAATAAATGGGCAATTTCATCCGTAATTACGGATTCCGTATACGCGGATGAAAATTACGGTTGTGTGCATGGGGCCTTACAATGTTGGTCTGTACAGTGAATCTCGTATGTATGTGATGAAAATCTGTGGCAAGGTTCTTGAAAGGTATCAAGTCACAAGGTCTCACATAAAGTGCAGTCAAGTCAGTTACTAAAATATCAAAATAATATCTAAAATGAAGCCATTTGTTGATAAAAAAAATAAATTTTTGCATTTCTAAAAATGCTGTTTGGTGTAAGCCAATATCCATACACCTGCAAAACACAATGCCAACCATAAACCACGGAGTCCACATTCTGCTGTGGAGATGCGAACCTACAGCAGTCGCTGGAAGGCTTGTGAAAGGTAACATTAATGTAGAAGAATACAATGCAGGCTTGGAGGAAAACATGCTGAAATCTGCAAGAGAACTGCATGAGAAGACTTCTTCAGAAGGACAGCGACCGCAAATAAAAAGCTAAAGAAGGATAAATATTGTCTTTTAATGTCACGTCATTTCATAATTTATTTATTTTTCTTAGCTCTTCACTTTGTGATGTAACTATCAGATCTGAAGATGGGAAAGAATTCCCCTGCCATAAATGTGTCTTGTGCGCAAGGCTTGGTATGTATTTTTTGCTTTCAGACATTTATTTATTTTTTTCTCCATTATTCCATTCAATTTTACAATTTTGTTTTCTTTATTTTTATTTTATGTTATAGAATACTTTCACAGCATGCTTAGCAGCTCTTGGATTGAGGTAAGATGTCCGTCATAGATCTGTCTTAAAGAGGCTCTGTCACCACATTATAAGTGCCCTATCTTCTACCTAATGTGATCGGCGCTGGAATGTAGATCACAGCAGTGTTTTTTATTTAGAAAAACGATCAATTTTGACGGAGTTATAACCTATTTTAGATTTATGCTAATGACTTTCTTAATAGACAACTGGCCGTGTTTTACTTTTTGACCAATTGGGCGTTGTGGAGAGAAGTGTATGACGCTGACCAATCAGTGACCAATCAGCGTCATACACTTCTCTCCATTCATTTATTCAGCACATAGTGATCTTACTAGATCATGATGTGCTGTCACTTACTCACACATTAACGTTACTGAAGTGTCTTGACAGTGAATAGACATGATGCTGTCATACACTTCTCTCCAAAGCCCATTTTGTCAAAAAGTAAAAACACGCCCAGTTGTCTATTAAGAAACTCATTAGCATAAATCTAAAATAGGTTATAACTCCGTCAAAATTGATTGTTTTTCTAAATAAAAACCACTGCAGTGATCTACATTACAGCGCCGATCACATTATGTAGAAGATAGGCCACTTATAATGTGGTGACAGAGCCTCTTTAAAAAGATTTTTTTTGTCTGCGCAGTTCTTGCATGTATTGGATGACTATGGCAGATCTCCATTATCCTGTGGAATTTGCCATTGATCCTCCAGGCTTCATGTGTCTTGTCGGTCGATAACATCACCATAGCCTTATCTTACCCATCACTGAATTTTGATGAGCTAACAGTCACTTCTGTGCAGCTGAGACTCCATTAACCTGTCCCGTTGAGCATGCAGTCCAATCTGCAGGCAGCATGTTATAGAACAGGAGGAGCGGAGAAGATTGATATATCGTTTTGTGAGAAAAGATTCAGGATAACTGGTCATTTATTTCTATAAATTTCTGTCAACTGTGGGCTAAAGAGTCCAGTGGGCGGGCTCAAGCTCAACCATTGTTTGACAGCCCTCCCTGTATGAGTGTGCATAAAGAAGAAGCTACAAATCACTGAGTAGGACCACCCAGTGGATACTTTAGCCCAGAGTTAGCAGGGATCTATATAAATTACAAGTCATCTTGAATCTTTTTTCACAAAACTATATATCAATCTTATCTGCGCCTCCTGCTCTAACATGCTACCCTTATATCGGACAACATGTTTGACATGTTGGGTTCCCTTTTAAACTACATCGGTGTGTACGACTGGAAAGTCTCCTGGCGCCTATACCCATGCTTCATTAGCAAAGCGTATGAAATGTGTCCTATTGGCATATGTTCAGCCAGTATAAGTCGGGATTCCACGGGCGTTACTGTAATAAAAGAACAGTCAACTACGCTTTTTATTACAATGTATAAAAAGAAAAAATGTATTACGTGCGGCATACAGGTGCCTGTCGGGGTTTGTGGTTGGCGGGTTTTGCAGTTTCGGCAAATGTGGAGTTCACCTAGCCTTAAAGCAAGTGCAGAGAAGTAGGACTATAAGGGGTTAAGGCGTGGGTTTTGGGGATGGGACACGTGTAGTAGATAAGACTTCAAAGAGAAGGAAGAAAAGAAACAGCTTGATAACTGAAGATCTTTCTATCCCGCAGGCAAGGTGCTGTTCTGCTTTAGAAATGCCTGTTCACTCCGATGTCTTACAAGTTATTCTTGACTATATCTACACCGATGAAGCTCTCACTGTGAAAGGTGAGTGGTTCAGATCTGACAAGTGTTTGTTGTCCTAAAGTTTTAAGATGCAGGATCAAACAACGGGCAGGGAAAAATAAACGGTCCTTCACGAGCAGACCTCTCATCGACATGGAGACATCTGTTTAACATTGGACCTACGAGGCACTTATGTCAGTTTATGGACTGTCAACACTGTTCTTTCCTCGTCTAAAAAGAAAAAGATTCTGATTCAGATTTTCCGACATGTCAAATTTTATTGTGCAATAATAAATGCTTTTAATTGTTGGAAAAACTAATTATTTAGCCCTTCCAAAATCCAAGTTATGTTTGCGCCTGATGAAGTCCAGATTATTTATTCCGTCTGTGATGATGCCATGGGGTTCGCACATCCAATTTTTTTTATTTCTTTATTTGTACGATTTAGTAATATTTGCTTTGCCATGGCTAAAAATGACCATGTTGTGTGTTCTTAGTGATGTAAGCAGCTTTTGCTGAGATCATGACTTGTTTCTTATGAATATTGGCTCATAAAATATTGTCTCCATATTCACCGTGAGAGTCGATAAATAAATAAATCCTGATCCCACTGCCAAAGAGATGCTGCATTCAATTACATTCATTCTCCTCACTAAAACCTCCCCCTTTTTTTTTTTTTTTTTTCCCGCAGAGTCTGTAAATGTTGAATTCATTTGTAATGTCCTGGTGATGGCAGATCAGCTACTCATTGTTCGATTAAAGGAGATATGTGAGGTCACACTTACCGAAAGACGTGAGTAGGAAAGCAAGTATTTCTGAGAATGTGAGCGTTTATGGAGAAAGTGGTATACGGTATATAAGCAGGATTACAGAAAGTCTCGTTGACATCTGTGGTACATTGCCTCAAAGTCACAAGAAGTTGTATATAAATAGCACATTAACCAAACCACTTCTTTCTATGAAGCAGAATTCACCCCTTAAACGGCAACATCTTCTATTTGGGAGGGTTGCGGTGTCGTTTTCTAATATGTAAGCATATGTTCACCATTACACTTTAAACAACTTAAAGGTTTTTTTTTTGGTTTCCGCAAATAAAAGTAATTAATTGTAAAGCAAAAAAATATTTCTACTACTCTTAAGGTATCAATTCCTTGTAGCTTTCAAAATATGCAATGAGAGCCATCATGGTTTACCTCCGGGGGTATAAAATCAGTCCTGGTCATGTGATGTGATCCATTACAAGAAAAAGCTGTGATACCGGTGCTGTAACCTTGGTGAGCCATTTCCCCCCCCCCCCTCCTCCTTCTCACAGTATTGTCTAGCTGTAAAAGTGCCCATACGCATTAGATGAATGTTGACCAAACCTGCCGATTTCTAATGTGTATGGGGGTGTCCCGACTCTCCCTCGACCACAGATGTGTGGGGGAAAAAAGGATTAGGCATGTTAGATACGAACATGCCGAATCCTTTGTTCCCACGGGAGATGAGCTGCGCCAGAGGTCTCTGGCAGGGGTTTTTTCCCTTTCCCCATTGAGTATACGCAGGGTTTGGCCTTAAGAATCAGATTCTGCTTGGAGTTTACTGATTTTTTTAACCCAGTTACCACCATGATTACTATTGCGTTTTTTTGTTTTTTTCCCCCAAGATGTTAATGGGTTACTGCAACGTGTCAAGACCATTCATTTCCATTACAAATAGTGCATGCAGAGTATTTAGGGCTGGGTTTTCATGAAGCTATCTATACTAAAAAAAACAAAACACAACAACCTGTAATCTTGCAGTTTTCACCCTGACCACTGTCCCTCACAATAGATTGTGACACTTCCTGTTCTGTAGAGATCACTTTTCAGCAGTCATTTCATGCAGGATTACAATGAAAGGTAACGCCTCTATATAGATAACACAGGATTCACCATTGACAATAGATGGTAATAAAGCATGCCCACAACACTTTCCTATAGAAGTCAATGAGGTTTTTTTCTGATTGAGGTTTCCTATGTCCATGTGGTTGCTGTATTGCAAATTTCTTAAACTTCTGTTCACAACTTAAAGCAGCAGCGCAGGCAAGATGGCTGCCCCCATAATTCATGCGAAGAAAATAGGAAAAATTGGAAAATAAACGTAGATAAGGAAAAAAGTGTTTTGGCATGTAGCTTTAATTCTTAAACAAGAAAAAGTTAAAGGGGTTGTCCAGGCTGGGGGCTGTTTTTTATACTGATGACCTATCCACAAGATAGGTCATCACTATATGATCGTGTTACGGCTGCCATACCCAAACCAATCATTCTGATGACCTATCCTGTGGATAGGTCATCAATAAAAAATCGGCCCCCAACCGGGACAACATCTTTAAGGTGATACATTCTGTTTAAGATCAGGCAAATCGCGTCGATCACTGCATATAAACCGGGACTGATGAATGATCAGTTCTAATGATTGAGAATTACTGCACATGATTGTGTTGTATCACACTTGATTTTCACAGAATCGTAGTGTGCGAACTTCCCACCTTATCACTGCTATGTGCTGCTCAGCTAGAAGGAAATGTGATCAAAGATGACTACTGTGCTGTTTGTTTACTGTGTAATTCTTGACAAATAGGAATACTCCAAGATCCACACCGATAATCTATATGTAAACGGGTTTCTATTTGTCATCTCCATGACATTTACCATAGGGGAGAAAAAACATATTATCTGATTACGGAGACACACAATATATATATTGATATAAGCTGCCGCATTCTACTAGATTACTTGAGAATTCACATTCTAGTTCCCAAGTGTTTAATGTGAAGGTCCTATAAACGTTAACAAAATGTTTAGAGGAATTAATTTTAATGTGTGTTGAACTGTTCAATGTGGTGAATACATTTTACGGCGCAAAATATATTCCTAAATTTAACCCTAAAGGCTGAAATCGGACACAATTCAATGTGAGAAGCCATGTTATAAGTTAGCTATTTAAAAATTGCAAAGCTCACCATAGACCTGCTTAGCTCGGCATGTTTATTTTATTGGGGAGAGAGGAAAAAAGCCACGGCTAGACACTTCTGCCAACAGATTATATACCAAGGGAACAAGTGATCGGTTGTATTGAAATCCAACATGCCTATTTTCCCCTACATGTCCTGTTGGAAGGCTCTCCTACACATTAGATCATGTGCCGATCCTGACAAAATCGGAGGGTTTGTGTATAGTAGAAATGAACAGCACCCAACATTTGAAGATGCAATTGCAGAAATGTTATTATGCAGTAATACCTACTGAGTAGTCGCTTTATTAACAGATTTGATCTTTTTAGCTATAGGGGGTGATCTGAAAATAGGGCGACTGGGAAAATGTCTACTTCCATGTGGTTGCCACAAGCATTTCTGAAGACTTTAAAGGCTCTATACGCCTTTGTAAAAATGTTTTGTTATTAAATATGTATTTTTTTATGTTTTTAAGCAACTTTCAAATTCACTTTTATTAAAAAAATGTTTTTGCCTTTTACGATTGCCTTCTATATATATATTGTATACACGGAAGCTCTATCATTCTCTCTTAGCCGAGCGGTCAGTTCAGCTAAACAGCTGGCTCAACTGAAAGTTGGTCCTGCGTGACTCTGACACACAGGATCCAGCCAATAACTATCACATCTAAGTACATAACTTAGGCCCCATGCACACGACCGTAAAATTACGGGCCCATTTACTTCTATGGCCGACGGACAGCTTCCCGTATGTCTACGGGAGGGTGTCCGTGCCGAAAAAAACAGCTGAAAAAAATAGGACATGTCCTATTTGTTTTTATTTTATGGACCGTGTTCCTATACTTTATAATGGGACCACTGCTCGTAAAAACGGCCGGCTGTCGGGCACGGTCGTGTTCAAGCCTAAGATGTGATCGTTATTAGCTGGATCCTGTGTTTTTTAATGACACGCATGACCCGCTCTCAGCCAAACCGTCAGTTCAGGTGAAATGACTGATTCAGCTGAGAGAGAACGATACAGCTTCTGCGTATACAGCATATATATATATATATATATATATATATATATATATATATTATAGAAGCTGTATATTAAAAAGCAAAACATTTTAATTTTTTTTTAAATGGAAGTGAATTTGAAATTTGCTTAAACACATTACATGTAAATGATAAAAAAAATTGATTACAAAGGTCTACATAGCCTTTTAAGGCTAGTTTAGGTGGACGGGTGAACAAGTGACAATCAAAATCCTTATTTCTGTAGATGCAGACTATTTATAGGTTTCCCCTAAGACTTGTTTAAATTATATAATTTAATTTTGATTCTCGGTTCCAGTTACTTTGAAAAATGCTGCTGAATTACTGGAATTTTCTGCTTTATATAATGCCGACCAGCTTAAAGTTTCCTGCTTCCAGTTCATAGGGCTAAATGTGGCGGCTTTATTGGAAGCAAGGTATGTAGATCCATTCATTTATGTTGTGTATAATATTTCTTCAACACACTTCTGTGTTCAGATTTAGTTTGTTGATTGGTTTGTGGTTTGTTATAGCTTTGTGTAATGGGACTGTAAATGTTGCCTATTTTTATGCTATGCCGTATTGGGGGGTTGTCTAGCAGGATAACCCCTATCTGTTTCCTATTATTGCATTTGGACATCATAGAGAGGGTCCCCCTCTATGAGCTCTGTTACATCAGCTCCTACTCTGGCAGACCCTGCACGTTCATTGTCAGCCATTTATTTGAATGGCTGACCTGTATTGATGCATTGCTCCTGCAGTGGGAAATGTATAACAAGATGCGGCATCTAGGGGTTATGGAAGCCATACCTCTTCCTGGTATGATTTTTTATTTTTTTTTAAATGGAATGTCTTTGTGTGACATCCTTTTTAATGTTCAAAGACAAAATCCAAGGCATCTTTATTAAATAGGCTGGTGCAACCTTTCACGTTTGGTACGTGGACCCACTGGGCCGTACTGCCTTGACGATATGGCAGCAGGCCAACAGCTGGGACTAGGCAGCATTCAGACGCCAGGCGTGGTGTAGTAGGACAGGCGTGGTACTCAGCACAGCACGACTTCAGCTCCGCTCAGCACGGCACTTGACCAGGATAGCATGGGATTCAGGTAGCAGGAACGGGAAACACTGGGAACTGGAAAACACTTAGGCCATTTGCATAGACAGACTAGGGTAACGACAACAAGGCTCAGGCAAGGCAGGAAGCGGCTGGGCCCCTCCTATAGTCCAGAGTGCTCATGGGCTAATGTTGTACTTAATTTCAGGTGCCCACGCTGGCACTTTAAGAGCGGGCACGAGCGTGCGCGTGCACCCAAGGCAAACGGCCGGGAGAAGCGGAAGTGAGCGCTGGCATCTCCTTAGGAGGAGATGGGGACCAGCGCTCACCGTTCCATGACTGTGGGCGTCAGGAGGTGAGTGAGCCTGACGGCCCGCGGCCTGGGGCTTGACACAACCATGGATCAGATAACATCTATTTCTGACCTCTAAAGGCGAATAGAGTTTTGTGGTTCATTTCTACATCCAAATAGCATTCATCTAGTTTTCTGCTTATACCAGTGTCTGATCTGGGGTTCCGCCATTTAAATTACTCCACTTTGAACTCCGTGTAAAAGGAGTACACTGTACCTTTTAAGAATTCCTTGTCCCAGCACCATCTACTCGCTCCAGGAATCAAATTTGTGGTGTTTTGATGTAACTATCTTTACAAGTTAATTGGGGCGGAATTATCAAAACTAGTGCATGGGTGGAGTGAAAGAGTTGGCCATACGAATCAAAAAGATTTCAGCTCTTACTGCCTTTTAAAAATCAAAGCAGTGGCCAGATTGATTGCTATGGGCAACTTCTCTCTGTATTTCTTGCAAAAGTTTCGTTAAAACTTCTTTATTGTTTTTAAAACGCTTTGTAAAAGCTCACAATATAACCAATTATATGCATTTTGTAAAGATATCTTTTAACCATTTTTTATTTTATTATGTAGGTCTTTGGATGTTTTGAGTGAAGATGTTCTAAAGGAACTGGCAAGTTATTATAGAAAAATGGTAAGGATAGTTGTAAATGAGAACTTGTTCGGTGCGCATATAATGAATATCAGTATGAATTAATCTTTTGGGCTTTCAAGCATATTGTTTATCTATCCATTTAGTTATTGATTATGCTAGTCTGTGTCACTCCTAATGGCTATAAAAGTCTGTTCGGGCTGGGACACTTTTTATTACATGTCAATTAAAGGGATATTCCCATTTTAAGCATTTATGGCATATCATTCGGATATCTCATAAATGCCTGATAAGTAGCGGACGCTAGCTGGGGGACTCGTCTCTTTTAGGAATTGATGGCATATCCTGTGAATATGAGACATGCGTAAAATGGGAATACACCTTTCAACACCTAACTAGTTTATCCCTAACTCCGCTAGAGCTGGAGGAATTTTGGCTTTATAACAAAACAAGAAATGCGACTCTATCTCATTCTAGCCCCAGCTAGAGCAGGTTGATGTGGGAGCTGCTTATACTGTATTTGCAGCTCTCACTTCAGTCTATGTGAACAGCTGAGGGGGGCAGGGGGGGGGGGATGTGACAGAGAATCTTTGATCCTTCTCTTGTCCCTGTAAGACTTCAGATGACCCCAGTGGAAGGGGTAACATGGATGGTTTGTTCATGATATCATTCCCTTTATTAATCAGAGCACATACTTGCTCCCTAATTGTCACATAGGTTTTTTTTATTCCTCGTTGCAGCCGTTTAACTTCTCAGATGCCATCAATGATCGATACATCTAGGTGCTTTTACAGAAAAATTCAATCAATTTTTTTTTTTTTCCCTTACACAAAGTTGGGAGGGTTTTTCCAATTTTTAAGTATTAGGAAGTAAACTTTAATGTATGTACAAGAAGTTAGATGTATACAATTCTTTAATTTATAATTAAATTACAGGTTCCTGCAATGGACAAGAGACTGATCACCCCATACTTGGATGGACCAGATGTCAGTACTTTAGAGTATGAAGATGGTGAAAGTTTCATGTCTACCAAAGATGACCGTTTTTCTGAACAATCAACTCCGTAAGTGGATTTCTAAAATAAGTATCTGAGCTTTCTTTGTGCTCAAGTCTATTTTCTTATGTCACAAATTAGAATTGTTAACAAAATAAATAAATATATTTATATAGGTAAGAGTGGCCTCTATCTCCAACTTATTTTCCAGAATTGTTACATATTTATTAATTTTATTGCACGATTTTCAATAACCATATTATTGGCAAGAGTCCATTTTATATACATGTTTAATTAACTCAGGCCGCGGTGGTTAACACTGTTGCCTTTCAACACTGAGCACGGTGGATCAGTGGTTAGTACTGTTGCATTTTAGCTCTGGGGTCCTGAGCCCGAATTTGACCAAGGGGAACATCTCTGTGGAGTTTTGTTCTCCCAGTGACTGTGTGAGTTTCCTCCCACACTACAAAAACGTAATCCTTAAATGACTTCCAATAAAATTGTGTGTGGGATAGGGAAACTAGTTTGTGATCCTTCACTCAGAGACCATCTCTGTACAGCACAGGAAAATATGTTGATTCTATATATCAATGGGAAATAAATAAAATAAATCTAACTTGATTGTTGCCTTCATGCATGGCCATGCTATAGCTGCTATTGTTTTATGGAGTTGTTAAAGTGGCATCTCTAGTGGCTTTAGAAACACCTCAGCAGTGCCACAGGCTGATCGCCTCCATGCCACGCCGCATTGATAACACCTCAGCAGTGCCACAGGCTGATCGCCTCCATGCCACGCCACATTGATGCAGTAATTCATGCAAAAGGAGCCCTGACCAAGTATTGAGGGCATATACTGGACATACTTTTCTGTAGGCCAACATTTCGGTATTAAAAATAATTTTTGAAATTGGGCTTATATAATATTCTAATTTTCTGAGACACTAAATTTTGGGTTTTCATTAACTGGTAGCCATAATCCTCAACATTAAAAGAAAATAGATCACTCTGTGTGTAATGAATCTATAGAATATATGAGTTTCACTTTTTCAATTGAAATAAATTAACTTTTTGATGATATTCTAATTCATTGAAAAGTGTGTGTGTGTGTGTGTGTGTGTGTGTGTGTATATGTATATATATAATTTTTATTTCATTTTTCTAGAGAAGCGCTTTTCAAGAAAGCCAAAACTAAGGCGAAAAGGAAGCTTAGAAAGCGGTCAGACAGCTCTGGCGGATACAACCTTTCGGACCTCATTCAGAGCCCACCATCCTCAGGTCTGTGATGTGTTTAACAATCACTTCAATGCCACAGTTTTTTTTTTATTACTGTGTCATGTGGAAAATACGGCACTACTGTCTTAGATATGGCACAATATAAGGGATTTACCTAATTTGAAAATTATGCTGGACTAAAGTTCCGTGCAGTATTACTGACAATAGTTGGAAGGAGAAATAGCATGTTTTTTTATTGTGTTGCAGAGATTTTTAGCATACATTTATCTAATAACCTCTTTTGTCACTTTGCCATTGTCTCCACTCAGCGCTGTTCTTACTGATAACCATTTCACACCTTTTAAATTATAGGATTTTTTAAATCTGAAAACAACAATTCTGTTGAGTCGCTCCAGGACTTGTTAACATCAGACTCAGAAGGAAGCTTCGCGGGTGCAAGTAGCCCAAGAGATTTACGGTCACCTGACTTCACTGCCACCTTCAGTCCACAAAACGAGGTTTGTTAATACTCCTGAAACCACAATAGAAAGATTAGGTTCTGTCATTTTCTTGTGCTTAAATAAATGGTATTGCAAACGGAAGCTTTATTTTCCATTTGGTTTTCGTTTGTGTTCCTCCGGAACGCTGCAATGGAACCCATATAGGGATAACGAATGCTGATGTGAACCCAGCCTTACAATGTCAAGTAAAACAAGTCTGTTAACTTCTTCTCATTTTTTGAAGTCCTTCTTTCTGGAAACATTATTACACTGTATTATTGTGATCTAGGTTTGGGTTGTTGTAGAATTGTTCAGCCCTGTTATTTCTTTTATTCAATAGGAAAAAAAAAAAGTTTATGATGCAAGCTGTGTCACCGCACCACCAGCAGTGACTGGATCCACTGGTATAAAAATGCCACAGCACATGGCTTCTTCTCCCAAAGCAATTCCAAACACAAGGACTTCTCCAGCTTCTTCTCAAAACTGGGTTGCTGTGGCATCCAGGTAAGGATGGGATTTTATTATAGTGTATGGGACATACTGGCTATTCAAAATTCACCAGAATTCGGGCTTAAAGAGGCTCTGTCACCAGATTATAAGTGCCCTATCCCGTACGTAATCTGATGGGCGCTGTAATGTAGATAACAGTGGTTTTTATTTTGAAAAACGATCATTTTTGACCAAGTTATAAACCATTTTAGATTTATGCTAATTAGTTTCTTAATAGACAACTGGACGTGTTTTAACTTTTTACCAACTGGGTGTTGTACAGAGGAGTGTATGAGGCTGACCGATCAGTGAGCAATCAGTGTCCTACACTTCTCATTGTTCCAGCCCAGCTTCTTTCACTGCACAATCACACTGTAACAATGAGAAGTGTATGATGCTGATTGGTTACTGATTGGTCAGCGTCATACACTTCTCAGTGTTCCAGCACAGCGTGATTGTGCAGTGAAAGAAGCTGGGCTGGATTATGTAGGAGATAGGGCACTTATAATCTCGTGACAGAGCCTCTTTAAATTGAGACCGAATTCTGTTGAACATGCTGTTTTCCATGATATAGTGGAAAGATGTTGTGGTCTATCGGATAAGGGTATAGCTTAAAATGTGAAACTTTGCACCAAAATTGTGTTACAAAATATAAGGAAGGGAATGTGTCTAGCATGTCTAGCTAGATGTGTCAAATTTATCATACAGGCTTTCAAAAAATATGCCAAATTTATCGGAACTTTACGCTGTCAAAACGAAGACCGTATTAGTCAATTTGCCGCGTTCTGTTGGCATTCGCAATATATATATTGGTTTTTATTTTGTGAATAATAAAATAATTGCAGCAATCATATTTGAATCTAGCATCACAAAGCTCCACCTTTTAAAGCCCTCTCTACATCTCTGGATTCCCTCGTAGTCCGGCATGGGACACAAGACTCACCTAGTCATATAGTTATATAATGAGATTTGTGTTTTATGACTTTTTGAAGAAATATTTAGTCTGGAAACTAATGTTTTATTTTGTTTCCTCCTTCTCGTGCAGCCCTGTTAGTCCTCCTGCTATGGACCTGAGAACAATCATGGAACTAGAAGAAAATATACAGAAATGTGGAGCTACACCAAAATTAGTGGCTGGGTTAGTTACCATGGATGTCTTACCTTCACTCCATGAAGAGTAACTGTAGTGATAGACCGGCCTGCAAATTTTACACTATTTATTAGACCTCTTGCAAGAGGCTAATAAAGAGTTAAACTAGTGGGTTCCATGAGCTCTCACTGTGCAGCTCCCAGAACCAGAAGTGTGGGGGGGCACTATACTACATCTGGCATCCAGCTGAAAGGGAGTATTGTGTGCTGCTCACATTCATCTTTATAGATGCCCTTATTTAAATGCTTATTTTTAATGACCGAGACCCCTTGAATCATATTCTATTATCTATATACCTTCTGTTGTAGTTTATTTAGATGACATTAGAAAACTTTCAGCAGATCTAGAAGTAAAAAAAAATGTATGGCCATGTGTGCTGGGGTATTAAAGATGTATTCCCACCTTAAATATTTGTGGCATATCCACAGGAGATGCCATAAATACCTGATAGGTGTAGGTCTTACCTCTGGACCCTCACTTATTGGGAGCCCAGGAGGCCTGTGACTAATGTCCGTCCTCTACACAGTATTTCTTTCTTGCAGTCTGAAAGCGAATGGTGGCACCAATGAAGTGGTCATCCTAAGTAACGTCTCCGCATTAGTCAGTGAACGATCCTTTTTGTGTAGGCACATGTTATGTGTTTAACATTCTGATAGATTTGATCCGCTTTTATAAAATATATAGTTTCTGAAGTAAGTTCTAATAATGTATTGATTGTTTTACAGAACACAAAAGCCTGCGGTTCATGGCATAAAGCTCTCACAAAAACAGAGGAAAATGATGGCCTTGTCATCTAAAGAGAGCAGTGTCAATGTTGAAAGCGCTACAAATATAAGTACGCCAGTTCCGAATCTCAAGAACACACCGAAAACATGGTAAAGAAAGACACGTAGAATAGGCCTCGGTCGTCGTGACGGCAGTTATTTTCCTAGTTTACTTAAGAAACTTAGCCTTTATTTAGACTGGAAAAGCTTTCTCTAGACATGAGTAAGATTCCCCACCAAATCGGAGTATGACCGTGCGTCTCAAGTTCATTCCAATGTACTACGATGGGTGGTGTGAAAAGAGGGGGAGCAAAAGTAATAGGATAAAGGCACGAGGTTAAACATTTCCTGTCAGGATTTCATTACTTCTAATGTGAGCGTGTTAACATTGCTCGTGCTCTAGTAGATGATATAGCTATTGTTTGCGTCCTTGAATTGACATTTACTTTTGTTTCAATAATATTTTTTCCAAAATGTATAACCATTTTAGAACCAAACAGAAAAATAAAGGATCATTTAACGCTTCTCAACATCTGAGAAATGTATCCACCTGTTTCAGATAAAATCTTGGCCTACGCCAGACGCCGCTCTGTAAATGTAAAAGTACAGTCCGCTTGTAGAATGTACTATTGTCAGGCGATTATTTAGTCTGACATTCTTTATAAATAGCATTGGCTTAGTGTTTTTTGTACAGGTTACTCGGACTATATTTAATAGCTACGCATAGCCTGTTTTTTTGGTTAAGTTTATATGTGCATTAACAATCAATGGATTATTTTGGCAGTGAAGTTTGGTTTCCATTCATAACTTAAGTGGTGCGCAACTTGTGAAATCCATTGACATAAAATACTTGCTATGGAAAAGCAGCCGTTTTTCTGGCGCTGTCCTGTGCCAGAAGGGTGGGAACTTTTCTGGCCTCTTACTTCAGATGAGTAAGGACTAAGAATACCTCAGACTTCCCATTCCAGGAGAAACCTCTGTTTTTTCTTCCATCTTTAAAGCTATGAAATAAATTCTTCTGAAAATATGTCAGTCAGAGATAATTCCTCTCAGGTGAATCTTTTAGATTTCTGTTTCCGTGTGGGTTACGGAATATAACTCTGAAGATTTGAAAGTATTTATATGACTGACAGGCTTGCTCTAGTCACTGGGATCCAGTTTAAAGGGGGTTGTCTACTTTGGATGATCCCTATTTGTTGGAAGAGTTTGGTCACAAAGTGTCCTCCTGCTGGGACCCCCATAGATCAGATGTAATTTGTGGGAAATCCTGGCAGTAGGTGTTCATTTTCCCTGCAGCGCCACCACAGTAGAGATTTAGAATTACACAGTGCCCATTCAAATTATTGATTTGTGTAATGCAGGACTGGTCCCCTAGAGCAAGAGATGCGTTTTGTAGCTGCTCTCTACTTTGGCTAAGAGATGGGCATCTTGAACAGAGGATCCCCCTCTAATAACTCTGAATTCCCTAATAGGGTGTATGAAAATGGGTTTATTAAACTAGACAACCCTTTGTAAGTAATATGTACTTAAATGTCTGGTCATAAACCGTATAATGTTTCAACTTTACAGATCTTACATCATAAGCATATTCTATAATTCATATGGTAGAGAACAGTGGGTCTCATTTATGGAAACTGAATAACTGGCCTTATTGGTTGCTCGTATCAACCAATCTTCGCTCCGCTGTGGAAAACGAGCGCTGCACTGTGATTGGTTGCCATGGACAACAAGATCTTTTTACACGGCACTCTTAAAAAAAAAAAAAAAAAATGTGGACAAGGCTGAGCGAGAGTGAGTGGCACCAGAGGCTTGCCAGATTTACTACAATTGAAGCCCAAAATTATGTAGAAATTATAGCGGAAGTCTATGCCAGCTCGTAGCTAGTGGTAACAATGCTGACGTAGAACTTTCCTTTTAGTTTCTGTATTCCGATGGGGGCATTACTGCTTGAACAGTTTTTACCTTGCTTTCCTTTTCTCAAACACTTTTGGTGGCCTATATTTCAACAAGCTTGTCAGGACAATTCCTGGGATACACTGGATAAATATGACTGACACTAATGCGAAAAAAAGATAGCAAAATGGATGATTCCTCCTACGTGTGTCACTTTTTCAGCATCGAGCTCTAGAGTATGGGATGTCCCCAATAAAAGAAGGGCGCATTGATCTTTCATGACACTAATTCATTGCTTAATATGCTCTTCTCCTGCAGGACAATCTCTTTACATCACGAGGGAGAACCTAGGTCCTTCCGTGACCTCCTTCAGGAAGCGCACAAATCTGTTGTTTTGCATACACTGGGAGATGCTGGGAAAAAATCCACCCAAACAGAAGTGGATCCTCAAAAATCTGCAAGGTGATATTGCAGTGTGTATATGGGTGAATGCAAGGCTGTCCTTCGTACATCTGTACGTGTTTGGTAACAGGGTATGTTCACACGCGCAAGTAAAAACGGCCGTAAATGACGGGAAAAATTCTGTGAAAACCGCCTCTGATTTTCAGCTGTTTTTGAAGCTTCACGTTTTTGAGGAGTTTTTTCTAGCCTTTTTTTAGAGCTTGTTTTCCATTGACACAATTAAAAAAACGGCTCAAGAAGTGACATTCTCCTGTTGACGTGGCTTTTTTTGAACGTAACGCCTTTTTTCCCATTGATTTTCAATGGGTAGATGTTTGCAGGCATTCAGCTACTGGTTTTTCAGGCGTATTTTGAGGCATTTACGCTCCGAAATATGCCTGAAAACTCTGCGTGTGAACATACCCGCGTGTTGTAGGCAGTAAACTGCACAACTGAAGCTGCAGCAGCGTGTAAAGGGGGTTTTACACTGGGCGATTATCGTGCAGACGAGCGTTCATATAACACGTTGACGATAATTGCCTTGTGTAAACAGGGAAACGATCAGCAGATGAACGAGCAAACGCTCGATCATCTGCTGGTCGTATAGTTTTAAAAAACTGAAATATTCTCGTTGTGGGCAGCACATCTCCCTGTGTAAACAGGGGGACGCGCTGCCGACATGATGATAATGTATGGGGGCAAGCAATCGGAGTAATGACCGCTTGTCCCCATCCATAGCTCCGTGTGACAAGTGCAAATTAGCGCCGCTCAACGATGTCTCGATCGGCGCTCGCTGCATCGGTAGAATATCGGCGGGTGTAGAAGGGCCTTAAGTATCCACCATTGGCCTGATATGTGAATCGGATGCTTATCTCGGGTACTTGTAATCGTCTGAACATCCGTACAACGACTTATCGCACATTTTATTTTATTTTCCAAATGGATTGGAAACTCCCAGTTATTTTAAATGCAGCCTCCATGAAATATTAGGTTTGTTCTTACTGTTCCGATTTTATAGATGGGTTTTGGTTCTAATTCCTGTATTTGTATAGCTCCTGTATTAAGCTATTCGATTTTTTTAGGTCACTTTTTAAGAATATATTACTTTTTTTCTCCGTAGTTTGCCATTTGCCCATTTGCTTTCTAATGTACCTTCTGTTCGGATCTGCACCATTTCAAGCAGGAACCAAAGCTTTTTGTATGTTTGAAGTGTAAAGAAGTATAAGAATATTGTTTAGATTCTTTGTATTTTTGTTCTTGTCTTGGTCAATGATTTATTTTACTGCTTTAGTTTCTTTGTTCATTTACAGTCACTTACTTTTGAAAGGCTTGAGCTTCAGTGAGGGCACATGATTGACCCATGAGGAGATGCCACCACACTATGCTGCCCTGTTTAATGGCAGATTAGTATGGGGACAGGCCCGCTCTAGTTAGCCTAACCGCACCGGTTTTTTTTGTTGTTTTTTTTTTAGCCATTTGGGCTAATAGCCGCTAACACAGAATACAACTCAATAGTAGTTGTGTCTACTGTATTTATGAGGGGAGCTCTCCCCCCACATCCCTTTACCAGAGGTTGTTGGCTGCCATGTAAAAATGCAGATACAAGGGATGAGAGTGGCGGGGGCTCCCCTTATGAATACAAAAGACTCCTAAATAGGAGTCCGCTGTATTCTTTATTGGGTTCTATTAGCCAAACAGCACAATCATTATTTTTTTTAAAGCCTTTTGGGCTAATATTAGAATGGACCTATACCCATACTATGCCAGCCTTGAACAGGACAACATAATATAATAACAAATCAGCTTAAAATCCTGTAAATTAAGGGGGGCAAGGGTGGAACCCCTCATGAATATTCATCAGCAGCCATTTTGATAAGATACATAGATTAGAATTCAGGATGGCTGCAGTGCAAGTTACTGGAAGAGAAGTCACAGTCACATAGTGCGTAGTATATTTTATAATTCTATAATGATTGTACCAAAGACATGGAAAAGGAGCATTGTGGTGACAGATGCTCCATAAGTTCTGTGTTAAGTAGATTTAAATCCCCATCCACACCAATGTTCACATCCTTACATGAATAGATATGTGTGTGCATTTATGTGAATGTTTTTTTTTTTTCACGGCTCAACAGCCTCGGTCTTCTGGCCAGTAGCCCTTAGCACTGACACCTCAGTACAGTAAGGCTATGTTCACACCATAATCAGGGTATGGACAGGGAGATATTTAACGGGTCTATAGACCCTACTAATGCCAAAAGTGTCCACTTGGCAAATCTTTCTTCTTCTTTTTTTTGTTTACTGCATAGGAAAGCATAAAGGTATTAAATACATTCTTGTGTACAATTGGGGTCTTTATATATTCTATTACATCTAGTAGTATATGTAGTTATGTCATTGCTACCGCTGCCTCTTGGTCTTTTATTTTTTTATTTTTTAGCAAGAAGACTTTTTGAATGGTTGGTTGAGTTTGTTCTTATTAATTGGTGGTAAATTGTTTTAACATTTACTTGTTTAGGTCACTTCTGTAACAATATAATGGATTTACTTTTTCCCCTGTAATATTTAATGTGGCTTTCAAGGTAAAACATAGTTGGTAACCTCTAGAGTAACTGGTGTTGATTTGGTGTTGGCAGCAGACAACATTTCTCAGTTTTAAAGCTAGAAGTCGCTTTGTCATTTGCTTTTAATTAAAATCGTTCAAACGCCATTTCATTAGATCATGGTACCAACCTAATTTGACCACTAGGGTGCACTGTTGTACCAGATTGTGCCATTATCCTCTGGAGAATCCTGCAGTACAAAAAGTGTAATTTCTGTATTTGTCACTCCTCCCGGTTTGTCTATACCTGCTATTAATAATAATGTTGTCCTGGTGGTATTAAACCAGTGAATGTAGGAATGTTGGCAATAACAATAGTAAAGTTGCAGTATCATTAGCAGTAAATAGTATAAAACAAGACCCCATACCTTTGGACCATCTCTTTTGTTGGAAGGGTCCCCGGACAATAAGCTGATCAGTGTCAACAAGTTGTGACTCCCAGAAATCAGCTGTAATCTCTGGGGTAACACGGTAGCAAGTTCTTGATTTCCCTGCAGTGCCCCCACAGGGAAAATGAAGCAATACACATTTTTTTCAAAATCAATAGGCTGTCTTTGTAATGCAAGAGACTCTCTCTTTGTAGCCTCTCCCGTGTAATAACACAGAATTTCCTAATACAGTATTAAAAAAATGGGTTGTCTGGTTAAGAAGCCCCCCTTAGCCATGCAGTAGAGGATACCGGTTACTAATGTTCAGGCTGGCAATTAAACAAAGTGAACTATGGATAGTAATATGTCTAGGGACTACCCCGGTTTATCTGCTTGTACGTCACTACTATTTGCTAAAGGCTTGCAGATGTGTAACATACCTAGAGCACAGATAAAATAACAAGTGTGACCTTAACCCTAAAAGAAATCTAGAGTTTTCCATTGCAATTATTCATTAGGGACTCTATAATGGCTATAGGCGTTGCAGCTGGATCCGGACCCTAGTGCATGAGGGGGCCCAAAGACACTAGTATTTTAAATGGCACATAATAGATGTAGCAGGTTTTACAATGGGACCCAGAAGTTAAGCTGCGCCTCTGCTTCTTCATGAATGATGTGTCACCCACATTGACCTGACCACAAATGCCGGCAGTACTTATTGACTCACACTGCTGGCACTTCCAGTGCTGCGAAGGAGAGAAGCAAGATGGCTGCAGGGCTCTCTCTGGTAAACAGGTTTCTTTTTTTCTTATGACCGCCTGGGAGGCAGCTGCCATGATTTCACTACTGAAGCAACCCGTATTCAGGCTTCATGCTGCATTGTTTCATATGATCACATTTTCCTAATAATGATCCTTCACTATTCTGAGGCCCACAAAACCAAAAATACACACGAGGCTACAGTTCCCACAGGGGTTGTAAAGCAACTCTACCAGATTCCTGAATGACAAAAATCCCAGTGAAATTGCCCTCCATTAAGTGGGGAATGGCTGATAAGGAAGGGGCAATGCTACAGCCCCGGCACATTGTGAAGTATATTATTGAGAAACAGACCAGAGGCAGCAGTGCCATCAAATATCATGATTACGGTTCACTTGGAAAACTATCGTGTACACTTGACAAAAGTCATGGAATTATAAGTAGCAATGAGAGGGAGATTTATGGAAGCTTCTAGACAGTGAACTATTGACAGAGTAAACACGCGCGCACGCACGCACAGTGACACACACACATACTGTGCATGTTTGTGTGTGTGTGTGTGTGTATGTGTGTGTGTATATATATTTAAATATATATATATATATACACACACAACACACACACTGTATGTGTGATAGATATATTTATATATTGTGTGTGTATCCATATGTATGTGCATATATACTCACATAATATACATTCATTCACTTTCCTATCTTGGATGTACTTGGATATTTGTGTTATTCTACAGTATATTTGCATCCTCGCTATCCTTGTAGGGATGACTATTTCCCTCTTTTGGATAAAACCGACTTTATTCCATATCTTGTAATCTGTGTTATTAGACTTATCAATGTCTGACCCGAGCTGCCATTATACAGCCAGGCTACTCTACTTTTAACAATCCTATTGGATACTACCATTTTTTAATTCTTCATTTAGGAAGAAATGTAAATGTTTTAGATTGTAAATATCTTGAGTGTATTTATTCCGAACCACAGTCAGCCTGGCCTCCTCATATAACCTTTTCCACATAGAGGAGGAACGATTATGCCTGAACTGGTAAAACGAATGGGAGCAAAAATGAGTATGTGAGTGAAATATTAAAGTGCTTGTGATCAGACGACATTTCCAGCATTGATAATAAAGGGAGATACGTTTTCCAGTCCTAAAGATTTATTCTCTTTTCACTGTTTTGTCTAATCAGAAGATCGTCTGAAACTGTGACCCATGAATCCAAGTGGAAAAGCAACGTGCCACAGCCAGAGTCTTCCAAGTAATGTATATTTTTATGTTATATTTAAGGCAACTTCATCAAATGTAAAAGAGATGAATTTTTCATTGAACGGTTTCATTTGTGTACAACTAACTGAAAGAGGAGCTGTCATTAGGTCATATAAGTTGAACTGGTTAACTGACCAGAATAGCGCTGTCTCCGATTCCAGACCTGTTTTTTTCACCCTCTCCCGTTCCATGGATACAGCCCACGGTTGTGTTGGCTTCCTGCTATGCTAATTTGCTGTAGCAAGCAAACCGAGTGTAAAGGACCAAGTCCGATATCCTTCTAGTTTAATTTCTCTATATTCATATTATTTTATCGTCTAACATTCTGTACGTTGCTACATGGCTTATTCCTTATGTACATTTTTTTGTGCTGTCTGTCTTTTCACATTTGCATTGTATGACTTTGCAGCCCATGGCTTTTGCCCTTAAGTAAAAACAAGCCATCAGTGGTGCCAGTCACGTTTACTGCGATTGTTGAAGAAGAAAAGAAGCAAGAGGCTGCCCTCATTAGGAGCCGGGAGAAGCCACTGGCACTCATCCAGGTAACCGAGGAAGTATTACTAGAAACCTAGTGCCCATTAAGCGGAGGCTGGGACCATATACACAAGCTGAGACTTGTGTATATGGTGATTTTCTCATGTTCCAATCACATCTGTGAATTATATATACACGCCATTTTTGTTTTGTGTTTCTTAGATCGAAGAACGTGCAATTCAGGATCTGCTGGTCCATTACCAAGCAATCGACAACCCAGAGGAATATATAACCGTTGAGAGGTCGGCACAAGGGCCCATAGCAACGCCAATGTGGAACAAGCATTGACGATGGCATGGTTATTTTCTAAATCATGTCAAAGTGAACATGTTCTGTTTTGGGTAGTATTTTTGATGTTCGTAATTGCAGCTGAAAAGGCAAAAGCCATGACTTGTAGATTTTAGTCAAAATTTGCTTATCTGTGGTAAATGCACTAATGTTTTCTGGCCATATGCATATACACATATATATCACACATACACACACACACATACACACATACACACATACATACACACACACACTGCTTATGGACGTTTTATGTTCTCAGTTTTGGCAAATTGAATAATGAGATATTATTGTCTATTATAGAATATTTAATATAAGGGGAAGTTTTCTGTTTACAGTGTAATGAATTTCCATTACAAATAAAAGTGTGCAATTATAATTTTCAGATCTTTAATTAAAAAATTATTTTTCTTCTAATTTTCTATATGTAAATGCAACAATTTTGTTTCTTGAAATCCCGTAAAGTTACTTTTTCTGCTCTGTAAAAGCTTAGTTTGGAGCCAAAACATTGAAATATGCAGCACACAAGCAAATAAAAGAGATTTGAACATTTTTTTTTTTTTGTGTTTCAAACTTTTCTTCTTTGAATAAGCTAATAGATGAATTATTTTTATTTTTTTTACATTTTATAATTCTTGAATAAAAAGTGTCCAGTTCACGTCTTTGTGATCGTGCCTTCTCAGACCATCTAACTCCCGATAACTGTAAGAACTACTAATAGTAAAACAAAATCCTCTCCAGTAAAAATGGATTCATCTGGGACCTAATTATCTGGAAATCCTGCTAATCTGCCCTGCAACACGAATTGTCCACATTGCATTTAGGCAGGATCACACAGCGTTTTGCTTTTGGGCTTTTTTTTTTAATGGTGTTTTTTCATGCATTTTTAAGTGCGGACGGAATTTACATTTGTCTAATGTAGAATATATCAAATGCACTACACACGACTGATTTGGTTTGTGGAGTTTTTGTGGTCCGTGGCTTTTTTTTTTTTCCCAAACGCAGCATGCTCTGGGTATGTTTTTTTTTTTTTTTTTTTCAGGCGTTTTTCCTAGAAGCTTTCTATAGGACCTCAAAAACACCAGAAAAAAAATGATGCACAGAAAAACGCCTTAAAATACGCATGTTACATTTGAAAACTGCTAGCATTTTTAGAAGCGTTTTTTTTATGTCGTTTAAAACACCAGAAAAGTCTTGTGTGCGAAGGAGGCCTAACAGAAAATTAACTGATACTCCAGCATTAACATTTATAGTGGGGAAAGTGTAAGCACCGGATTCTATTCTTAATGCCCCCACGCTGGAACTTACACTACCTGAGAATGTGAACATCAAGTGGAGCTCGATGTCAGCGGAAGTAATTACAGTATATACATGCATGTCCTTCCAATAATTCAGCGGCGTGGCATTCCCAAGGTTGCTGGATTATCAGACGTTTACTGTGCTAGGTTTTGTGACCATGACATGCTGTTTTCATGTTACCAGAGTAGTGCATTGTGGGGAGCTGAAAGAAGTTACACAAAGCTAAGCTTTTAAGTCACCTGTAAAAATAGAATAACGTTAAGCCTCTATCTTTTCCCAAGGCCAACCAGCAGAATTTTGAATGCAGCTATGTATATGAATGGAAAAAAACATGAAATGATAAACTAAGTACAGGAACAATAAAGAGTATTTGAAATGTAAATTATGCAAGTTTTTGAGTACTCTGATACAGGAAGAAAAGCAAGATGTCCGCTGCTCATTACTGGAAGAAACTTCCAAGGGCAGACAGACAAATGTTAATATTAATGAAGGGCAATGGAACATGGGCCACGTATGTTAGGTGACTAAAATAGTTTGGAATTTGTGCTGATTGACTATTTTATCTGCTTAATTTGTCCACCTTTTCTATAAATTCCATTTTTATTGTATAGTTTATGTTAATGTAAGGGCCTGTTCACATCTGCGTTTGGGTTTCCATTGTTCTGCTCAGTCAGAGGAGCAGAACTGAAATACCTGGAGCGCCAAATTCCGTTGAACGACGGAGACCACCAGCAACTGACGGAACACGTTGACTTTAATGGATTCCGTCGGGTGTCTGTGGTTTTATCAGAAACAATAGCCTGCGCTATGGTTTCCGGTATTTGCAGCCGGATTTGCAACGTAGGCCACTAACGGAGCCTCCAATGCAGATGTGAACAGGCTCTAAATAAAAATCACTATTGAAATTAAATTCAAATTAAATTCAATCAAAACCTATATCATCCGTATAGTTTTTTGCGTGTGTAAATATGAAATTTTTCAAACCAGCTGAATTGTAGTTGGAAAAACATCTACAGCACCATCAATTCTAAAACGGACTTCAAATCTCAAAGCATGTCCTATTATGAGATTTTAATACATTTTTACCATGTGACTGGCCTCGCTGTACTCTATGTAATCGCTGTACTACTGCTACACTGATTTCATAGAGTACAGTGGGGCCGGTCACATGATGAAGAGTCGTGACGTCTTGAAGAAAGACTCTGCCACTAGACTTCCAAATGCTCGATAGTGAAACGTGATTCATCACTCCAGAGAACGTTTCCACTGCTCCAGAGACCAGTGGCGGCGTGCTTTACACTAGTGTTTCTTACACTGTGAGGTGCCAACCGTTGGTGAGGCAGGTTATACAAAAGTGCTCATAGGCTGCACAGCCCTTCCTCTGGTTGCACCAATGACTGGTTCAGTAACATAACTGGCTCCTTTTGTGCTTATTTTAATATTATACTGGGTTCTGGAGATAAATGAAATTTCAGTGTTTTTATTTTGCTGTGACCAATAGTGTGGCCCAGGCACCACCATATTCTGTCTGGTGAGGCCCAGTGGAGTGAGAAGCCCTGGTTTACAACACTCCTGACACTTAACATTGTGCACGGTAATCTTAGGCTTGTGTGCAGCTACTCGACCATGGAACCCATTTCATGAAGCTCTTGACATACAGTTCTTGTGCTGATGTGAGGCAGTTTGGAACTCTGTAGTGAGTGATGCAACAGAGGAAAGGTGGTATTTACCTGCCATGCACGTCAGCACTTGGTGGCCCCACTCTGAGTTTGCGTGGTCTACTTTATGGCTGAGCTGTTGTTACTCCTAGATGCTTCCACTTCACATTAATAGCACTTACAGTCGATCAGAAATGTCACAAACTGACTTGCGGCATTCTCTGACAGTGTCTCGTTTATAGTCAATGAGCGGAGTATGACCAATACTACCATCAATGTTTGTCTGGAGATTGTATGTCTGTGTGCTTGATTTTTGTGCACCTTTTTGCAATAAATGTGGCTGAAACGCATGAAATCAATTATTAGGGGGGCTGTCCACATACCCTTGGTCCTGGTGAACATGGCATCAGTGAATGCCCATTAGCTCTCTAATGCTGACCCAAATACTGCCATGTGAAAGTGGCCTTATCCCCATAAAGCCAAGGAGATACAACTATGTCAATGTTTACGTTTAACTATGGATAAAATGGCTAGGGCGAGGTTCACATCTGATATGTTTGTTTTCAAATGTAAATACTTGGAGTACAAACCCTAACATTTAGATACTACTGCCACTGATATCCATTATAAAAAAGAAAAGTACGTTTTTGATGGTTATGCCGGATGTGTTCTTGATTTTGCTGTAAATTAACAGTGAATTGTTAAAATCTTATCCACATGACAGGGACTGTAATCTGCAGCATTTCCGTCCTGTGCACTGATTCGGTAGCAGTTAAGCTTGGCAGTGCTCTAACCAAACTTTTTTCCCCCCTCGCTGTCATTTGTTTGACCTTTATGTAAAAAAAAATGTATTAACTTTTTTTTAATTGAATTACTTACCTTGTACAGATTCTGAGTTACAGCTTGTAATTGTTCAGAGCTGCGTCCGTAATTCTGAGGTGTCAGAGCTAAAATCTCCGCGTTTTCTCTGCCAGTTCTGTCTGTAAATAGCTTACACTAGTCGTTTGCATTCTGGGTAGTGTATTCTTTAATTTGCAGTCCCTAGTGTAATCTGATGTCAGAAAAAAACGAACTGCCAACTGAATTCTAGAAGCTTAGATAAGCTGTTAAGGATGTGTGTGTCTGACGACAAGCTTGCCGATTGCCTAAAAACAACCAGCAGAATTGTTGCAGTTTTGAATTCTAATACAGGCTGTAAATCAGGATCCGCACAAGATAAGTAATGTATTTATATAGTTATTCCACTCTTGATGTTGATTTATACTTAAAGAAAACCTTTCACCTCCCCATACATGTGCAGCATGTAATGGGGAGGGCTGAACAAACCCCTGGGGCACTTTACAATTTTTTTTTCTACCTCCCTCCGTTATTTAGATATCGGTGACTTTATATATGGTGCCTGATATTTAAATAACCCCCTGAACAGTCAAGGGGGCGTGTTACTATGCCTGTGACACTGTCCAATCAGATATGGACCGTGTTACAGCAAGAGCGAGGTGTGTGCGTGCGTGCGCGATCTCACTCTTCAGCTTTCAAGATTAGTCTTCTGCCGAACTGGCAAGGGGGCGTGTCTCTGCTACAGTCAGTGCAAGCACTCCCCAGCTCTTACACTGTCCGTAGCAGTGACGCCCCCTTGCCAGTTTGGCAGACAAAGTACAAGACTGATGTCTCACAAGAGCTGAAGAGATGAGAGCGTGCGCGCTCTCCTCTCCATAGCTCTTACACTGTCCGAAGCAGTGACAAGCCCCCTTGCCGGTTTGGGTGAAAAGACTGCAATCGCACACTCTCTCTCCTCGCTCTTGCTGTGGCACTGTCCATATCTGATTGGACAGTGTCACAGCCATAGTAACACGCCCCCCTGCCAGTACACGCCCCGTTGACTGTTCAGAGGGTTATTTAAATATCGGGTGCCAAATATAACGGCACCAATATCTAAATAACCGAGGGAGGTAGAAAAATGTTTTAAGTGCCCCGGGGTTTGTGCAGCCCTCCTCATTACATGCTGCACATGTACGGGGAGGTGACAGGTTCTCTTTATCCCAGGGGTGGGATTCAAATTTTTAACAGGGGGGGGGGGGGTTTGCAGTGTTTTGCGGTGTATCGTGCAATGGAAAATTATTCTAATAATAAAATAAAACAATTACGATATTCCAAATGTGCCCTATACTAAAGTGGAATCTAAATAAAGAAATTCCCTGTCCAGAATGTTTGTGTGGATTTCCACACTATGTATATGATTGCATAGGCGTACATACCTACCTACGCTCATTATATTAAACTCATCCATTATGTATAGATCTATATGTGCACCTTCAATATCCTAAGCGTGCTCCGCCTATTCACTTAGGCTGTGGACTGTGAGAAGGGTGGAGGACAGTGCGTAATGCACAGATACGGTGCCAGGAGCAAGCGCAGTACATATACACAACACCAGAACCAGCTCAGTACATATATACAGCCCCAGAACCAAGCTCAGCATATAAATACAGCAATATATATATATATACATACATACATATATACACACCACCAGAACCAAGCGCAGCATATAAATACAGCACCATATAAATACAACACCAGAGCCAAGCCCAGTACATAAATACAGCACCAAAACCAAGCTCCGTTTTGAATTTATGTAATGAGCTTGGTTTTGGTATTGTATATATGTACTGAGCTTGGTTCTGGTGTTGTATATATGTACTGAGCTTGGTTCTGGTGTTGTATATATGTACTGAGCTTGGTTCTGATGCTGTATATATGTACTGAGCTTGGTTCTGATGCTGTATATATGTGTATGTATAACAAAAGAGGGAGCCCCCACTCCCCCATGAAAACCACCCAAACATTTACTTAAAAGGATACCACTGGGGATACTGTCCATATTTTGAACGAGATCATATTAGAGAAAAGGTGCAAAACATGCATTTTCATTCAGACCCAAAGGAGATTGGGTACGCACGTTTACGATCCAGTAACATTAAATTTGTTCCAAACGCTTGAATAAATTGGCTCCTCGAGATCCCAAAGAGAGCTTGTCTATTCCATGAATTTTTAAATCCTGCCATCTGCCCTTATGTTTTTCTCTAAAATGCTTTGGTATTGACTTAAGTTTGACAAGTTTGTCCTTATCCTGAGGATTTAATCTTATTGCTACCCTGTGTTTGGTATGGTCCTGGATGCGAACCCTCAAATCTCGTGTGGTCCTACCCACATATATTAAGTCACAGGGGCATGTAGCATGGAATATGACCCCTGTGGTGCTGCAATTGATGAAATGCACAATTTTGTACTCATCACATCCAGACAAGTCACAAAACGTGTCGGCCCATACAATCATACTACAAATTGAGCAATGGCCACGTGAAAACGAGTCCCATTTGGGCATGCTGAGTCAAAATGTTTTGGGCAAGGGGGTACATAATGGCTTCTTACTAACAGATCTCTCAACCTCTTTTGGCCATTATCCGTGGTCGGTGAGGAAGAATTCCCCTCAAATTAGGATCCAATTGTAAAATAGGCCAGAATTGTGAGATGTTATTTATATTCTGCCATTTTATATTGTAGTCGGAAATAAACCCGTCTGTACGTATCTTTTGTGTCAGCCTTATACGTACCTTTGGTAGCCTTATTTGATTTGCAGTAAAGATACAGCTTTATTCAATCCACATTTTCTATAGAGTTGGCAGTGTACCTCTGGAAAAATACAAAAGGGTCCACCTTTATACTCTTTAGTACACAGACTTCATTGGGGCATACGTATCATTATAACCACATTCACTTACAAAATAAATATGTATCCCCATGGCATCCACTGAAAAGGTAGGCCAGTGAAAGCAGAGTAGAGCCAACAGGAGACCCTGGCCCATCCTTGACAATAAACCTTTAGGCCATGTTCACACAGGGCACATACACTGCCTAAAAGTACACAGCTTATCCGCCCTGGGACCTGCAGGGAATTCAGATTGAAAAACTTAACAAATGTGATGTGCAATTTTTCCCATGGAATGTCCGCTACAAAAACAGCAAGTAACAAAAAAAAAAAAAAAGCTTATACTTACCCTGTTCTACGTAGTCATGGTGACTCTTTCCTATTTTGTCCGTGCAACGTGGCCTCCTGGGATGACGTTTCATCCCACGTGACCACTGCAGCAGTCACATGGGATGAAATGTCATTCCTGGAGACCGCCCTGGACGGACTACATAGGGATGTGTCGCCATGACTGGAGAACAGGGTAAGTATAAACTTTTTGCAGCAGAATCGCAGCTTCTCCGTTGAAAAAAAAAAAGATGGGGAAAACCCACAGCAAGAAAGCAGCGATTCCAAAGCATAAACTGACAAGCTGCGAATTAAAAAAACTGCATGTGAATTCTTTAAAAAAAATTTGGGCTGATTTTTTACGCAGCATGTGAATGAGGTTTGTTAGAATCTCATCCACTTTGCTGCTACTGTATTAGGCTCTGTTCACATCTGCGTTGGGGTCCCGTTCTGACGTTCCGTCGGAGGTTTCCGTCGGAACGAGACCCTGAGCAGACACAAACTGACAGCGACGGAAACCAGTGGTCTCCGCTTCCATCACCTTTGAGTTCAATGGTGACTGAGCCGGTGCCTGTGATTTCCGTTTGTCTCTGTTTTGCACCGGACCCGTCGTTTTGCCGGAAGCAATGGTGTTGGAAGTGGAGACCACTGATTTCCGTCGCTGTCAGTTTGTGTCTGCTCAGGGTCTCGTTCCGATGGAAACCTCTGACGGAACGGGCCCCCCAACGCAAATGTGAACAGAGCCTTACTCTGCAGATTTTTTGTAATTGAATCCATTGTGGAAAATCCAGTGTTTACACTACATGTAGACCTACCCTTAGCACTTATTCAGACGAACGTTGCGTTTTTGCGCGCGCAAAAAAACGCGGCATTTTGCGCGCGCAAAAACCACTTGACAGCTCCGTGTGTCATCCGTGTATGATGCGCGGCTGCGTGATTTTCGCGCAGCCGCCATCATAGAGATGAGTCTAGTCGACGTCAGTCACTGTCCAGGGTGCTGAAAGAGTTAACTGATTGGCAGTTAACTCTTTCAGCACCCTTGACAGTGAATGCCGATCACAATATCAAGAAACCTGTTAAAAAAAAGAAAAAGTTCGTACTTACCGAGAACTTCCCTCCCGGCCGTTGCCTTGGTGACGCGCCTCTCTTGACATCGGGCCCCACCTCCCTGGATGACGCCGCAGTCCATGTGACCGCTGCAGCCTGTGCTTGGCCTGTGATTGGCTGGAGCTGTCACTTGGACTGAATTGTCATCCCGGGAGGTCAGACTGGAGGAAGAAGCCAGGAGTTATCGGTAAGTCAGAACTTCTTTTTTTTTTTTTACACGTTCATGTATATTGGGATCGGAAGTCACTGTCCAGGGTGCTGAAACAGTTTAACTCTTTCAGCACCCTGGACAGTGACTATCTCCTGACGTCGCGTACCGGAAATTTTTTGGCCGAGTTTGGCCGAACCCGGTGAAGTTCGGTTCGGTTGTCCGGGTTCGCTCATCTCAAAGACACTCCGTTTGGATGTTTGTAAACAGAAAAGCACGTGGTGCTTTTCTGTTTACATTCATCCTTTTGACAGCTGGTGCGCGAAACAGGCAGTTCGCACGGAAGTGCTTCCGTGCGACCTGCGTGGTTTTCACGCACCCATTGACTTCAATAGGTGCGTGATGCGCGAAATACGCGGAGATATTGAACATGTCGCGCTTTTTGCGCAGCGGACAAACGCTGAGCAAAAAGCACGGACTGTCTGTACTGCCCCATAGACTTGTATTGGTCTGTGCGTGGCGCGTGAAAACCACGCGGCCCGCACGGACCCAATACACGTTTGTGTGAATCCCCCCTAAAGTGTAGCTAAATGTTTTACAAACTTCTGACATGTCATAGTGACATGTTTGAATTGGTGGGGGTCCGAGCACTGAGACCCCCACCAATCGCTAGAACGAAGCAGCTGAAGCGCTTGTGTGAGCGCTCAGCCGCTTCGTGTCTGTTTGGCTTTTTCCGGAAATAAATGGATCGGTGTACGGACTCAATAGAAAGTCTATGAGCCCGTACTCCGATACATCTGCTTTCCGGTAGAAGCCGAACAGACACGAAAACATGTAAAACAGCAATAAAAACGCTTTTAAAAAAACATGTTACATTTTAATAACGCTAGCGTTTTTTAGAAGCATTTTTTTGGTACAGTAAAAAAATACAGAAAAATTCAGTGTGAAGGAGACCGAAGACCTGTTAAAAAAAGACCTGTTTTTACTGTAATTTTCTTTCAATATTTATTTTTTTTTCTCTAGAAGTTAAGTCCTATGGAAAAAAGCCATAGCATGCTTTGTTTTAATAGTAATCTTGAAGCAAACATTTTATTCTGCTTTGCAAAAAACACGGTGCGTACCCTTAGGGCTTATTCAGACGAGCGTAAAACTCATCCGCGTGCTGTGCGTGAAAATCACGCACAGCACACTGGCCCATTGATTTCAATGAGGCCATTTACACATGCAGGAGTTTTCACACAGCGAGTGTCCATTGCGTAAAACTCACTGCATGTCCTATATTGGTGCCTTGTTCACAAACCTATCGCCCATTGAAGTTAACTTGTGCGTGAAAACCACGCACCGCACACATCAGTCTAACCAGGCTGGGCCAGCAAGGCACATGGCGAGGGACAGAATGGGAAGTTCAGATATATATAAAAATAAAAAAAGTAATTAATCTGACAGCAATTAAAGCAAAGCATTACAGTGCAGCAGGGATAGGGATAATGGGTGTGTTTGTTTCAACAAAAAAAAAATACAACACATTATCCACCATTTTAAATTACCTGGGCGCTGAGCATCAGAACTTCTGCACGGGCAGCTCAGCCAGCAAAAACTCTAAAGCACCGGCCCTACCTACTCCATCCCTTAAATAGACAGTCTAAGCCTGCCAATAACAGTACCCACCAATCCTAAATAAAATTATTCAATATTCCGCCCCCATACCTTCCCTACCTGTCTGCTATTGGCTGCAGTTTATGACAAGCTGCCAGCCAATAGAAAATGAATGACCGCAGTACTGGCAGATGCTGTGCCGGTACTGTGGAACGTAGTGACGACCATAGTGGCAGAAGACAGCAGGCATAGACACATGTAAGTATGCCAATTCACTGTATAAATTGATATAAATATAATTGTGCTCCCACAATATGAGAAAATTCAAGGGTTCACTGAAGTGAGAACTGAGTAAAATATACCTTTTATTAGTAACTCGTTTTAAAACCAGGGGTAACACACCACTGTGAAATAGGCCCCACCGTGTAAATTAAAAAATGAATTAAACAAGAAACACTGAGTCATTGTGATAAATATATCTCAGTGTTTATAACAATATTTTACTGGAACCAGCATTTATCCTGGGCACAGCAATAGTACAATCCCCAAAAAGCACCAGTGTCCATGAGCAAACACCGGATCTCCTAGCGCTGGGTGTAACACAATGCTACTGTCCCCTATGCAAACATTCCATGTACAATGAAAGACCCTACGCGTTTCAGATACTCATCCTCAGGGGTCCGTATCTTGGTCACTCTGGCCTCGTCGCCAGCGATAATAATATTCAACAGCAGATATTCTGCTGTGCGTCACGGGAAGATGCTCGTATCGATGTCAACGGCATACTTCATTACAGGCGCTGGGTTACTATAAGCACCAAGACTCCACCCCTCGTATTTGGCGGCGCTACATGAACTGACCAATCACAACGCCCTCACGATTCATGACACCTGCCCATGTGACCCCCCGCCGTCAGCTGACAGCCAGGGGTCATCATCGACCGCATCAAACCGACCGCGCAGGCGCAGTAGAAGCCAAGGACATATCGCCCGGACTGCCAAGTTAGAGGAAGGTAAGAGCAAAACGATAATTGATTTGAAAGTATGTCTTGCGGGACAGTTACCCACCGCAAGTGGACTACCTCAAAAAACAACTCTATAGTTTATAAACACATGTTGAGTGGACAAAAATGCAGGGTCCCTCCCACTTAGAAATTCTGACAAAAAATCTCTTAATTTGTTGCCTGGCCAAGATGGCCATATCAAAAACAAAATGCACTATGCAAAATACAAAAATACACCACTCACCCAAAAAGGCAGCCCAGGGTGAAAACCGGCCACCTCAAGAGGAATGGAATTGCATATTAAATAAAACACGTATAATTGGTCTGCTCGTTTAAACCCGCTGGTTGTATGCATGCCAATCTATGGATCCATTGGGCTTCTTTGCGTAGAATTAAATTGTCCCAGTCGCCTCCTCTTTTAGGGGGTCTAATGAGTTCAATTGCTTGAAACTTTAAACATGCTGCACGGCCTTGGTGTTTAGCATGTACATGCTTTGATATTGAGGTGTCCCTAGCATGGATAATATCTCCAACATGCTCCCTTATCCGGCGCCGAAATTGTCGTGCCGTTTTGCCCACATAGTTTAGGGGGCATGGGCATGTAATAAGGTAGACTACCCCCGCTGTTTTGCAATTGACAAAATCCCGAATGTTGTACTTTTCCTGTGTTGCAACACTGATAAAGCTATTCCCTTTGAGAATAAAGTCACAAGCTTTACAGCTACCACATCTAAACGTGCCTGGTGTTTGTCTGTCCAACCACGTACCCCTAGGTATAATGGGGTCAAAACAACTGTGCATGACTCTGTCCCTAATGTTTTTCCCTCTCCGGTACGTGACAGAGGGCCATTGTGTGATCTGATCTACCAAATCTGTATCAGAGCTGAGAATACGCCAATACCTTTTCAGGATTTGCATAATATCATTTTGTTTAGAATCATAGGTGCCTATGAGTCTCGTAACTTGTTCTTCTTTACGTTTTTTAGGAACCAGAAGACATTGCCTTTCTGATTACACCCTTGGGGAAACCTCTGTCCTTCAATCTTGTTTTGAGTTCCTGAGCCTGACTCTCAAAATCACCCATGGAGCTACAATTCCTACGTACTCTCATAAATTGGCCTTTTGGAATGCCACGTTTGAGGGGATAAGGATGACAGCTGTTCCATTGCAAGAAACTATTGGTTGCTGTTTCTTTACGGTGTACCTTGGTGCGAATTGTGCCTTCTCTTGTTTTTATAATTTTCAAATCCAGAAAAGACAATTCTTTTTCACTGATCTCACATGTGAACCTTAGCCCTATATCATTTGTATTGAGGGCTGCTACAAAACTATGGAACTCCTGAGCTGTTGAGTTCCAAAGAAGCAGCACGTCATCAATATATCTAATCCATAATCCAACGGACGAAGTCCATTTGGCAAATTGGTCCCCAAAGACAATAGTCTCCTCCCACCAGCCAAGAAATAAATTTGCAAATTTATTTCTTGGCTGGTGGGAGGAGACTATTGTCTTTGGGGACCAATTTGCCAAATAGACTTCGTCCGTTGGATTATGGATTAGATATATTGATGACGTGCTGCTTCTTTGGAACTCAACAGCTGAGGAGTTCCATAGTTTTGTAGCAGCCCTCAATACAAATGATATAGGGCTAAGGTTCACATGTGAGATCAGTGAAAAAGAATTGTCTTTTCTGGATTTGAAAATTATAAAAACAAGAGAAGGCACAATTCGCACCAAGGTACACCGTAAAGAAACAGCAACCAATAGTTTATTGCAATGGAACAGCTGTCATCCTTATCCCCTCAAACGTGGCATTCCAAAAGGCCAATTTATGAGAGTACGTAGGAATTGTAGCTCCATGGGTGATTTTGAGAGTCAGGCTCAGGAACTCAAAACAAGATTGAAGGACAGAGGTTTCCCCAAGGGTGTAATCAGAAAGGCCTATGAGGGAGCAAGGGACGCAGACAGGCAATGTCTTCTGGTTCCTAAAAAACGTAAAGAAGAACAAGTTACGAGACTCATAGGCACCTATGATTCTAAACAAAATGATATTATGCAAATCCTGAAAAGGTATTGGCGTATTCTCAGCTCTGATACAGATTTGGTAGATCAGATCACACAATGGCCCTCTGTCACGTACCGGAGAGGGAAAAACATTAGGGACAGAGTCATGCACAGTTGTTTTGACCCCATTATACCTAGGGGTACGTGGTTGGACAGACAAACACCAGGCACGTTTAGATGTGGTAGCTGTAAAGCTTGTGACTTTATTCTCAAAGGGAATAGCTTTATCAGTGTTGCAACACAGGAAAAGTACAACATTCGGGATTTTGTCAATTGCAAAACAGCGGGGGTAGTCTACCTTATTACATGCCCATGCCCCCTAAACTATGTGGGCAAAACGGCACGACAATTTCGGCGCCGGATAAGGGAGCATGTTGGAGATATTATCCATGCTAGGGACACCTCAATATCAAAGCATGTACATGCTAAACACCAAGGCCGTGCAGCATGTTTAAAGTTTCAAGCAATTGAACTCATTAGACCCCCTAAAAGAGGAGGCGACTGGGACAATTTAATTCTACGCAAAGAAGCCCAATGGATCCATAGATTGGCATGCATACAACCAGCGGGTTTAAACGAGCAGACCAATTATACGTGTTTTATTTAATATGCAATTCCATTCCTCTTGAGGCGGCCGGTTTTCACCCTGGGCTGCCTTTTTGGGTGAGTGGTGTATTTTTGTATTTTGCATAGTGCATTTTGTTTTTGATATGGCCATCTTGGCCAGGCAACAAATTAAGAGATTTTTTGTCAGAATTTCTAAGTGGGAGGGACCCTGCATTTTTGTCCACTCAACATGTGTTTATAAACTATAGAGTTGTTTTTTGAGGTAGTCCACTTGCGGTGGGTAACTGTCCCGCAAGACATACTTTCAAATCAATTATCGTTTTGCTCTTACCTTCCTCTAACTTGGCAGTCCGGGCGATATGTCCTTGGCTTCTACTGCGCCTGCGCGGTCGGTTTGATGCAGTCGATGATGACCCCTGGCTGTCAGCTGACGGCGGGGGGTCACATGGGCAAGTGTCACGAATCGTGAGGGCGTTGTGATTGGTCAGTTCATGTAGCGCCGCCAAATACGAGGGGTGGAGTCTTGGTGCTTATAGTAACCCAGCGCCTGTAATGAAGTATGCCGTTGACATCGATACGAGCATCTTCCCGTGACGCACAGCAGAATATCTGCTGTTGAATATTATTATCGCTGGCGACGAGGCCAGAGTGACCAAGATACGGACCCCTGAGGATGAGTATCTGAAACGCGTAGGGTCTTTCATTGTACATGGAATGTTTGCATAGGGGACAGTAGCATTGTGCTACATGTAAGTATGCCAGCAGCGCAGCCGTAGTATCATTTTTATTTCATTCAGCGTCCGTTCGCCGCACACACGCCAGTGCTAAATATTTACGAACCGGGTCGGGGCGCTGCATTACCCCAGTTTGAGAACCGGATCGGGGCGTTGCTTCTCACCTGTTATGCGAACCGGCTCGAATTTTAATAAGCGGTTCGGCCGAAACGGTAAGAACTGGCCGGAACCCACCCCTGCTTTAACCCCTTAAGAAGGTGGACTAGTTGTCACGTTTGGGACTCAGCCCCATTTTTCAAATCGGATGTAATTTTATGTGGCAATAAGTTTGGAATGCTTTTACCTATCCCAGCGATTCAGAGATTTTCTCGTGACACATTGGACTTTATGTTACTGGTAAAATTTGGTCGATACATTCAGTATTTAATTGTGAAAAACACCAAAATTTTGCTAAACATTTAAATTTCGAAAAATGCTAATTTATCTGCTTGTAAGACAGGCAGTTATACCACACAAAATAGTTACTAATTAACATCCCCCATATGTCTACTTTAGATTGGCATCATTTTTTGAACAGCCTTTTATTTTTCTAGGACGTTACAAGGCTTAGAACTTTAGCAGCAATTTCTCACATTTTCAAGAAAATTTCAAAAGGCAATTTTTTCAGGGGCTGGTTCAGATTTGAAGTGGTTTTGAGGGGCCCATATAATACAAACCCCCATAAATGATCCGATTTTAAAAACTTCACCCCTCAAAATATTCCAAACAGCTTTTAGAAATTAAAACCCCTTAGGCGTTTCACAAGAATTAACCCCTTAATGACGAGCCTATTTTAAACCTTAATGACCAAGCCATTTTTTACGTTTTTCCATCGTCACATTCCAAGAGCTATAACTATTTGCGTCGACATAGCTGTATAAGGTCTTGTTTTTTGCGGGAAAAGTTGTATTTTTTAATAGCACCATTTTAAGGTACATATTTATTGATTAACTTTCATTAACTTTTTTGGGTGGGGATAGAAAAAAACCCAGAAATTTTGCCACTCTTTTGCGTGTCCTAAATCTACGCCGTTTACCGTGTGGTATAAATAACACTAACTTTATTCAGCGGGTTGTTACAATTGCAACGATACCAAATTTGTATAGTTTTTGTATGTTTTACTACTTTTACACAGTAAAAACGCTTTTTTCTTTCAAAATTCTTTGTTTTTGTGTCTCCATATTTGAAGAGCCATAACTTTTTTATTGTTCCGCCGAGGCATCTGTATGAGGGCTTTTTTTTTTTTGCGGGAAGACTTATATTTTTTATTGGTACCATTTTGGAGTAGGTGCGACTTTCTGATCACTTTTTATCACATTTTTTTAAAGTCAGGATTCACAGAAAACAGCAATTTTTCCATATTTTTTTATTTTATTTTTTACGGCGTTCAACGTGCGGGTTAAATAATGTAATAGATTTATAGTCTGGGTCGTTACGGACGCGGCGATACCAAATATGTGTAACTTTTTTAAGGGCATGACCACACATGGCGGAATTCCTCCGCAACTGTCCGCATCAATGCCGCACAGAATCTGCGTTGCAGATTCTGCAGCGGATCTGCACAAAATGTGCAGAAAATTGATGCGGACTGGCCGCTGCGGACTGCAGGAAAAGTGCTTCTCTTCTCCCTATTCAGTGCAGGATAGAGAGAAGGGACAGCACTTTCCCTAGTGAAAGTCAAAGAAATTCATACTTACCGCCCGTTGTCTTGGTGACGCGTCCCTCTTTCGGCATCCGGCCCGACCTCCCTGGATGACGCTCCAGTCCATGTGACCGCTGCAGCCTGTGCTTGGCCTGTGATTGGCTGCAGCCGTCACTTACACTGAAACGTCATCCTGGGAGGCCGGACTGGAGACAGACGCAGGGAGTTCTCGGTAAGTATGAACTTATATTTTTTTTTACAGATACATGTATATTGAGATCGGTAGTCACTGTCCCGGGTGCAGAAACAGTTACTGCCGATCGCGTAACTCTTTCAGCACCCTGGACAGTGACTATTTACAGACGTCTCCTAGCAACGCTCCCGTCATTACGGGAGCCCCATTGACTTCCTCAGTCTGGCTGTAGACCTAGAAATACATAGGTCCAGCCAGAATGAAGAAATGTCATGGTAGTAAAAACAATACGCTCCGCAGCACACATAAGATCTGCGGACTTCATTGCGGAATTTTGACTCTCCATTGAAGTCAATGGAGAAATTCCGCCATGAGTCCGCAACCAGTCCGCCACTGCTCCGCAACAGACAGAGCATGCTGCGGACACCAAATTCCGCTCCGCAGCCTATGCTCCGCAGCGGAATTGTACGCATCGTGTAAACGAACACTGCTAAATTAAAGTGAAAGTCAATGGAGAAACGGCTCCGCTGCGGATTAACGCTGCGGAGTGTCCGCAGCGGAATTTAAGTGAAATTCCGCTATGTGTGAACCCGCCCTAATAGTAAAGCAGTTTGTAAGGGGAAAAAGTGGGTTTTTCATTTTTTTTTTTATTAACTTTATTAATAAACTTTTTTTTTTTTTCACTAGTCCCACTAGGGGACTTTAATATGCAATTCTCCGATTACTATTATAATACACTGCAATACTTTTGTATTGCAGTGTATTACTGCCGTTTAAAACGGACCGGCATCTGCTAGGTCATGCCTCCGGCATGACCTAGCAGGCATTCACTACAGGCAGACCTGGGGGCCTTTATTAGGCCCCCGGCTGCCATAGAAGACACAGACATTCGGCGATCTTATCGCCGAGTGTCGGTGGGATGAGAGGGAGCTCCCTCCCTCTCTCCAAAACCACTCAGATGCGGTGCACTCTATGGAGCACTGCATCTGAAGGGTTAAACAGGTGAGATCGATACTTATATCGATCTCACACGTTCGAGCAGGGACACCCCCAGCCCTCAGCTACCTCCTGGTAGCTGAGAGCAGGGAGATTTGACCGCTCCCTGCTCTGTTTATTTATCCTGATGCAGTGCCGTAAAAAGGCTTATGCATCAGAATAAAGCCCGTTAGTGACCGACGTGAAAAGGCGTATTAGCGGTCACAAACTGGTTAAAGGTGAGGTGAAATATATAAATTACATTTTTATTGCAGAAATTCACTTTTAATCCTTTTTTTTTTCTCTCTGTAACACAGGTTTTTACCAGAGAAACAGGATTCTGCAGTTTTTAGAAATATCCCAGTGTGCTAATGGACTGAAGCACAGGCCTCAAAAGCAGTACCTAGTGGATTTTAGGGCCTTCTTTTTATTCAAATATATTTTAGGCACCATGTCTGGTTTGAAGAGGTTTTGTGGGGCCAAAACAGTGGAAACACCCCCAAAAAGACATTTGGCAAACTACACACCTCAAGGAATTCATCAAGGGGTATAGTGAGCATTTTGACAACACAATTTTGACAAGGCATAAAGGAGAAAAAACACCCCAACATTTGAAAAGCAATTTCTCCCAATTTTGGCAATACCCCATATGTAGTAATAAACAGCTGTTTGTACCGACAGCAGGGCTCAGAATGGAAGTAGCACCATTCGGCTTTTGGAGCTCAAATTTTGCCGCAATGGTTTTCGGGTGCCATGTTGCATTTGCAAAGCCCCTGAGGGACCAAATCTGGAAACTCCCCAAAAGTGACCCCATTTGGAAAACTACACCGCTCAAGGAATTTATCGAGGGGTATAGTGAGCATTTTGACCCTACAGGTATTTTGCTGAATTTAGTGGAGTTGGCTGTAAAAATGAAAAATCTACGTTTTGTTTTTTTCTAATAAAATGTAGTTTATTTCAGATTTGTAAATTTTTACAATAAATAAAGGATAACAAGCACCCCAACGTTTGTAAAGCAACCACTTCTGAGCACATCAATATCCCATATGTGGTAATACACTGGTGTTTGGACCCACGGCAGGGCTTAAAATGGAAGGAGCGCCATTTGGCTTTTGGAGCTCAAATTTTGCGGCGCCATGTCACATTTGCAAAGCTCCCAAAAGTGACCCCATTTGGAAAACTAGAGCCCTGAAGAAGTTTTGAGGGGTATAGTGGGCATTTTTACCCCACAGGTGTTTTGCTGAATTTAGTAGAATTAGGCCATTAAATTGAAAAGCTACATTTTTTCTGATGAAATGTAGACTTTCAATTTTTACAAGGAATAAAGGAGAAAAAGCACCCCAACATCTGAAAAGCAATTTCTCCCGTTTACGGCAACACCCCATTTATGGTCATAAACTGCTGTTTGGACACACGGCAGGGCTCAAAAGGAAAGGAGCGCGATTTGGAGCTCAAGTTTGGCTGGAATGGTTTTCGGGTACCATGTCACATTTGCAAAGTGCCTGCGGGGCCAAAACAGTAGAAACCCCCCAAAAGTGACCCCATTTGGGAAACTACACCCCTTAAGGAATCTATCTAGGGGTATAGCGAGCATTTAGACCCCACTAGTCTTTTGCAGAATTTATTGGAATTGGGCCGTAAAAATGAATATCAACATTTTTTCCACAAAAGTTGCATTTTTTTCATTTTCACAAGAGATACTGCCGAAAAAGCACCCCAACATTTGTACGGCAATACCCCGTATGTGGTCATAAACTGCTGTTTGCACACACGGCAGGGCTCAGAAGGCAATATTTGGCATGCAAATTTTGATAGTCCACATAGAGTACAGTGGTAACCCCCAAGAAGACTCCATTTTGAAAATTACACCCGTCAAGGCATTTATCATTTGCCAGGACATATGACAGGGCTCAAAAGTGAAGAGCACCATGCACATTTGAGGTCTATTTGTGATTTTCGCAGCAGTGGCCCACAATTGCAGGGCTCTGAGGTCTTCTAGTAAAACAAACCCCCAAATAGTGACCCCTGTTTTGGAAACTACAACCCTTAAGACATTTTAAGGAGTGTAGTGAGTATTTTGCCCCCACAGGTGTTTTTTCATTAGTAGTTAATGCGCAGCGAATGGTGCAAATTGAAAATTGCAATTTTCCGCTAATAGGCCATTTTAGGGTGCAATATGTTGTGCCCAGTTTGTGCCACTGAAGACAAATACCTCATAAGTTGCTAAGCGGGTTCTCCCGGGTATGGCGATGCCATATATGTGGACGTAAACTGCTGTTTGGGCACACTGTAGGGTTCAGAATAGAGGGAGCGCCATTTGTCTTTTGGAGCGCAGATTATTGGTAGTTGTTTTGTTTGGGGTTTTGCTGGAATTTCAGTTTAGAACGTGGGGGCATATGTAATCTGTGCGGCGTACATCAGGGCATAATAATGGGGTATAATAATCCGTTAAATAAATAATAATTCATAGATATATGGCCAGTGTTGCACTGATAAATGGTGCCCGATCTTATCCTCTTTTGGAACACTCTGCACATTTTGTGTCGCCGTATTCTGAGAGCCAGAGCTTTTTTACATTTTTTTTCTCCACCGGCGCTGTGCGAGGTCTTATTTGTTGCGGGACTATCTGTAGTTTAAATTGGTACCGTTTTGGGGAATATGCGTTTTTGTTGTTTTTTTTAATCATTTTTTATTACATTTTTTGGCAAGCAAGGTGACAAAGAACCAGCAATTCTGACAATGTTTGTTATTCTTGTTCTTTACAGCGTTCACCGTGCGCTATAAATTACAATTTTACTTTATTCTGCGGGTCGATATGATTACGGCGATACTATATGTATATTGTTTTTATATTTTGCAGCGTTTGCGCAATAAAATTACTTTTTTTATAAAATAATACATTTTTTGTGTCCCCATATTCTGAGAAATGATGAATGATAATGAAAAGTAAAGTCCACCATCCAGACTTATTTTAAAGGATTCTCCGTAATATATATAGAAAGAAAAGTAGATCCGGAGTTTTGTATATAAAAAAATATAACTTTTACTTGTTTTTCATAAAAAATTGCTATAGAAAAAAACATACATGTACAGACAATATATATATATATATAAAAGGTAGCAAGTGTACTGAATTTTTGGTACTCATTCATAGCCTGTATTCAGTATTGTGAGGTAATTCGATATTAACAGCAGTTCATGCGTGTTTATAATGAATAGAGAGTGTTTATCAATTTTTTGTATATCTAGAGATCCTTTCTTGTAAGTAACCAACAGGTGCTTGTAGGTGCCCAATAGGTGCAAGAGTACGGGGCTCAATGCCCCCCTACCCGTATGGATGTCATCCGTTTTCTTGACAACCTTTTAAGCTTGGTGTCCAATGGATCAGGAAACCGCACTTGGTATATGTAAAGGATCTCCTCTGTGAACTCTCGTAATATAGATCAAGTCTCCCAAAGCGTTTCCTCACGGCCACATGATTCTTCAGGGGAGAAGGGCCATAACCAGCCAGATCCAAGTTTTCAGGAATGCTGGAACAAATCGACAGGCTGTATGTCTGCAAAAGTGCTTGCAGTGGCAAGAGATCGCTCAAATGCGATCTAGAGTAATTTTTTATGAAAAACAAGTATAAGTTATATTTTATATACAGAACTCCGGACCCATATTCTGAGAGCCATAACTTTTTTATTTTTCAGTCAAAAAAGCTGTGTAAGAGCTTATTTTTTGCTGGACGGGTTGTGTTTTTATTAGTACTGTTTTGGGGTACATGCGACTTTTTATCACTTTTTATTACATGTTTTGGAAGGGGGACTGTCAAAAAAAAAAGTGATTCTGACAGTTTTTTATTTTTATTTTTTGCGGTGTTCACCGTGCGGCAAAAATAACATTATAGTTTTATCGTTTGGGTCATTCCGGACGAGGTGATGCAAAATATGTGTACTTTTTTTTTTAACGTTTTCATTTTTTTCCTATAATAAAAAAGTCTTCTTAAAGGAATAAAGGAGGTTATTGTTTTGATTAACTTGAAACTTAATTTTACAGGTTTTTTTTGTAACTTTTTTGTTTTGTCCCACTAGGGGACTTGAAGACCTGCACCTCTGATCTTTACTCTAATGCATTGCACTACTCATGTAGTGCGATGCATTAGATCTGTCAGTCATTCACTGACCGCAAGCCTATTAGGTCCCGTCTCTGGGCGGGGCCTAATAGGCTGCCCTATGTGGCAGACCTGGAGGCCATTGTTAGGCCTCCGGTTGCCATAGCAATGATCGGCATCCTGACGATCACATCATGTCGATGTCAATCGCTACCAATCACTAAGATACTGCGATCGCTTTTGATCACGGCATCTAAGGGGTTAATTGCAAGGATTAGAGCTAGCTCTATTCCATGCCATTACAGCACGGTGTCCACTGTAACATACAGCTGACATCAGCGGCTGATGTCGCAGGCTCAGCTCCTGAGCCTGTGCCATCTTCCTCATGCGGCCGGAAGCCTTTTAGGCCCCGCTTCCTGGTGGGACCGAACAGGCCTCCATACTTGGCACAGAAGAGGCCACTATTAGGCCTCCGGTCTGCCGGAGCAGTCATTGGAACCCGCCCTTTTAATTGCGAGGTTCCAATCTGCTTGTAAACAACATAGATGCAGCGCTCGCTTTTAAACGCTGCATCTAAGGGGTTAAATCGGCCAGATTGGCGGCTAGCTCCGGTCCTGGCCTTGAAGCAGTGAAAGCGTTAAGCTATCACGGCTTTAAAACTGTGTCTGTGTCTGCAGACACAGTAGCCTGTTACCGCTATGACCAGGGACGGCCTTAGGGGTGTGCGAACGCACAGGGCGCTGCCCCCTCCAAGCATGTAGGGGGCACCACTGGGCTCTGCCTCTACTCTGTGCTCTGTTCCACACACGGAGTAAATAAGAGCAGAGGAGGAAGCTCCGCCCCACAGCCCGTCCTTCACGAAGCCTGTGATCCTGTCAGCATGGAGAGATGGTGAGTTTCTGTGTGTCTCTGTGAATCTCTGTGTGTGTGTCTGTGTCTGGTTGTGTGTATACAGTATCTGTCTCTGTGTTTGCATGTGTATATGTTACAGTGAGTGTGTGTATCTGTGTATACAGTATGTGTCTATGTTACAGTGTGTGTGTGTGTGTGTGTGTGTGTGAGTCTCTGTGTATATAAAGGCCCCTGGGATGACGACCATATAGCAATTCAAATGGAGAATACCCTGTGGACGACTGAGGGACCTCATGTACTGCAAACATGAGATAAGGAAGAAGAAAATCCCAGTTTTTACCATCTTTATCCACAACTTTCTTTAACATCGCCTTTAGCGTTTTATTAAATCTTTCTACTAATCCATCAGTCTGTGGGTGGTAGATCGATGTACGCAGTTGTGTGACCTTAAACAATTTACACAACTCCTTCATGACTCCTGACATAAAAGGGGTACCCTGATCTGTAAGGATCTCCTTTGGTATTCCCACTCGACTGAACACCTGCACCAACTCTTTAGCTATGGTCTTGGATGACGTATTACGCAATGGTATAGCTTCAGGATAACGAGTAGCATAATCCATAATAACTAAAATATGCTGGTGGCCTCATGACGATTTTATAATAGGCCCTACCAGGTCCATTGCTATTCGCTCAAATGGCACCTCAATAATTGGTAAAGTCACCAAGGGACTACGATAGTGTGGTCTGGGAGCTGAAATCTGACACTCAGGGCAGGAATCACAATAATTTTTCACATCTTTGTGAACCCCAGGCCAAAAAAATCTTTGTAGGATTCGGTCAGTGGTTTTTTCAACTCCCAAATGTCCCCCCATATTGTGGACATGAGCAAGATCTAACACCGTTGTTCTAAATGCTTTAGGGACCACTAATTGTTCCAAAATATCTTCTCCCTTTTTTACCACCTGATACAACAGGTCTCTTTTTATAGCCATGTAGGGAAAAGAAAGCCTAGTATCTGGCTCCACCAGTTCCTCATCAATAACCTTCACATTTTCCCTGGCTCTCATTAGGGTAGGATCTTTTAACTGCTCAGCACCAAACAGATCTTTTCTCACTTCCAGATCAGGCATATTGTCAGTCAGGGGGTCTTCTCTCTCTGGATTGCTCTGACTCTCTGTAGGGACAGTATCACTATGGTCAGCGTCCTCAGAGTCTCCAGCCATGACAGAAAATGGAAAAGTTTGTGTGTCTACCGCAGCCACACCCACAGGCATATATACTTCTGTACTAGCGTTACCCCTAACATTTTTATCCTCATATACAGGCAGTGTAATAGTAATTCTATTTTCCCACAACTTCCAGAAATGTGGGAAATCTCGCCCCACAATGACACTAAACCCACTGTGAACTTTACTGCACCAAACTGGGTGTTTATGTCCACCATAGCAGTGTGGTAATCACGGGCATCCCCATGTATGCAAATTACATCTTATCCTGCCATTTTCTGGGGTTTACTAAATCAAACTGCCTGAATCTAATAATGCATTTACATCTTTATCTTCCACAGAAATAGTGCACATTTGTTTCTCACCAGCTACATTAGGCAATGCAGTACATGCTGGCTGAGCATACAAAGACAAACTACGGTTTATATATGCAGCATCACATTGCATAGGTTCATCAGTCAATGGCCATGCTAAGCTGAATGTGCCTGCTCTCGCACGTGTTCTCCACCAATTGGAAGGGAATTAGGTAGTGGGACAGTCGTCTCCTGGGGTAGACGGGCACTCGGTATCAAACACGCCAGTAAATTTCAGTCCGCACAGCAAAGATGTGGTACTACTGGCCTCAGCCAGTTTTATTTACAGGTTGTACATGAATAAAAAGAAAAAACAAATAAAAGAAAACTCTATGCCTGTCCGGCACTAACTATACAGTAGGTATCCTAACTAACACAGTGCAGGCCTAATTCCTGGCACCATAAACCATGCAGACCATACAACCTGTAATGTATGCAGTCGGTTTGCTCTCACAAGCTCCTCAACCAAGGCTGAGAGAGAGAGTGACTGAACTGCAGCCTTTTTAAAGGGCTGTCACACCTGACCCCTGATTAATACCTAGACAGCCCAAGACCAGGACTGTGAGGATGGAGTGGGGACCCACCCATCTCTCCCCACTCCAACAACCAGGCCCTTTTCTAGGTTTTAGATAAAACCTATTGCAGAGGGAGAACCACATTCTCTGCTGAATTTAGTCCATGTGTTAAGGATCTTCCATGCACAGCTTCTGTATCCACGCCCATAGGTAATCAGTCTGCACCTGCTTCTATGTCTGTGAGACTGACTCCATCTTCCACCACTCAGGATGGCAGGCTTAGGAGTGGGAGAGCCTATCACAGCCTGGCCAGACGGAGCTAGCTCCCGCCCTCCGTCTATTTATACCTGCCTTTCCTGTTCCTCCTTGCTTGTGATTCTTCTCTGTTGGTTTCCTGGCCCTGCTGCAGCTTCTTGAACTACTTGTCCCTGCTTCGTATTGACCCTGGCTTACTGACTACTCTTCTGCTCTGCGTTTGGTACCTCGTACACTCCTGGTTTGATTCGGCTTGTTCACTACTCTCCTGCTCTGCGTTTGGCACCTAGTACTCTCCTGGTTTGACTCGGCTCGTTCACTACTCTTGTTGCTCACGGTGTTGCCGTGGGCAACTGCCCCGCTTCCCTTAGCTTCTGTGTTTCCTTGTCTGGTTGTCTGTCGTGCACTTACTGAGTGTAGGGACCGTCACCCAGTTGTACCCCGTCGCCTAGGGCGGGTCGTTGCAAGTAGGCAGGGACTGAGTGGCGGGTAGATTAGGGTTCACTTGTCTGTTTCCCTATCCCTGTCATTACACCCTGGTTGTTTCCAGATAGCAGAAGACAGAAATCTTGGGGAAATATAGACCCCATCCACAACCTCTCCACATGGTCTGTCACAAGATATATATTTATTTATTTATATATTTATGCCTCTGTGTGTGTGTTTTCATATGTGTCTGTGGGTATAGTTATCTACGGCATTATCTGTACTCAGAGTGTTATCACTGTGTTATCAGCGATGTTACATAGGACTGCAGGTAACATTTACAACATTATCTGTAATTAGAGAGTAATCACTGTGTTATATGTTGTGTTACATAGGACTGCAGGTAACATTTACTGCATTATCTGTAATGCAAGAGTAATCACTGTGTTATATGTTGTGTTACATAGGACTGCAGGTAACACTACTACATTATCTGTACTCAGCTATCACTGTGTTATCTGTGGTGTTACATAAGACTTCAGGCAATATCTACTACATTATCTGTACTCCGTTATTACTGTGTGTTATCTGTGGTGTTACATAAGGCTGCACATTAAATCTACAACATTATCTATGCTGGGTATACACTACCGTTCAAAAGTTTAGGGTCACTTAGAAATTTCCTTATTTTTGCAAGAAAAGCACAGTTTTTTTCAATGAAGATAACATTAAATTAATCAGAAATACACTCAATACATTGTTAATGTGCTAAATGACTATTCTAGCGCAAACGTCTGTTTTTTAATGCAATATCTACATAGGTGTATAGAGGCCCATTTCCAGCAACCATCACTCCAGTGTTCTAATGGTACATTGTGTTTGCTAACTGTGTTAGAAGGCTAATGGATGATTAGAAAACACTTGAAAACCCTTGTGCAATTATGTTAGCACTGCTGTAAACAGTTTTGCTGTTTAGAGGAGCTATAAAATTGACCTTCCTTTGAGCTAGTTGAGAATCTGGAGCATTACATTTGTGGGTTCGATTGAACTCTCAAAATAGCTAGAAAAAGAGAGCTTTCATGTGAAACTCGACAGTCTATTCTTGTACTTAGAAATGAAGGCTATTCCATGCGAGAATAATAAACCTAAAAAACAACCTCAGAAACAGGGAGTCCCCACAAACTGCAGAACAACCAAAAAACATAGGGGACATAACACCCATTATTATACCTATGAATGTATAACTGACACGTATTTTCATAAAATATTATAATCTTTATTAGTACATAATGAATAACAATACGTGATATCAGAAATAATGACAATGATAAAAATAAGTCAGATTCCAAGAACAGCATCAGAGTAGTATAGATGTAATTATACCTGAGGGTATACAGAACAACCCATCTAGAGACAAAAATGCCAAATCATGCAGACCCCATGAAATATAAAGGACATGTGTAGCTGTAAAAGACAGCAAAAATACACAGCCCAAACACAAGTTGTAACTATATATTCCATGCGAGAAATTGCCAAGAAACTGAAGATTTCCTACAACGGTGTGTACTACTCCCTTCAGAGGACAGCACAAACAGGCTCTAACCAGAGTAGAAAGAGAAGTGGGAGGCCCCGCTGCACAACTGAGCAATGAGACAAGTACATTAGAGTCTCTAGTTTGAGAAATAGACGCCTCACAGGTCCTCAACTGGCAGCTTCATTAAATAGTATCCGCAACACGCCAGTGTCAACGTCTACAGTGAAGAGGCGACTCCGGGATGCTGGCCTTCAGGGCAGAGTGGCAACGAAAAAGCCATATCTGAGACTGGCTAATAAAAGGAAAAGATTAATATGGGCAAAAGCACACAGACATTGGACAGAGGAAGATTGGAAAAAAGTGTTATGGACAGACGAATCGAAGTTTGAGGTGTTTGGATCACACAGAAGAACATTTGTGAGACGCAGAAAAACTGAAAAGATGCTGGAAGAGTGCCTGACACCATCTGTCAAGCATGGTGGAGGTAATGTGATGGTCTGGGGTGTCTTTGGTGCTGGTAAAGTGGGAGATTTGTACAAGGTAAAAGGGATTTTGATTAAGGAAGGCTATCACTCCATTTTGCAACGCCATGCCATACCCTGTGGACGGCGCTTGATTGGAGCCAATTTCATCCTACAACAGGACAATGACCCAAAGCACACCTCCAAATTATGCAAGAACTATTTAGGGAAGAAGCAGGCAGCTGGTATTCTATCTGTAATGGAGTGGCCAGCGCAGTCACCAGATCTCAACCCCATAGAGCTGTTGTGGGAGCAGCTTGACCGTATGATACGCAAGAAGTGCCCATCAAGCCAATCCAACTTGTGGGAGGGCCTTCTGGAAGCATGGGGTGAAATTTATCCCGATTACCTCAGCAAATTAACAGCTAGAATGCCAAAGGTCTGCAATGCTGTAATTGCTGCAAATGGAGCATTCTTTGACGAAAGCAAAGTTTGAAGGAGAAAATTATTATTTGAAATAAAAATCATTATTTCTAACCTTGTCAATGTCTTGACTATATTTTCTAGTCATTTTGCAACTCATTTGATAAATATAAGTGTGAGTTTTCATGGAAAACACAAAATTGTCTGGGTGACCCCAAACTTTTGAACGGTAGTGTATATGAGTCTGTTTGTGAATGTGTCTTTGTGCTTGTATATATGTGCCTTTTAAGTATGTGTATATGTCCCTGTCTGTGTATTTATCTGCCAGTGTGTGTGTATATGTGTCTGTACGTCTATATATTTACCTGTATGTATGTATTCCAGAATGTGTGTATGTATATTTGCCTATATGTCTAAATATTTGTCTTTATGTATGTACAATATATATGTTCCAGTATGTGCGTGTCTATATATGTGGTTCATTTTTGGTTTGTGTAGGGCGCGGCAATATAGAGTCCCGCACAGGGTGCCATTCAACCTAAGGCTGGCCCTAGCTATGACGTACTATTATGGAAGTTTGTGTTAACAGGCCAACGCCCGTGACGTAATAGTACGTCACAGGGCGTTAAGGGATTATCCAGGAGTTTTCACATTTTTCAGGAAGGCAGGGATGGTAGAAAATTATAAAATAACAGGTGCTCACCCTTAAAAATGCACCAAGCTGCACCGCTGACACCCTGTTCTCCACCACTATCATGATGAAAGCTCCGACTGCAGTCATGTGGCGCAGCAGGCCTCAACAATGATACTGCCATGGATAGCATTTGACTGCTGACGATTGTCTGCAGCAGCATGTGACCGCAGGCTGAGCTTCTGGAGAGGGGGTGTTTCAAAGGGTGAATACCCTGCCCCACTGGAAAATTAAAAAAAAACTCCCGGATAACCCCTGTGAACTGTTTAAGTGTATATTCATCTCTGCTTAAGTAGAGCAGCAGAATAGAGGCACCATGAAATGTGAATTGCGAGATTATGGACCTCACATTACTCGCTCGATAATTTGCATAAAAGACACATCATTTACAATTTTCCAAAGGAGAAAGCAGAAAAAGCCCATTATTTGTTATTTTATTGCGGTTTAGAATTCCTGTATAACTGTAGGGTAGAATCACTTAAGCAGACAAGTGAATGGTTTTATGTTTTACGTCTCTCTCTCTCTCTCTCTATATATATATATATATATATATATATATATATATTTCACCTCCAGTGTCTGACAACATGCTGAGCAGTGGCATCCTGCGAAGCCTGAGGACCAGTTTAAGGATCAGGTTAGTAAGCCATCCGTGTTCTCTAGGTAATGCTTTTGAGCTGTTTGTTGTGTTGGGTTACTACAGGTCAGTTACATACGCAAGCAGTGTAGTTCATGCTGGCTAAGTAGCCTTAAGCAGATTTCTTGGTGATGAAGACAATTTACTGACTTTGAGCCTATAGTTAAGAGACATACAAGGAATGTGACGTACGACTTTCTCACTGTTTACTTACTCTTCTCAATAACTTCTCTAGTGCTTTTCAATGGGCCCATTTCTTTTTATGATTAAATCTCTTCCAGTGTAGCTCCTTTTGAAGAAAAAAAGAATTGTGCTACCTTGAATCATGTATGTGTAGGGTCACTCACCTTATCAGTTAGTAGAATGTGATTCTTTGAAGGGAATAATAAGAAAAGGATACACTGTATCATGATGCAGAACCATGGTGTATATGATTCTGACATAGCATAAACCATAGAAAAGGGACATCTGGTTGCACCTCCTCCCCCATTTAATAAATTCTAGTAATAGAAAAAAGCAGCACTCAAAGATAAATTCCAGAATGGATATGGGTGCCCAGCAGGTAATCCAGAAGAGGCTGGACGCAGCTGCAGGCTTGAGGGAAGCCGACATGACCGTCCTGGTAGGGAAAGGGTTAATGTTAAGAGGTGAGGGAAAGGTGAAGAAGCTGAAGGAGGGACGGGGAGGAGCTAGGGGGGACGGGGGGGCCGTTACTGCGCTTCCCGCTGTTTCTCGGCATTGAGCCGGAAGCAGCGGGAGGAGTAGTACACAAGAAGCAAAGCTCCCCGTTGCCCGGCTTTTTAGTATGGCAGAGGCCCTGATTTTAGAGCGGCTGCGTGCCGCTGCTGTGCACCACGGTCCCGGATGGCTGGAGGAGACCGTGGCTGCATTAACGCGGATCCCGGACGCCGTTTCGCCACGTCGGGCACGGCGTTCGGGGTCTGTTGTAAGGGACAGGCTCCCCTCCCCCGGCCCCCCTACGAGCATGGCTATGGCGGCGGGGGGGGAGTCGGCAACAACCGCTCCTGCGCTGGGCAGGCAGAGAGCGGTAGCAGGGGTGACGGCGATGCAGGCTGTGTCGACCCGTCCCTCTCGGCGGTCCCGACCTCCAGAGCGCCTGAGTCCGGAGGTAGTCCCGCGGACACGGCGTCGCAGAGGGAGCCCGATCCCGGACGCTGCAGGCCAGGCAGCTGGGAGGACCGCCCCTTCCCAGGCCCTGCGTCCTGGCAGGAATCCCAGGCCGCGACGGGGTCCGGCGGTAAGCAGGGAGTCGCAGGCCGGGCTCCCTGTCACCCCTCCCCCATCAGATGGAAGATGTCAAGAGCAAGGTACGGCCGCCCCGCATGGTGATGTTCCGGCCAGGGGGCAGGCTTCGTCAGGATCGTCTAGACGGACGACTAGATCTGCAGCGACGTCGAGGCAACAGGTCCGGTCGGAAGTCTGGGTCCCGGCGGTCGGGCGGCAGGTTGCCGGCCCATCGGTCAGCGCGTCCTCATCCCCTTTCCGAAGAGGTCGTTGGGAGGGACAGTCGTCGGCGAGAGAAGAACTGGAGGAAGGTGAACTGGACGTCTATCGTCGAGGTCAGGATGGTCCGGCTGACGGGAACACAGCGCCTGTGCAGCCCGGTGAGTGTATAACTCCTTTATTGTCTTATCCAGCGATTTTTATGTCGGGTGTCGGCGGGGGGGCTGCTAGCATAGCATCGGGGGCCGGTAGTGGCGCGGGCGGACGCGACGGAGCGGGTTTGGCAGATTTAGTGGGTTGCTTACGGGAGCTGGTGGGGCGCCTGGATAGGGCCGCGGCGCCGGTAGTAACGGAAGTGTCCCCTGCGGTAGTTTGGGAAGGCCCCAGGGAAGTGGGATCGTTGCAGGCGCGTCCTGTGGTGGCGGTTAGAGAGGCGGTCGCGGTGTCAGTGCAGACTGAGGCACAGAAGGACGGCGATCGAGTGCGCATGGACGATCGTGCTCGGGGGGAGGTGTATGTTTGTTTTGAGGGTCCGTTGGGGGCGCATTTAAAGCAGGAGGTGCGTGATCGGATCTGGAAAGATGAATATGTTGAAATTTTTTCTCTCTTGCCGCTGGCTAAATTCAATTTGGATAAGAGCAAGCGGGATGAGAGTAAAAAGGACGAGGAGGAACGGCGGCGGTATAGGCTTATCCCGCAGACGTTCGTTAATTGGTCGCAGGCGTTCGCCATATTGGCTAGTGTGATAGGGGAAAAGGCGCCGGAAAATTGTTCGGCGTTATTTTGTTATTTTGATGCTATTGGGGAGGCTCATAGGGCGTATGGGGGTCAGGCGTGGCTGCGATATGATGAGCAATTCCGTCAGCGGAAGGCGGTTCGGCCGGCGATTCGGTGGGACCAGAAGGATATTGCTCTCTGGTTACGGGTTACGGTTCCGGTTAGGCAGCCCTTTCCCGGGAGCGGTGGCCAGGGAGGCCAGACTAGTCAGAGTGGACCAAGCGGCGGGGGAAAGGCGGGGTTTTGCTGGCAATTCAATGAAGGCCAGTGTAAGTTCGGGGCCACGTGCAAGTTCAAGCACGTGTGCTCCGAGTGTAATGGTGCATCACACGGGGCGGCAAAATGTCTGCGTAAAAAGAGGTCCGGGAACCAGCACGGGGCTGGTCAAGGGGGTGTCGCCGGTGAGGGTGGAAAGGATGGCCCCTTATCTAAATGAGTATCCGGATAGGGCGGCGGCTAAGTTGCGTTATGAAGGGTTTAGTGTTGGTTTTGTTATTCCTCCGCCTCCTTATGAGGTTCCGGTTACGCGGAGAAATTTAAAATCGGCTTACGTGCATGCGGAAGTCGTGTCGGAAAAGTTGTTAAAAGAAGTTTCGTTGGGGCGCATGTCGGGGCCATTTGTGGAGTCGCCGGTGAAAGATTTAGTTGTGTCCCCTTTGGGTATTGTCCCTAAACGCGAGCCCGGAAAGTTTCGTTTGATTCAACATTTATCGTATCCCAAAGGTTCGTCGGTAAACGACGGGATTGATCACGAGTTGTGTTCCGTAGTTTATACCTCATTCGATAAGGCGGTGGGGTTAGTGCGGGCTGCGGGTCCGGGGGCGCTGCTAGCAAAAACCGACATCGAGGCGGCGTTCAGGTTGTTGCCGGTGCATCCAGAAAGCCAACGGCTGTTGGGCTGTTTTTGGAATGGGGCCTTTTACGTGGATCGGTGCCTTCCGATGGGGTGTTCTCTTTCTTGTGCATACTTCGAGGCGTTTAGTAGCTTCGTGGAGTGGGTAACGAGGGGAGTATCCGGGGTCGATTCGTTGATCCATTACTTAGATGATTTTTTGTGCGTTGGCCCGGGGGGTTCGCCGGTTTGCGGTAACTTGCTTCATGCCCTGCAGAAGGTGGCGAGGGATTTTGGGATCCCTTTGGCGCCGGAAAAAACGGAGGGCCCGGTAGCGACGATTTGTTTCTTGGGAATCGAAATTGACTCGGTGGCAATGGAGTGTCGGCTCCCGGCGGATAAGCTGGGTGCTTTGAGGCTGGAGGTGCGACGGGCTTGTAGAAGGAAGAAAATGTCGTTGAGGGAGCTTCAGTCGCTGCTGGGGAAGTTGAATTTCGCCTGCCGGATTATGCCGATGGGGAGGGTGTTTGGTAGAAGGTTGGCGGCGGCAACGGCGGGAGTGCGGGCGCCGCATCATTTTGTGAGGCTCAAGGAGGAGCACCGAGCTGATCTTCAGGTTTGGGATGACTTCTTGGGCCAGTACAATGGTCGCTCGCTATGGATGGCCCCAGCGCAGGATACGAGTGATCTGAATATTTTCACGGATGCGGCTGGGGCGGGTGGCTTTGGAGCTTACGGGGGAGGTCCGTGGTGCGCAGGTCAATGGCCGGCTAGCTGGGTGTCCAGTGGATTGACGCGGAATCTGGCCCTGCTCGAGCTGTTTCCCATCGTGGTGGCGGCTACCATTTGGGGGGACAGGCTCAGGGATAAGAAGGTCCGTTTTTACTGCGACAACATGGGTGTGGTGCTTGCCATTAATAACATCACGGCGTCCTCTCCTCCGGTAGTTCAATTGTTGCGACATTTAGTGTTGGTGTGTTTGTCGCTGAACGCGTGGGTGGTGGCGGTGCATGTCCCGGGTGTACGGAATTGTGTTGCTGATGCTCTTTCTCGCTCGCAGTGGGACCGGTTTCGGCAATTGGCTCCGGGAGCGGAACGTATTGGTTTGGCGTGTCCGGATCATCTATGGGATCTGGTATCGGTCCCGTAGAGCAGCTGTTACAAAGGTCTTTGGCGGGCACGACGTGGAGGGCTTATGCTGCTTGTTGGAGGCAGTGGGAGGAGTGGGTAAGAGAGTTGGGTGATGTCAATACGGATAGAGACAGGTTGGTGGCACTTTTGTATTGGTTAGGGGATGCCTGGGAGGCGGGGTTTTCAGTAGCGAAGGTGAACCGGTTTATATCCGCGGTGGCGTTTGGGCTTAAGTTGCGGGGCTTGCGGGATGTATCGAAGGAATTTCTGGTATCGCAGGCTTTGAAGGGGTTGCGCAGAGGTAGGGTGGAGGCGGATAGTAGAAGGCCGGTGTCGTTTGCTTTGCTGGGCTTGTTGGGTGGTTCATTGGCATCGGTATGTCGTTCTTCAGATGAAATGGATTTGTTTCGGTTGGCTTTCTCATTGGCGTTCTTCGGAGCATTTAGAATAGGTGAGTTGGTGTCGCCAAGTACTAAACAGGCAGGGGGGCTGAGATCTGGGGAGGTGAGCCTTTTTGCAGATCGGTTGGAGGTATGGTTGCGTAGATCAAAAACTGACCAATTAGGGAAGGGAAAACTGATAGTTTTGTTCGCTCTCCCGGGGTCGGTCATGTGCCCAGTAGAGTGCATGCGTGGTTTTACAAAAAACAGGGGGTCTCCAGATTTGCCTTTGTTATGTCATGTGGACGGGTCGTTCTTGTCCAGGTTTCAGTTTGGAGCTGTTTTTAAAAAATGTTTGACGGCGGTTGGGGTTGCGGCAGGCTCATATTCATCTCATTCCTTCCGGATTGGCGCAGCAACGGAAGCAGGGCGCTGGGGGTTGGATGATGAGGGGGTGAGGCGTATTGGTCGTTGGGAGTCTAAAAGGTTTAAGTCCTATGTCCGCCCCCATATGTTGTAATTTTGTTGTTTATGCTTGCAAATGTATATGGTGGTGCCTAACTGTGTTTTCCGTTTCAGATTCGCCTCCTTGTCTGGTGTGGTTGATGGGTCATTCGTACGTGCACTGGGGGGCTTTGAGGGCGGACGTCCGCCCGGATGGTCGCCAGTTGCGCATTCCGCGACAGGATGCGGTTGTGCATTGGCTGGGGTTTAGAGGTATGTCGTGGAACAGGGTGTTGGCGGAATTCCAGACATATGTGCGGCTTGATAGGGTTCCGGAGGTTTTAGTGTTGCACGTGGGTGGGAATGACTTAGGAGTCCGCCCTTTTCGTGAGTTGGTGCGGGATATCAAACATGATTTGTTGTGTTTGTGGGTATCTTATCCCAAGTTGGTGGTAGTGTGGTCGGACATAGTCCCAAGGAAGCATTGGCGGTTAGCTAGATCGGTGGAGAGAGTCAATAAGGCTCGGATAAAAGTTAACCGGGCGGTGTCCCGTTTTGTGGCAAAGAACGGGGGCATTTGCGTGAGGCATAGGGATTTGGAGTCAGGATTGGGGAATTTCTGGAGGAGTGACGGGGTTCATCTGACCGAGGTTGGCATTGATATTTGGAGCTTGGCTATAGCAGAAGGCATAGAAAGGGCGGTGGTGGTGTGGAGGAACTCACAGGCTTAAGGTGGTCAAGGCCTGTTTCGCGGTGGCGGGGGGAGTCCTTGAGGCCAGTCAGTACAAAATGGTGGGGGGGTCGCATCGGGGGTATGCGTCCCCCAAAAAAGGTACATGGTTGAAGACTTCATCGGGTGTTATCCCTTTGAAGTGGTCTTCTGGTAGAAGGTATGTCACTTGAAGGCTTCATCGGGTGTTATCCCTTTGAAGTGGACTTCTAGTGGTCGGTATATCACTTGAGGGCTTCAACGGGTGTTATCCCCTTGAAGTGGACTTCTAGTGGGTGGAGCCATCTGCAGAGGTGAACGGTGCTTCCGAGCTGGTTTACGGCTGGAGGTAATTAGTGGTTTGCAGATGGCTAATTCGGTGTGTTCTTGAAAGGAACATCTGAAGGGGCTTCAAGGACTTCCTCTGCTCGGGTTAATGTTAACGTTTAATGGTTATTTATGATTCTGACCCATGTTGGGTCATGTGAATTATTAGGAGGAATTCTCTGGTGGATTCCTAACTAGTTATCCGAATGTTTCGGATTTAAATTGTTTTTATAAAACTGTGAAATTAATAAACGGCTGCTGTGGCCATTTCACATCCAACCTCGGTGTCATGTGTCGTTACTAAATGGGGGTGGGGGATAGTATGGTTTAAGGTTAACACACGACTCTACCTAGGCAGGTCAAGAAGAGGCTGGACGCAGCTGCAGGCTTGAGGGAAGCCGACATGACCGTCCTGGTAGGGAAAGGGTTAATGTTAAGAGGTGAGGGAAAGGTGAAGAAGCTGAAGGAGGGACGGGGAGGAGCTAGGGGGGACGGGGGGGCCGTTACTGCGCTTCCCGCTGTTTCTCGGCATTGAGCCGGAAGCAGCGGGAGGAGTAGTACACAAGAAGCAAAGCTCCCACCCTCCCACCCTTGTTTTGTTACTCCTTAGGTCTTCTGTACGTCCGTATATGAGCGTTGTGTTTTATTTTGTGTGTTTATTTAACATGTTTTTCTTTTTTCCGGAGTAGGTTCTGTTGTCATGGCAGCTGGCGGGGGGAGTCCTTGAGGCCAGTCAGTACAAAATGGTGGGGGGGTCGCATCGGGGGTATGCGTCCCCCAAAAAAGGTACATGGTTGAAGACTTCATCGGGTGTTATCCCTTTGAAGTGGTCTTCTGGTAGAAGGTATGTCACTTGAAGGCTTCATCGGGTGTTATCCCTTTGAAGTGGACTTCTAGTGGTCGGTATATCACTTGAGGGCTTCAACGGGTGTTATCCCCTTGAAGTGGACTTCTAGTGGGTGGAGCCATCTGCAGAGGTGAACGGTGCTTCCGAGCTGGTTTACGGCTGGAGGTAATTAGTGGTTTGCAGATGGCTAATTCGGTGTGTTCTTGAAAGGAACATCTGAAGGGGCTTCAAGGACTTCCTCTGCTCGGGTTAATGTTAACGTTTAATGGTTATTTATGATTCTGACCCATGTTGGGTCATGTGAATTATTAGGAGGAATTCTCTGGTGGATTCCTAACTAGTTATCCGAATGTTTCGGATTTAAATTGTTTTTATAAAACTGTGAAATTAATAAACGGCTGCTGTGGCCATTTCACATCCAACCTCGGTGTCATGTGTCGTTACTAAATGGGGGTGGGGGATAGTATGGTTTAAGGTTAACACACGACTCTACCTAGGCAGGTCATGATCCAAGGATAATGAATGTATATAGAAAGAAATCCCGCAGCACTCCGGTATAGCAAATAAAGGTGATTTATTCCTGTTTTGCTGTTTGAAATAAACTACCTTTATTTGCCATACCGGAGTGCTGCAGGATTTATTTATTTATTTCTATATATATATATATATATATATATATATATATATATATATATATATATATATACATATATTTCCCGATCGTCCTTGGCAGCACAACACATATGGGTTTTGGTCCCCTAGGTACAATCAAGCAGAGACAGGTTAATTAGCAATAAGCATTAAGCAATTAAACAATTAAAGACTTCCCCCTATAAATACGTACTGGAAACCGGGCCCCAGCGTATTTTTTCTTTCTCTCTTAGGTCAGTATGGAGACAGTACCCTATCCTTCTAACAGAGGAAAAGATTATTCCGGGCTGCATAAAGGGCTGCGCCTCTGTCCCTCAGCCGCGAAGGTGTACCAAGATGGTGGTCAACGTCTTGGTACACAGCGTCGGGGCACCTTACCTGGTCATGGTAGCAGGGGAGGAGGACCCCCTGTTGGAGCATCCCCCGTTCGTCTAGGTCCAAAGTGGATTCCGGACCGACCGCCCGCGCTCTCCCGGTTACCCGGAAGTGCTGCTCGGCGTTACAGAGGCATGGATGGGGGCAGAAGTGATGTCATCGTTGGCCCCACCCCCGGGTTAGCCCCACCCCCGGATGTGACGCGCGGACGCAGCAGGCTCATAATGCCGGAGTCCTGTTTGAAACCTGGCGCACTCTACCTCTGGACAACCCTCTGCTTGCTAAGGTTAGTATGGCTGTTTACATTGATGGGTCCTGATGTGTCTTGATGTTGATGGCTATGCACATTTTCCTACCATGCGTTTCTTTTTGCCTCTTCTCTAGATGTCTGCCAGAAGAGAAGGTAGGAAAAGGAACCACAAATCCAGGCACAGGCTTTGCAGGGAATGCCTCCAGCCTCTGCCTGATGAAATTGTGTCAGATCTGTGTATCTCATGCTCCACCCAAGTCGCCTCCCCTCCCAGGGAAGATTCTAGGGGATTTATGCAATGGTTTAAACAACAGCTGTCTGTAGTTTTTGAGGATGTAAAATCATCACACCATGCTAAGAGGGCCAGGCGCTCTCCCTCTCCACCTCCTCAATACCAGAAGTATTCCTCCCCTGCAGGAGGTTCAGATTCAGAGGTGCTCTCTGACGACCCTGAGGAATGTTATATCCTGAGTAAGGATAAGCTCCATGATCTCCTCAGAGCGGTGAAGGATACATTGGAGATGGGGAAGGAGGTTGAGCATAAGCCTGTTTTATTTTCCCATCACCAAGGGTAAAAAATTTCCCAGCCATCCTGTCCTAACGGAATGGATGAAACGGGATTGGGATAAGCCTGAGAGGAAATCAGAACTGGGCTCTCTGTTCAAAAACCTCTACAGACTGGATAAAACTGGCTCCAAAGATTCGGAGAATATTCCAAAACTGGACTTGCCAGTGGTTAAATTGGCAAAGAAAGACGTTTTTCCACCCGATGAATCAGCCCTGCTGAAAGACCCCAAGATCGCAAGGCAGATTCCCTTCTGAAGAAACTTGTATAATTCAGCAGTGGGCACGTGCAAAGCCTTCTTGTCTTCAGTACTGGTGGCTAGAGTACTCCGGGTCTGGCTAAGCCACCTGTCAAGAGATCTAGAAGATGGAGTCCCAAGGGCAGAAATTCTCCAGTCCCTCCCAGTAATAAAGTCAGCTTCGGAGTTCCTCTGTGACTCCCAGCTAGATAACATCAAGTATGCATCCAGGGCCTTGTCCATATCGAATGCGGCCAGAAGGGCTCATTGGCTTAAGTTATGGTCTGGGGATAATCTCTCCAAAAATAATTTTTGTAGCCTCCCTTTTCAGCCAGAATCTCTGTTTGGTCCCCAATTAACGGATATTTTGAATTCCTTAGGGGAAGGCAAAGGGGCTAGGTTTCCTGAACCTAAAAGGAAGGATACCAGGCGTTACTTTCGGGATCAGAGAAGAAAATCCCTGATGTTCAAAAGAAGGTTTCCAGACCATCAGCGCACTTTTAAAATGAAGCGGGAAAACCCTTACACCTTTCGGAAGAAAAACCCCGCTCAAAATCCAAACAGTTTATGACGCCCAGCCAATCCTACAAGTAGGAGCAAGGCATCAGAGATTCTCCTCTCGGTGGTCGGTGACATCATACGATGACTGGGTGACGGCAACCACCAGGAGAGGATACTCTTTGGAGTTCAGAACTCTCCCCAGACCACTTTTCCTCAACAGGCATCACAACCCGATAGTCCATCAGCTTCTGCAGGTCTGTCTCCAGAAAGCAGCCCTGGAAGATGTCCCAGTCTCAGAAAATGGACAAGGAGTTTACTCCAGAGTGTTCCATGTGCCCAAATTAGACAGCAGTTGGAGGCTGGTAATAGACCTGACTTTCCCCAATCAATATCTGGTGAGGAAAACCTTGAAGATGGAGACTATCCGGTCAGTGATGAACCTTCTGGAAAGGAACGTCGTGCTGGAAACTATCGACCTCACGGACGCATACTTGCATGTCCCGATTCTGGCCACGCACAAAGGGTTCCTCCGATTGGCGGTCCAGATGCAAGGCAGAGTACAGCACTTCCAATTTACCTGCCTACCCTTCAGGATTTCGTCGGCACCCCGAGTCGTGGTGTTCCTAACAGCAGCACTGAGGCTGAAAGGGATATGTGTAGTCACTTACTTGGACGACTGGCTAATAAAAGCATCATCAGAGTCCCTTCTACATGAACATCTCCAAACCACATTGGAGTTTCTTCACTTTCACAGGTTCCTGGTGAACTTCAGAAAGTCACAGCTCTCACTATCACAGAATCTGAAATTTTTAGGGTTCATGGTGAATTCTCAGTCGATGACAGTCAAATTGTCTCCAAAGAGGATTGCTGCAATCTAGGGTTCAATAGAACGCCTTATTTGCCATCCGAATATATCGGTTCGATGACCTATGAAAATCCTAGGTCTATTGACCTCATCCATAGATGCGGTCCCCTGGGCCAAAGCCCACATGAGATCATTACAGCTCGACATCCTCAGAGCCTGGAACAAAAATGTCAGAAATCTGGACGCCCTCTTCAAAGTCTCCAACTTCACCCTTCAAGACCTCAGCTGGTGGTTAATCCTGGACACTCTCCGGTCCGGCAAGTCTCTGATTCCCCCACCACAGAAAGTCCTCACAACGGATGCCTCCTTCTGAGGCTGGGGTGCCCATGTAGATCACATATGGGTTCAGAACAAATGAAGTCAGAGGGAAGTGTCACTATCCTCCAACATGAAGGAACTCAGAGCAGTGAGATTGTCGCTAATGTCCTTTCAATCCCATCTGAGAAATACCCAAATCCTGATCCGGTCAGACAACCTTGCAACTGTGTTCTATGTAAACAAACAGGGAGGAATGAGGAGTGCCTCAATGTCAACCAAGTGCAGACGACTTATGAGTTGGGCAGAACAACATTCATTGGGAATTTCAGCAGTTCACATCAAGGGCTCCTTGAACCACACTGCATACTTCCTCAGCCGCAATAGCCTCCATCCAGGGGAGTGGAGTCTCAACCCTCAGGTTTTCAGCAGCTTAGCTGCCAAGTGGGGAATGCCAGACGTGGATGTGATGGCATCAGAAGAGAACAACAAAGTCCTCAGCTTCTGTTCTCTGTACCACATCCGCCATGCAGTAGCATTAGATGGCCTGTCTGTCAGTTGGGGAGAAAAATGAATCTAAATTTTTCCTCCCCTCCCCTTAATACCCAGAGTATTGAAAAAAGTTCAGGATGAGAAAGAGGAAGCTATTGCAATCCTGCCATTTTGGCCCCGCAGGGCCCGGTTCTCCCTAGCATTCTCTCTCGAAGGGCAGGTTCCCGAAACTACCAGTATCACCGGACCTCCTGACCCAGAAAGGGGTGTATCACCGAAACCCTCGCAGTCTACATCTCACGGCCTGGAGAACCTGACAGAAGTGGGACTTTCATCAGAAGTTGTTAGTACCCTGCTGTCAGCTAGACGACCTTCAACGGTCAAAGTATACAACAGAGTTTGGACCCTGTTTACCTCCTGGTGCTCTAAAAATTCAGCAAAGGTAGTCTCTCTGAATACTATCCTACAATTTCTTCAGGAGGGCTCCAATAAAGGTTTGAAGCTAAATACCCTTAAGGCACAGTTCACGGCAATTAATGCCCAATTGCAAAATCGTTTCTTCAATAGCAGTTGGTGAAGACCTTCTTCAAGGCTTTAAAAAACCTTAGCCCAGTCTCTAAGGTACCCTCTACTTCCTGGGACCTTTCAATAGTGGTGTCGGCTCTAACAAAGCCACCGTTTGAACCCATGCAAGAGTCATCCATCAGATTTCCCTCCTTCAAGGCCTTCTTCCTGGTGCCAATATGTCGCATAAGCGAGCTGCAGGCCCTTTCCTTCAAAGAACCAGTGGGACCTGGGAGATTGTCTTCTACTATGTACCATGCCTGGGTTCTTGCCTAAAGGCATTCCTTTAGGAATGTAAATCAAGAGATATTATTGCCAGTTCTCTTCCCTCATCCCCAAGGTGAAGATCAGGAAAATTGGCATACACTGGATGTGAGAAGAGCAGTTCTCATCTATATTCAAAGGACAAAGGCTTTTAGGAAATCAGAAAATCTGTTCCTTCAACATGCCGGTCCTAATAATGGACAAAAAGCAAGTAAAGCCACCCTACCAAGGTGGATTAGATCAATTATTGAAAAATGCTATCATCTAAGTGATCTTCAATCTCCTCAGCAGATCAGGACACATTCCACACGCTCTACAGCTACCTCATGGGCAGAAGTCGGGCATATCCCCCTGAATCAAATCTGCAGAGCGGCTACGTGGGCATCTGCATCAACCTTTGTCAAGCACTACAGGCTCGACTCACTGGAATCAGAGGGTTCTCGATTTGGCAAAAGAGTGCTTGAAATGGCATCTGCTATCCCGCCCATATAGCTATTGCTCGGCAAGTCCCATATGTGTTGTGCTGCCAAGGACGATCAGGAGAACGAAAATTTACTCACCGAATTTTTTATTTCCTGGAGTCCATAGGCAGCACAAGCTCCCCCCCCCCCCCCCCCCTGGCAGGACTTATGACTATTGCTTCGAAAAAATACGCTGGGGCCCAGTTTCCAGTACATACTTATAGTGGAAGTCCTTAATTGTTTAATTGCTTAATGCTTATTGCTAATTAACCTGTCTCTGCTTGATTGTACCTAGGGGACTAAAACCCATATGTGTTGTGCTGCCTACAGACTCCAGGAAATGAAAATTTTGCTGAGTGAATTTTTGTTCTATATATATATATATATATATATATATATATATATATATATATATATATATATATATATAAAATGTTGTTTTCTTTTTTTGGGGGGTGGGGGGGTTTACGTACAAATTTCCGATAAATCATTGCTTTCTTATTTAAAAAGCTTTTCCCATAAAATAAAAATACCAGTACCTGTAAGTTATCCTCTTTTGTGAAGTCTCTTTAAAGGGGTTGTTCAGGATTACTGTTTAGTTTTGTTATATCATGGTCATTTTACTTGGTCACATAGTCACTGTATGGAGCTCGCCATTGATAAATGTACTGGGAGGAGAAGCCATGTATGGGCTGAGCTGCAGATGGTATCGTGGGGGTATAAGAAGTAATAAAGGGGGAATCGTTTTTAATAAAGATCAATTACAGACTTATTCATATACTCGTTAAATACCCACATATGACAAAGGTAAAATAAGAAAACAGTAATGCCAGCCAACCCCTTCAGTATATGCAGCGGGATGGGAATGAGGGATAGCTCGCTGCCTAACTTACATTTGGCTATTTATGTATATGGGAAAGCAAAGCGGAGAACCCCTAAGATTCCTGAAATGTAAGCCATATTGTTTGTTACCCAGCTCTTCCAAATATCAATCCTATCTAACGCTCCTAGAAGGCGAGCTCACATAAACAGTCTTTGCGTAGCTTAAGTAAAATTTCCAATAATTATTAGTATAGCTGACTTATCCTGACATATCTCCGCACTGCTCGGGCTGCCACCGTATTACGTTTGTATGCTTTAGTGCTCCAAGATTAGCAGTTTAGAGCTGAATACGCCCGGTTTGTTTGCAGTAAAACTAGCATGGCATGTCTGCGGGTAATACTGAAGCTCATGTCACGAAAAATCTGTTTGCCTTCAGCACTGAACAGAAGGTTTTTATGCCGACATAGCACTTATCTGACGTTGTTAGGTGGATAAGTGTTTGCCCAGGATTTCTAGAGTTTGCAAGACATTTCTGTTCTGTGAAACAGCTTGTGTTTTTTGAGAATTTAATGCTTGCCAGACAGAAAGCACGACTTGTAGTAGGCTATATACATATTTATAGAATATGGAAAGTAGTAGAAAACAATCTGGTCAAGATTAATATGGTACGTTTTATTCCATGAAAAGCTTGTATTAGTCTCAACAAAGCATAATAATGTGCTAAGATATCTTGGATTTAAAGAGAACCTGTCAGTAGGATCATGCTGCCCTAACTGCGGCAGCATGATATAGCGACAGGTGCCAAAATAAGCCTTTGTTTGACTGGCGTTTTAGAGAGAAAAAAAAAGAAAAAACATTTTAATAAGCGCCATATTGGTTTTCATCTTTGAATATTGTTACTTTGTTAACTGATCCTGCTAACAAAATTCATAGCTGTTTAAAAGGTGACAACGAATATGGCTTCACTTCCTGTTATGATTTTTGCTAAGGCCACATGCACACAACCATAGATTTAGTCTGTAATTACGGACCCATTGATTTCTATGGCTGACGGACACCATCTTGTATATTCACGGGAAGGTTTCTGTGCCATAGAAACCTTCCGTAAAAAATAGGACATGTCCTATTATTTTTTATTTTACGGATCGTGCTCCTGTACTTTATAATGGGAGCCCGGTCCGCAAATACGGTCGGTTGTGCCTGTAATGACGGACCGTGATTATGGGCACAGTCGTGTGCATGGGGCCTAAATTGTCACTTTGCTAACAACTTACCGCCTCATGACATACTATTACTTAATGGGAACTAAGTAGTTTCTGCGAATTGATGTAATAGTACGTTATGATGAAGGTGCAGGTATAGGAGCTGTGCCGCGCCATTAACTGCGGGTGCCGGTTGTATTATACAGCCGATACCTCGATCCAACGCCTGGGATCAAAACCCAACCGTTAAAAGCCCTTAGATACCGCAGTCAGATAACGTAGTTGCTATTAAGTGGTTTAAGAGGGAGAGGGCATACTCTGTCAGCCCATCGCCCCCCCCGCTACGCAATCGTGGGGTTCCAATGGGTTTCTATTGCAGCCGAAGGCCTAATAATGGTCCCCAAGGTCTGCTCTCCCAGGACACCTACTAATAGAATGCCTGTCAGCGTTATGCATTATTAATACAGAAGTATTGCAGTGTATTGTATGAGTGATCAACCTATCGCTTAGTCAAGTTCTCTAGGAGGACTAAAATAAACAATAAACATTTGATTTAACCTTGTGTCACATTATACATATATTAATAAAAATGAAAACAAAAAAAAAATTTCTCCCCGCTAAAGAGCATCTGCCACTACGCTGATTATAGCTTTATGGGTGCTATATCTCCATGTGCAGTAGATTTGGTAAAACGTAAAGTTGAATCGTTGCGGCGCTGGCACCATGATGAAGAGTCCTCAGTATTTATGTGCTTGTGCTAACCCCCGCCATCCCACTGCTGATTGACAGTTTTATCCCTATTACTATGTATAGGGAGAAAACTGCCGTTCACCAACGGGAGGGCGGGGTTAGCATATACCGAGGACTTTTCCCCACAGCTTGATGCGAGTACTGTGACAATTAAACTGTAAGTTTTACAAGACCTACAGCTTGCAAAGACATAGCACTCATAACGCTGACATCAGTGTCTCTGTCACTACTTTATGCTGGAACAAGGTGTTGAAAGATGCTTTTTAAAAAATGGTTTATTATGTAAAAAAAACATTATTTTTTTTTAAACTTAAGTTTTATTGAAATTTTCCAAACTTACAAAACCAAAATGACACGCGACACTAGAAGACAGATAATATCATAATCCGATTTAAAGAAAAAAAAATATCCATCTTAACCGCCGACATTTGTAATCATACAAACCCCAGTATATTTGAAAGCGAACCTTGAGACCTCTGATTCTCCCCGAACCCCAAAAATAGAAAAGAATAAGTCGACCGGTTATATCAACCATATCTAGGCGATTATAGCAAGACTCTAGTAAAAGATCTCTGTATGTTTCCGTATTTTGAAACTCAATCCATTTCTGACATGTTTTTTGTAATATTTATCATATCCACCTTTTAACAAAGAGGTCAAATCTTCCATTAACATTATGTCATTAATCTTAGTAATCCACTGAAGTAAGCTAGCAGCTGTATATTTTTTTTCCTGCAAAATTGGAATACATTATCGTTCTGCCAAAACGAAAAAAATAGAGCAGTGAATTCTTATATATTTTGATTGAATCATCACAGTGATGGAGTAGGAGCAATGCAGGGTCCAATGAAAAAGTCCTATCTGTTACTCCACCTATCACCAACCCAACTTTTTCCCAAAAAGAGGATAGCTTTGGACAGGACCAAAAAACGTGTAAGAAAGTTCCCTCTGCGCCATTACATCTCCAACACTTAGGTGAAATCTCTGGAGAGATCGAATGTAAGCAGGATGGGACTGTATACCATTTGGTCAGCAGTTTGTAACACGTCTCTTGATATAGAGAACTATTAGAGGACTTATGTGCTAATGTAAAAATGTGAGTCTGCTGTGTATGTCTTAATAATCCTGAGCCTACACAAAGGGCCTCAAATGGTGTTTCTATACTTCTGAACAGAGTGCTTTGAGTTAGAGGTACAAAAATGACGGAGTTGGAGAACTCGCCAGGGTCCCAATGGACTAGGGTTCTCTATAGCAGATTATTCCGGGATTGTAAACCAATCAGAATCTGAACTAAAATTCGATGCACGGAATTTCAAATTAGAGGTCCATAATCGAGAGGTCGGATCTTCCAATCATGTCCTTACTATTATCTTCGAGCATCATGCCAGTGTTGCCCCATAGTTGGGTGAAATCTCAGACCTTTTAGGTATTTAGATTTAATCCATGGAGAAGCCGCAAGTGGGATTGTTGTAAAGGATTGCTCTAAGACCACCCAAGGTTTTTCTCTCATATGTTTGCACCAATCCAAGGCTCGTACTAAAAGGATGGCTAAGCAATATGACTTTAAGGCAAGTCCCCCTCTCTCCTTTGATCAGCACAAAATTGAATGCCTGATCATTGGTGACTTCCTTGCCCAAATAAAGGTGGTTTGTATAGATTTAATCATTTTAAAGAACGGGGCTGGGATCTTAATTGGAAGCGTCTGAAATAAATATAAAATACGCGGCAGTATATTCATTTTGAAAATTGTACATCGTCCCATCCAAGTGAACGCTCCCTTAGTCCATCTATTGCAGTCTACTTGAATATTAGGCAGGAGGGGTAGAAAATTCAATCTGTAAATGTCTTTAGTATTTGGTGGGAGAAGCACTCCCAGATATTTCAAGGCCTTATTTTTTCATTTAAAGTCGAATGACTGTGACAAATTCCCCACCATAGAAGGTGATTGGTTGACATTCATGGCCTCAGATTTGGTCAAATTAATCTTAAAGTTAGATAACAGGTTGAATTCTCATGTAAGATTCAAAACTGAGATAATTGGGTTGGTCACCAAAAATAGGAGATCAGCATCATATGCAGCCACCTTATCTTCTCGTGATCCTACTCGTACCCCTCTTATATCAGGATGTGTCCGTATTTGTCTGAGAAAAGATTCCAACGACAGAATACGTATCAGAGGGAAGAGAGGGCAGCCCTTTCTAGTACCGTTATGTATAGAAAAGGAATCTATCTGATGGGCTAGTATATAATGACATTATCCATTTAAGCATATTCTCTTTTAGTCCTAAGTGTCGCAGTGTCTCCATCATAAATACCCAGTGTACCCTATCAAAGGCTTCCTCTGCGTTGGTCGACAAGAGCATAAATTCTGTATTCGTAGATTTTGCTCTATAGATAAGATTGATTGCCCTAGTAGTGTATCTCTTGCTTCCCTCCCTACTGTAAAGCCAGCCTTGTCCGGATGAATGGAGTCCCTCAGTAGCGGTATCAATCTAGCAGAATTTTTTTTTGCAAATAATTTAATATCGCAATTTAGCAGTGAAATCAAGCGATAATTAACACACTGAGTTCGGTCTTGCCCTGGCTTTGGAATTACCGTAATATGAGCCCTAAGCGAGTTGGTGATAAATGTACCTATGGACAGTAAGGAGTTGAAAGGCCTCAGTAAGTATGGGCTTAGGGAAGTTAGAAATTTCCTATAGTACGAGACAGTAAATCCATCGGGGCCCTATTGCAGAAAATAATTCCTGATCAGTGATTAAGTTTTCCACTGCATTTTTTTTAGTTGAATTGGTAGGCACGGGAGGCCCGACTCCACAATATATTTCCGAACCCGAGATTTAAATTCTATTAATGCTGTATTGTTTTTTTTTTTAATCTGTTGAGTATTGAGCTGCATAAAAATCTCTAAATGCAGCTGCTATCTCTAATGGGAGGTGGGATCTAGGCTTGGTCGGAGTAGATATTTGTGGTACATATGTGTTTGCTTGTTGTAAGTGTAAAGCTTTAGCCAAAGATTTACTGCTTTTGATACTGTATTCGTAAAAGTGTCTTCTGCATTCGGAAAGAGTGGATTTTGCTTTAGACAAGAGCAAAGAGCTTAGTTCCTCGCGTTTCCTAAGGCCTCATGCCCACTTCCGTTTTTTCCTTCAGGGTGCTAGCCATTTTTTTGACGGCTAGCACCCTGACCCATTCATTTCAATGGGGCCATGTACACTTCAGTTTTTTTGACGGTCCCGTTGTTCCATTCCGACAGAAGTAGAGCATGTCCTACTTTTGTCCGAGATTCCGTGACCGTGTGGCCCATACAAGTCAATGGGTCCGTCAAAAAAACTGAAGGCATACGGAAGGCATCCGTGTGCCGTCCGTGTGTGACGGAGCCGTTGCGGGGGGCCGGGCGGGCAGAGGTACACATAGAGACCGATATTGCACTGCACTAATCGGCAGCCCCTTCTCTGAAGACATTTATGAGTATCCTAGAGTATACCTAGGTCTACATCTCCTTTATCATAAAGTAGGAAGAATTCTGTAATCGAATGATGAACATCTTCTACTACCATCTCGTCTTCCAGTAATATGAGGTTAAGCTTCCATTGCCACTGGAAAGGTTTCAGGGATTTGAGTGAGATGGTGATTGTGATTAGAGCGTGATCTGAGAATATTATTGCATCTATTGTAGCATCTTGTAGAGACGGCGAATTATGATGTTTGATAAAAAATATAAGTCTAGTCTAGAATATAAATCATGTGCTGTGGAATAAAATGAATAGTCCCGTTCTGAAGGATGTAATAGACGCCATGTGTTCACCAATTGATAATCATGCAATAATCGTTTAATACGATGAAGTTGGGAAAGTGACATTGTCGACGAGCTTGTCGACACATCCAAATTTGGTTCTAGTGGTACAATAAAATCCCTACCCATAACTATGGTTCCCTCTCCAAAATCCTCCAGGGACTCCAGGCAAGTTGCCAATACCTTCCCCTGTCCAACATTTGGTAAATAAATAGTGGCGAAGGTAAAAACCTGGGAGGCAATGGAACCTTTTAGAAGCAGCATTCTGCCGTCCCCATCACTTGGGAGGGAGCGAGAGATCAGAATACTAGTTTCTCTGTATTTTGGGTCTGGTGTATAATTGTGATTTGCTTTAGGCTTGTTCATTTATATGCATGGGCTTGTTCATTTATATGCATGGGCTTGTTCATTTAAACGGTTTTCGCTCACACAAGTGGGTTTCTTGTGGGAAAGCCAACTGTAATTTGGATTGCGCGTTTCTCGGGGCAATGGAGACCTTTAACATTAAGTGATCCCACTACTAGGCCGGTCTGCTTAATTAATAGCAATATTCTTGAAGATTAACCTATATAAAGGAGAAGGAAAAAAAAACTCCTCTAAAACGTACATCCAAAGGCAATTCCTCTGAAATCTACAAAGGAAAAAATTAAAAAAGAGTTAAGGAGGTGTTGAAAGACCTAGGACCGAGCTCCATGGAGTTCCCCTCGCCACTAGGCCGGCTAAAAAAATTATAAAAACGAGAAAGCATTTAATCTTTTAGAGCCTTAATGAACTTTAATATCGGCGAAGAAAAGGAAAAAAAACCTGCATAATTATCATAGATATCTATTGGGGCAAAAGGAAATATTAATAATTAGAATTAATATACTTTCAAGGGAAAATATTCTCTAATGTATCCTACTTGGATCAATTTAACTGCACTTCCCAAGGAGGACATATCAATACGTCTAATCATCCAGGTTATTCTTCCATTCCCGGTAAAAGAGACAGGTAAGGAGGAGAACGATTATTCCCTCTTTGTCGTCTGAAGATGCAATAATTGATGATGTAAATTTAGCCAGAGTGGGACAGGGCTAGGATTAATTTGAAAAAATGCAAATAGCTCATCGAGATCTACTTTATGCTTCAGAATAAAGATATTAAAGTCCTTCTTTATAATCATGTGGAAGGGATGTCCCTAACGATATGTCGCGCCAATATCTTTAAAGGGACAGTGTCATGATTTTTTTATTTTATTCATTTCTGTGTTTTTATTTAATAAAATATTATATTGACTTTATTTAATTTTTCACACACAATGTTTTTTTTATGAACTCTTTCTTACTGTACAGGTAGCTGCCATGTTTTATTTCATGCTTGTATGTGTCTCTTAACGACACATACACAGATGTAATACGGCAGAACAGGGCATAGGACACAATGAAGTTCAGAGTCACACAGCAGAGAAGCTGGTTTGTAGGGAGATAGCAGGCGCCATTATGAAGACCGGCTGCACTGCAGGTAAGGTGTGTGTGTCTCTGTCTGTCCCTCTCTCTCACAGACCCCCGCTCTCGTGATCCCCGGCGGCCCCCCCCCTGTCGATAGATGTATTGTCAGTGTGGACGGTGTGCGGACTGTGATCGGGTGAGGAGATGAAGTATCCGTCAGCAGGAGGTCGGGGAGGAGACTGTCCGCAGCAGATGGTTATTCCTATCACAAAGTGGTGTGACAGTCTCCTATACTGCGGAGGAGACTGTCAGCAAGATTGTATGGGAACGATGGAGGAGACTGTCAGCAGGATTGTATGGTGATGCTGGAGGAGACTGTCAGCAAGATTGTATGGTGATGCTGGAGGAGACTGTCAGCAAGATTGGGTGGGGACGCTGGAGGAGACTGTCAGATGTATTGAGTGGTGATCCTGGAGGAGACTGTCAGCAGGATGGAGGGATAAAGACATTTAGCAGGAGAGCCATGTAAAATGTGCAAAAAAAACCACGTGTCAAATACATGCCGTGTGAACCTGTCAACTGAAAGGTCATTCACTTCACTTTCATCATTCTAAGGGTATGTTCACACGCAGTGTTTTCAGCCGTTTTTCGGGCCGTAAACGTCCCGAAAAACGGCTGAAATATCTGAAGCAGTACGCCTCCAAACATCTGCCCATTGTTTCCAATGGAAAATACGGTGTTCTGTTCAGACGTATTTGACTGCGCGTGTGAACATACCCTAAGAGTATTAGCAGGAAGAGACAGGGATGCTGCCAACCCTGCTGAAGCCGGCACAGGAGATCGTTACACCGTGGAGCTCCAGGAGCGTATGCTCTCACGTCTGCATTCTAAGCCACACCTCCATTACTGATGAGACACTGATGAGGGGATAATCTGATCAGATGGGGAAAAGAAAAAAAACTTTTTTGAAGCCGTTTTTGCATTTGAACAATCACACCCAAAATGACAGCCGGACACTGCTTAGCAATTTGAAGACACCTTTTCCTGGCTTGTAGGAGGGGGGGGGGTGAGACTCCCTCCCACATTTACGGCAGCTGTGAGTCACGTTGCTTTGCCTTATTCACCTTGCTGTAATTCTGGGAAGTGCTCCCTCTGGTGGCCAACATAGGAAAACATGTCAGATTATTATCTAATTTTTAATACTTTCCACCATGTGAAGAAAAAAAAAAATACAGCAAAAAACGTAAAAAATATAATAGAAATAAGTAACTTACTTAAAAAAAAAAAAAGTTGAATCCGTGACACATTCCCTTTAAGCCTTCCCAGGAGCGGTTGCAGCAGGCATCCCATTTGGAGAGTTTAATTGGAGACATGAGGGTCAAGTTTCACCATTTTACCCTTCGCTACCACCGGGCCATAATCCCAGGCCTCTCTTATAATGAGATCTTTATCTGTAAAATAATGCATACGACAAGGTACATCTCTTGGATCCGGAGGACCACTACGGGATACTCAGTGAACTTGAAAACAGCTCTGTATTTTCAGACGTTTTTGACTGCGCGTGTGAACATACCCTAAGAGTATTAGCAGGAAGAGACAGGGATGCTTCAAACCCTGCTGAAGCCGGCAAAGGCGATCGTTACACCGTGGAGCTCCAGGAGCGTATGCTCTCACGTCTGCATTCTCAGCCACACCTCCATTACTGATGAGACGCTGATGAGGGGATAATCTGATCAGATGGGGAAAAGAAAAAAGCACACACCGCATTGGTAACAGCCCAAAATATAAAGTAATTACATTATTTAACCCACACAGTAAACACAAAAAAAAAAGGCTTTTTTGTTGTTGACTTTTTGATTTACTACACAAAGTAATCTCTAATAAAAATGTCCTGTGTGACACTCCCACATGTAAAATGTCTGAAACCAGGAGAAAATAAGATAAGAAAGACTTTATTGATCCCAACAGGGAAATTAATAATAAGCAGTTTGCCACATAGAAAGACATCAACAATATGTATATAGTACATTTATAACAAAGTTAATACCTAAAATTACATTAAGTAGTAAAACCAGTTTATTAATGTCCCTGACCCTCGCATTACCGTACCAACAAATCACAGCAAAAAATATTGCACTCCCCACCACCGAATTATAAAACATTTGTAATATTTCTGAGAACACGTTAAAAGACCTCAGTTGGCGTAAAAAGTACAGACGACTCGAGCCCTTCCTATAAAGCATATCGCAATTTAGCGTCCAATTTATTGTCAATAAATACTCCCAAATACTTATATTTCTGCACAATTACACCTTCTGCCCATTGATGCACAACTCGTTTACTTCTTTACGCTTTTAGCTCAAATCAATAATTATCTCCTGAGTTTTACTAACGTTCAGTATTAGTGAATTTGCCGCTGACCATGCACAACATTTTTCCACTTGCTCCCTATATTCTAGATCATCTCCGTTAGTAATACACCCAACACCCACCCAAAATCAATGTAGGAACGCAGATTGCAGCCTGAAACTTAGCGCAACTCTTTATTAACTCAAGGTAAGCACTAACATATGTAAAAAATATTATTTTTTGTTCATGTCATGGATGTCCATTGTCTTTAAAACAACACGAGATCAGACCTGGCATTTTTTTTACTGCCACTTTTCTAATTAAAAACGTGACAAAGAAACTTGATAAATGATTCAAAAGTTTGTGCGACTCCAAAGCCCAGCCGGCTTTCCCGGATATAATTTCGGCATATTTTCAAAAGCTTTTACCCTGGGAAACTAGCGGAAATACAATTATAAATGTACCCCGTTATGTTTCTACAAGTCTTCTCCAGAGATTCATGACTTTATGACACCATGATCTTTCTGTATCAGATTCATCGGAAGAGATCCAAATTCGAACATTTTCTGAAAGCCATACTATGCTTACTGCCCACACATTATCTGCCTTGTTCTTTTTCTCACTTTATGTTAAACCTTTTTAGCAAAACCTGGTTATGATGTTATTATTGTTATTGAAGTAATATGTAATTATTATTGGAGGGCTCTGTGCAAGACAATGACCTATTGATGGGGAAACCGGTGAATGTAGAATGGCTTCCTTAGAAGTATAAAATACTTACGATATATATCAAACCTTACATTTTACATCCTTTGCTTGATACAACCATGCATTTTAACATCGAATAATATAACCTTGGTAAAAACCTTCTCTGAAGACATTTATGAGTATCCTAGAGTATACCTAGGTCTACATCTCCTTTATCATAAAGTAGGAAGAATTCTGTAATCGAATGATGAACATCTTCTACTACCATCTCGTCTTCCAGTAATATGAGGTTAAGCTTCCATTGCCACTGGAAAGGTTTCAGGGATTTGAGTGAGATGGTGATTGTGATTAGAGCGTGATCTGAGAATATTATTGCATCTATTGTAGCATCTTGTAGAGACGGCGAATTATGATGTTTGATAAAAAATATAAGTCTAGTCTAGAATATAAATCATGTGCTGTGGAATAAAATGAATAGTCCCGTTCTGAAGGATGTAATAGACGCCATGTGTTCACCAATTGATAATCATGCAATAATCGTTTAATACGATGAAGTTGGGAAAGTGACATTGTCGACGAGCTTGTCGACACATCCAAATTTGGTTCTAGTGGTACAATAAAATCCCTACCCATAACTATGGTTCCCTCTCCAAAATCCTCCAGGGACTCCAGGCAAGTTGCCAATACCTTCCCCTGTCCAACATTTGGTAAATAAATAGTGGCGAAGGTAAAAACCTGGGAGGCAATGGAACCTTTTAGAAGCAGCATTCTGCCGTCCCCATCACTTGGGAGGGAGCGAGAGATCAGAATACTAGTTTCTCTGTATTTTGGGTCTGGTGTATAATTGTGATTTGCTTTAGGCTTGTTCATTTATATGCATGGGCTTGTTCATTTATATGCATGGGCTTGTTCATTTAAACGGTTTTCGCTCACACAAGTGGGTTTCTTGTGGGAAAGCCAACTGTAATTTGGATTGCGCGTTTCTCGGGGCAATGGAGACCTTTAACATTAAGTGATCCCACTACTAGGCCGGTCTGCTTAATTAATAGCAATATTCTTGAAGATTAACCTATATAAAGGAGAAGGAAAAAAAAACTCCTCTAAAACGTACATCCAAAGGCAATTCCTCTGAAATCTACAAAGGAAAAAATTAAAAAAGAGTTAAGGAGGTGTTGAAAGACCTAGGACCGAGCTCCATGGAGTTCCCCTCGCCACTAGGCCGGCTAAAAAAATTATAAAAACGAGAAAGCATTTAATCTTTTAGAGCCTTAATGAACTTTAATATCGGCGAAGAAAAGGAAAAAAAACCTGCATAATTATCATAGATATCTATTGGGGCAAAAGGAAATATTAATAATTAGAATTAATATACTTTCAAGGGAAAATATTCTCTAATGTATCCTACTTGGATCAATTTAACTGCACTTCCCAAGGAGGACATATCAATAAGTCTAATCATCCAGGTTATTCTTCCATTCCCGGTAAAAGAGACAGGTAAGGAGGAGAACGATTATTCCCTCTTTGTCGTCTGAAGATGCAATAATTGATGATGTAAATTTAGCCAGAGTGGGACAGGGCTAGGATTAATTTGAAAAAATGCAAATAGCTCATCGAGATCTACTTTATGCTTCAGAATAAAGATATTAAAGTCCTTCTTTATAATCATGTGGAAGGGATGTCCCTAACGATATGTCGCGCCAATATCTTTAAAGGGACAGTGTCATGATTTTTTTATTTTATTCATTTCTGTGTTTTTATTTAATAAAATATTATATTGACTTTATTTAATTTTTCACACACAATGTTTTTTTTATGAACTCTTTCTTACTGTACAGGTAGCTGCCATGTTTTATTTCATGCTTGTATGTGTCTCTTAACGACACATACACAGATGTAATACGGCAGAACAGGGCATAGGACACAATGAAGTTCAGAGTCACACAGCAGAGAAGCTGGTTTGTAGGGAGATAGCAGGCGCCATTATGAAGACTGGCTGCACTGCAGGTAAGGTGTGTGTGTCTCTGTCTGTCCCTCTCTCTCACAGACCCCCGCTCTCGTGATCCCCGGCGGGCCCCCCCCCCTGTCGATAGATGTATTGTCAGTGTGGACGGTGTGCGGACTGTGATCGGGTGAGGAGATGAGGTATCCGTCAGCAGGAGGTCGGGGAGGAGACTATCCGCAGCAGATGGTTATTCCTATCACAAAGTGGTGTGACAGTCTCCTATACTGCGGAGGAGACTGTCATCAAGATTGTATGGGAACGATGGAGGAGACTGTCAGCAGGATTGTATGGTGATGCTGGAGGAGACTGTCAGCAAGATTGTATGGTGATGCTGGAGGAGACTGTCAGCAAGATTGGGTGGGGACGCTGGAGGAGACTGTCAGATGTATTGAGTGGTGATCCTGGAGGAGACTGTCAGCAGGATGGAGGGATAAAGACATTTAGCAGGAGAGCCATGTAAAATGTGCAAAAAAAAAAACACGTGTCAAATACATGCCGTGTGAACCTGTCAACTGAAAGGTCATTCACTTCACTTTCATCATTCTAAGGGTATGTTCACACGCAGTGTTTTCAGCCGTTTTTCGGGCCGTAAACGTCCCGAAAAACGGCTGAAATATCTGAAGAAGTACGCCTCCAAACATCTGCCCATTGTTTCCAATGGAAAATACGGTGTTCTGTTCCGATGGGGCGTTTTTTTTACGCGGCCGTTTTCCAAAAACATAGGCACTATTGAAAACAGCTCCAAAAACGGTCGTGAAAAACGCTGCGAAAAATCGCGAGTGGCTTAAAAAACATCTAAAAATAAGGAGCTGTTTTCCCTTGAAAACAGCTCTGTATTTTCAGACGTATTTGAATGCGCGTGTGAACATACCCTAAGAGTATTAGCAGGAAGAGACAGGGATGCTTCCAACCCTGCTGAAGCCGGCACAGGAGATCGTTACACCGTGGAGCTCCAGGAGCGTATGCTCTCACGTCTGCATTCTAAGCCACACCTCCATTACTGATGAGACGCTGATGAGGGGATAATCTGATCAGATGGGGAAAAGAAAAAAAACTTTTTTGAAACCGTTTTTGCATTTGAACAATCACACCCAAAATGGCAGCCGGACACTGCTTAGCAATTTGAAGACACCTTTTCCTGGCTTGTAGGAGGGGGGGGGTGAGACTCCCTCCCACATTTACGGCAGCTGTGAGTCACGTTGCTTTGCCTTATTCACCTTGCTGTAATTCTGGGAAGTGCTCCCTCTGGTGGCCAACATAGGAAAACATGTCAGATTATTATCTAATTTTTAATACTTTCCACCATGTGAAGAAAAAAAAAATACAGCAAAAAACGTAAAAAATATAATAGAAATAAGTAACTTACTTTAAAAAAAAAAAGTTGAATCCGTGACACATTCCCTTTAAGCCTTCCCAGGAGCGGTTGCAGCAGGCATCCCATTTGGAGAGTTTTATTGGAGACATGAGGGTCAAGTTTCACCATTTTACCCTTCGCTACCACCGGGCCATAATCCCAGGCCTCTCTTATAATGAGATCTTTATCTGTAAAATAATGCATACGACAAAGTACATCTCTTGGATCCGGAGGACCACTACGGGATACTCAGTGAACTTGAAAACAGCTCTGTATTTTCAGACGTTTTTGACTGCGCGTGTGAACATACCCTAAGAGTATTAGCAGGAAGAGACAGGGATGCTTCAAACCCTGCTGAAGCCGGCACAGGCGATCGTTACACCGTGGAGCTCCAGGAGCGTATGCTCTCACGTCTGCATTCTCAGCCACACCTCCATTACTGATGAGACGCTGCATTGGTAACAGCCCAAAATATAAAGTAATTACATTATTTAACCCACACAGTAAACACAAAAAAAAAAGGCTTTTTTGTTGTTGACTTTTTGATTTACTACACAAAGTAATCTCTAATAAAAATGTCCTGTGTGACACTCCCACATGTAAAATGTCTGAAACCAGGAGAAAATAAGATAAGAAAGACTTTATTGATCCCAACAGAGAAATTAATAATAAGCAGTTTGCCACATAGAAAGACATCAACAATATGTATATAGTACATTTATAACAAAGTTAATACCTAAAATTACATTAAGTAGTAAAAATAATACTTAAAAATATTTAAAAAAAACAGTAATCAATCAAACCAGTTTAGGCCATCACTACATTAAATAAGGATATAGCAGTAGGTAAATATGACCTCATATACCTGTCTTTAGTGCATTTTAATTGCAGATAACGTTTCCTAAATTAACTTCTTTGAGATTTTACTCCGTTATATAGGGGACGTTGAGGACAAGCAACAATCCTATCAAATTTCTGTACAATCCTTTTTTCCGCCACCGCACCAACCGGTTCAATCGCACCTCCAATAATACTACTCGTCTTCTTGACAATCGTGTTTAGTCTATTAATGTCCCTGACCCTCTCATTACCGTACCAACAAATCACAGCAAAAAATATTGCACTCTCCACCACCGAATTATAAAACATTTGTAATATTTCTGAGAACACGTTAAAAGACCTCAGTTGGCGTAAAAAGTACAGACGACTCGAGCCCTTCCTATAAAGCATATCGCAATTTAGCGTCCAATTTATTGTCAATAAATACTCCCAAATACTTATATTTCTGCACAATTACACCTTCTGCCCATTGATGCACAACTCGTTTACTTCTTTACGCTTTTAGCCCAAATCAATAATTATCTCCTGAGTTTTACTAACGTTCAGTATTAGTGAATTTGCCGCTGACCATGCACAACATTTTTCCACTTGCTCCCTATATTCTAGATCATCTCCGTTAGTAATACACCCAACACCCACCCAAAATCAATGTAGGAACGCAGATTGCAGCCTGAAACTTAGCGCAACTCTTTATTAACTCAAGGTAAGCACTAACATATGTAAAAAATATTATTTTTTGTTCATGTCATGGATGTCCATTGTCTTTAAAACAACACGAGATCAGACCTGGCATTTTTTTACTGCCACTTTTCTAATTAAAAACGTGACAAAGAAACTTGATAAATGATTCAAAAGTTTGTGCGACTCCAAAGCCCAGCCGGCTTTCCCGGATATAATTTCGGCATATTTTCAAAAGCTTTTACCCTGGGAAACTAGCGGAAATACAATTATAAATGTACCCCGTTATGTTTCTACAAGTCTTCTCCAGAGATTCATGACTTTATGACACCATGATCTTTCTGTATCAGATTCATCGGAAGAGATCCAAATTCGAACATTTTCTGAAAGCCATACTATGCTTACTGCCCACACATTATCTGCCTTGTTCTTTTTCTCACTTTATGTTAAACCTTTTTAGCAAAACCTGGTTATGATGTTATTATTGTTATTGAAGTAATATGTAATTATTATTGGAGGGCTCTGTGCAAGACAATACTAGCTAGTTGCCGTTAGGCAAAAAAGCCCTGTTTTCCAACTACCAAAAAGATGAATGATAAATAAATAAAGTGAATTCTTTAATGTGCTATATGTAGCAATATGACAGACCACATGAAAATTAAAATTGTCACTGCTTGAATGCCGGGTGAACGTATGCAAGACAGCTGCCCATGCACTAGTATAACACACCTATGAGCCAACGTAACACGACCGCTATCGTAGCCGTCAGTGATTGAGGTGTGTGCTTTAGTTTAGCCAGCAAAAGCAGGAATTAAAATTTGAGAAGCCCCCCCGACATGTTTCGTTACTGCTGTAACGTCCTCAGGGGAAATGGGGCTAATGGCGGCGCGCCGGGAAATCCTCCCCTCTTGTAAAGTCCGTCTATGACGCAAACCAAAGTACGTCAGTGCCAACTACCAATCACCAGGAGTGAAAGGATACCAGCCTCCACAGCTGATCCGTGGACCAATAGGAGACCATTCGGGGAGCCAATCATACAGGGGGAGGTGCGCATGCGCACACTTACCAATCGGGAACACAGTCTAAAAAGTCCTATAGTGATTAAATAGCTATACAGCGTCTACGCTGGTCCATTTGGGGACCGCGCATGCGCAGTGGTGCAAAATCGCAGCTTAGAAAAAAGTGGAAATAAGAATAGGATTACAGTGATAATGATAAATATAAAGCAGGCAGTAACGCCTGTGTATACATAAGAGAATAGGACTTCAATTCGCTGGACCGAGAGGTAGCAGAGCCCCGTAGGTAAGTAATATAAGAGAACCTAATAGTACAAGAAAACCTGTATGATTATTCCAAAGCAAAGATATACGTATATGGTGTCCACTTTATTAAGAGAGATGGAAACAAGGACCAATAGGAAGCGGCAGTGTGCGCGAAGCACATACATATCATTCAGGGACATGGTTCAAAATGTACATAGTTAGTGGACAAATGCACAGCATATACAAGGATCCAGGTAGAAATGACGCATGCGCAGATGGATGATATCCAGACTTAGAATGGGTCGGCCGTATAGATAAAAGAGGTAGCGTTTACAAATTCATAGATTTCTCGGACTTGTTTTCCCTGGACTAAGGTGTAACCAAAAATCAAGTGCCCGCAGCAAGACAAGACGCAAATAATGCAATTATTCTATTAAGGAGCATATATAAATAAATAAATAGATCTCCACTTCATCCTGCATCGGAATTAAATGCTGATGAGCTACAGGGATTTCAAAGTCCATTGGGCTGACTATATGTCAGATGGATATCAATTCCAAATATTGATTCCAAATGTTAAGGGGAGAATGAAGGGGCCGCCATAAAAATGTGGTCCTAGATAGTATAAAATTTTTATTATTTTTTTATATTTTTTTGGATATTATTACAAATAGAAACCCATAGGAATTACGAAAATATCCACAATTCATCGTTAGGGACAGGTATAGAGCTAAACTATCCACTCATATATCAATAAATACTGTGTGTATATACGTCTAAGAGAGAAGCCATAGTATACATCAGGGACACATAAACAAGAGATCAAAATCAGAAAAACAAAACAAAAAACAAAAAAACAAAAAAACAAAAAAACAAAAAAACAGACAACAGAACCAACATCAGAGAAAAGCAGTGAAGGTGAACCCCTCATTCAGGCCCTGCGGGGTCATGGTGCCGAGCCGATGAATCCACCGTGCCTCTTCCTGTAGGAGTCTACGATCTAAGTTACCCGCCCTGGGGCCCAGTTTAAGCTGGACGACACCCCAAAACTGCAACAACCGAGTATCACCCCCATGGAATTTATAAAAATGCCTGGATAGGGTAGTATCTTCTTTATTATTGATGGTACTACGGTGTTTGGAGATTCGTCTCCAAACACCGTAGTACCATCAATAATAAAGAAGATACTACCCTATCCAGGCATTTTTATAAATTCCATGGGGGTGATACTCGGTTGTTGCAGTTTTGGGGTGTCGTCCAGCTTAAACTGGGCCCCAGGGCGGGTAACTTAGATCGGAGACTCCTACAGGAAGAGGCACGGTGGATTCATCGGCTCGGCACCATGACCCCGCAGGGCCTGAATGAGGGGTTCACCTTCACTGCTTTTCTCTGATGTTGGTTCTGTTGTCTGTTTTTTTGTTTTTTTGTTTTTTTGTTTTTTGTTTTGTTTTTCTGATTTTGATCTCTTGTTTATGTGTCCCTGATGTATACTATGGCTTCTCTCTTAGACGTATATACACACAGTATTTATTGATATATGAGTGGATAGTTTAGCTCTATACCTGTCCCTAACGATGAATTGTGGATATTTTCGTAATTCCTACGGGTTTCTATTTGTAATAATATCCAAAAAAATATAAAAAAATAATAAAAATTTTATACTATCTAGGACCACATTTTTATGGCGGCCCCTTCATTCTCCCCTTAACATTTGGAATCAATATTTGGAATTGATATCCATCTGACATATAGTCAGCCCAATGGACTTTGAAATCCCTGTAGCTCATCAGCATTTAATTCCGATGCAGGATGAAGTGGAGATCTATTTATTTATTTATATATGCTCCTTAATAGAATAATTGCATTATTTGCGTCTTGTCTTGCTGCGGGCACTTGATTTTTGGTTACACCTTAGTCCAGGGAAAACAAGTCCGAGAAATCTATGAATTTGTAAACGCTACCTCTTTTATCTATACGGCCGACCCATTCTAAGTCTGGATATCATCCATCTGCGCATGCGTCATTTCTACCTGGATCCTTGTATATGCTGTGCATTTGTCCACTAACTATGTACATTTTGAACCATGTCCCTGAATGATATGTATGTGCTTCGCGCACACTGCCGCTTCCTATTGGTCCTTGTTTCCATCTCTCTTAATAAAGTGGACACCATATACGTATATCTTTGCTTTGGAATAATCATACAGGTTTTCTTGTACTATTAGGTTCTCTTATATTACTTACCTACGGGGCTCTGCTACCTCTCGGTCCAGCGAATTGAAGTCCTATTCTCTTATGTATACACAGGCGTTACTGCCTGCTTTATATTTATCATTATCACTGTAATCCTATTCTTATTTCCACTTTTTTCTAAGCTGCGATTTTGCACCACTGCGCATGCGCGGTCCCCAAATGGACCAGCGTAGACGCTGTATAGCTATTTAATCACTATAGGACTTTTTAGACTGTGTTCCCGATTGGTAAGTGTGCGCATGCGCACCTCCCCCTGTATGATTGGCTCCCCGAATGGTCTCCTATTGGTCCACGGATCAGCTGTGGAGGCTGGTATCCTTTCACTCCTGGTGATTGGTAGTTGGCACTGACGTACTTTGGTTTGCGTCATAGACGGACTTTACAAGAGGGGAGGATTTCCCGGCGCGCCGCCATTAGCCCCATTTCCCCTGAGGACGTTACAGCAGTAACGAAACATGTCGGGGGGGCTTCTCAAATTTTAATTCCTGCTTTTGCTGGCTAAACTAAAGCACACACCTCAATCACTGACGGCTACGATAGCGGTCGTGTTACGTTGGCTCATAGGTGTGTTATACTAGTGCATGGGCAGCTGTCTTGCATACGTTCACCCGGCATTCAAGCAGTGACAATTTTAATTTTCATGTGGTCTGTCATATTGCTACATATAGCACATTAAAGAATTCACTTTATTTATTTATCATTCATCTTTTTGGTAGTTGGAAAACAGGGCTTTTTTGCCTAACGGCAACTAGCTAGTATTGTGTATTGCGCCCACCAACTACCCAGGATCTTTTTCATTTTTGTTAGTCTGTGCAAGACAATGACCTATTGATGGGGAAACCGGTGAATGTAGAATGGCTTCCTTAGAAGTATAAAATACTTACGATATATATCAAACCTTACATTTTACATCCTTTACTTGATACAACCATGCATTTTAACATCGAATAATATAACCTTGGTAAAAACCACATTGGCCAGCATGCATTGTAGCATTTTTAAGTTTTACCATAGGTCTACAGTTGATGGTCTCCCACAGCTATTTTTAATGTGCGCTGCTAGTAGTTATGGTCTGTCGTGATGTGTGCAATCGAGATTCCAGACTATACAGTAATGTTATAGAAGGAGAATGAGTACAATCATTAAGTGGTCAACTTGAAAGTAGCTGCTTAAGGAAGTCACATATCAACTAGACAGTTTCTTCCCTATCAAAACATCCATATTCTAAGAATACTAAACATTTCATTGAGCTTGCTCCTTGGTTTTGCAAATTGCTACATAATATACTGTAGGTAAACTGTAATGTTGTTGTCGCTATTTTATGTTAAGTACATACCACAAAAATCAAAATGCATAGTCGACTACTGTTTTTGTACACAGATATCAGCCGATGGAAATAGAAGGAACTTTATCGTCTATCCTCTATTGGGATACAATCTTTGGCTAAAGAAATATGTGGATGGAACATAGACCACACCTACAGTATTGTAAATGAGTCCTTTTAATGTATTTGTGTGTGTAGCACTGGCCAAAAATCATGTGCGGTACTGTTAAACGTCAAGGGCCATATTTCATGCCCCCACAAATGGCAACCACTCTCTATGAGATGGTAGCAGTATGTTTTTTTTATTTTTAGGGAAAACTATATTAAAACTTTACATCACATGTTTTATGCCAACCTTTATAAATCTGATGGTGGTTAATATGGTTCCCTCAGTAGTTTATCACATTACTCAAATACTTATAAAAATTGTGTAAGAAAATGAATGCAGATTATATCCTACATCTTTGCCTAGCAATTACTACAGCAGCATTTTGCCCATATGAGCTTGTTGGACATCCCATTCCAAAACCATGGACATTAATATGGAATTGGGCCCGCCTTTTGTGGCTACAACAGCTTCCACTCATCTGGGAAGTTTTTCCACAAGATTTTAGAGTGTGTCTGTGAAAATTTGTGTTCATTCAGTCAAAAGAACATTTGTGAGGTCATAATGTTGGAAGAGAAGGAATGGCTCACAATCGGTGTCCCAATTCATTCCATATGTGTTTGATGGGGTTGAGGTCAGGGCTCTGTACAGGCCACTTGAGTTGCTCTACACCAGACTCGTCAAACAATGTCTTTATGGACTTCGCTTTGTACACTGGAGCACAGTCATGCTTGAATAGGAAAGGGCCTTCCCCAAATATGTTGGCAGAAAGTTGGAAGCATACAATTGTGTAAAATGTCTTTGTATGCTCTAGCATTAACATTACCCTTCACTGGAAATAAGAGGCCGAAACCTAACCCTGAAAAACAGTTCAAGACCATTATCCATCCTCCACTAAATTTTACAGTAGGCGCAATGCTTTCCGATAGGTAACGTTCTCCTGGCACCAGCCAAATCCAGATTCCTCCATTAGGCTGCCAGATATGAAACTCGATTCATCATTCTTGAGAACACGTTTCCGCTGCTCTGGAGTCCAGTCTCGACATGCTTTACATCATTCCAGTCGACGATTGACATTGTACATGGTGACCTCAGGCTTCTATGTATTTGCTCGACTGTGGAAACCCATTTCATGAAACCCCCAACGCACAGTTTTTGTAATAATGTTACTTCCAGAGGCAGTAGGTAATTTTTACCTGCCACGTATTTCCCTGCCCTTCGTAGCCCCATTCTGTGAGTTTGCATGATATACTGCTTCTCGGCTTAGCAATTGTTACTCCTAGACCCTTTCATTCCACAATTATAGCACTTACAGTTGACCAGTGCAGTCGACTATGGTATTAATTCTGTCAAAACGATGGAACCCTTGCAAACTGAGACAAACGGAAACCATTGGCACCAGATCCGTTACCATTGAAATCAATGGTGATGCAAACGGAAACCTATGGTTTCCGTTTGTTTCAGTCAGGGTTCCGTTCTGACGGAAAGCTCTGACGGAACGTCAGAATGGGACCCTGACCCTGACGCAGATGTGAATGAAATCAATGGGCAGATGTTTGGAGGCGTTCTGCTTCTGATTTTTCGGCCGTTTATGGCCTTAAAGGGAATGTGTTGCCAGAAAAACATGTTTTTTTTTTAAAAATTAAACATTTAGTGTGTGGGTGATTAAACATGGTTCAAATTTTTTTTATTTTTTTCACGAGTCAGGAAATAGTCAGGAAATATTATAAATTAATTCTAATTTATAATACTACCCATTTTTGGTCACTAGATGGAGCTAGTTCCCAAAATTGCAGCATTGCAACGTTGGGTTAGAAGCCCTCGCTCTAGTGAGCTCTCAGCATCCCCCCCTCCTTTATCCTGGCTAGTGCCGGGATAAACGAGGGGTTTGAAAGGTTTAACCTCCTACACTGTGTGTCGCCATTTTTTGAGGTAACCCACAGTGTAGTAGGTTTACATACAGTAGTAAACACACACAAACACTAACATACATTGAAATCTCTTACCTGCTCCTGCCGCCGCGGCTCCCTCCGGCCCGTCCGCTCCCTTTGCTGCCGCTGTTCCATGTGCACAAGTCCGGAAGCCGCGACCGGAAGTAGTAATATTACTGTCCGGCCGCGACTTCCGGTCCACAGGAAAATGGCGCCGGACGGCGCCAATTTCGAATAGGACTGTGTGGGAGCGGCGCATGCGCAGTTCCCACACAGACGCCGTACACGGCAGTCAATGGGACGGGAGCCGTTCGCAGTCCCTATGGGACTGTGGCTGCCATACTCCATGTCTGTGTGTGTCGTTAATCGACACACACAGAAATGGAACAAAAAATGGCAGCCCCCATAGGGAAGAAAAAAGTGTAAAAATAAGAAACAGTAAAACACAAACACACAAATGAAAATAAACGTTTTTATTAAAGCACTAACATCTTTAACATATAAAAAAATTATTTGTGATGACACTGTTCCTTTAAAAACGGCCGAAAATAGGCCGTGTGAACATACCTTAACTGTGCTGTGCCGTTCTTCTGTTATTCCTCTAAGGCCTCATGCACACGACCGTAAAAGCTCCCGTTATTACGGGTCGTAATTACGACCCATAATAACGGGCTCATAGACTACTATTGGCCACGGGTAACTTCCCGTTTTCTTAAGGGAAGGTGCCCGTGCCGTTGAAAAAGATAGAACATGTCCTATTTCAGGCCGTAATAACGGCACGGACAGCCCATAGAAGTCTATGGAGCTCCCGTAAAGACGGGTGGCTACGTGTGTGCACCCATCATTACGGCAGCGTTGCTAGGCGACGTCAGTAAATAGTCACTGTCCAGGGTGCTGAAAGAGTTAACTGATCGGCAGTAACTCTTTCAGCACCCTGGACAGTGAATTCCGATCAGAATATAGAGCAACATGTAAAAAAAAAAAAAAAGACGTTCATACTTACCGAGAACTTCCTGCTTCCTCCAGTCCGGTCTCCTGGCCGTTGCCTTGGTGACGCGTCCCTCTCGACATCCGGCCCGACACCCCTGGATGACGTTTCAGCCCATGTGACCGCTGCAGCCAATCACAGGCCAATCACATGCTGGAGCGGTCACATGGACTGCCGCGTCATCCAGGGATGTCGGGCTGGATGTCAAGAGAGGGACGCGTCACCAAGACAACGGCCGGGTAAGTATGAATTTCTTTTACTTTTACCGCGGAAAGGGCTGCCCCTTCTATCTATCTTGCACTGATAGAGAGAAGGGGCTGCCGATTAGTGCAGTGCAATTTTACATAGAAAACGTGCCCGTAAATATGGGTGGAATACTGGTGACACTGGAACCGTATTTACGGGCACGGGTCCGTAAATACTGGTGCAAAACGGGTCGAATACGTGTGATACCGGACCCGTATTTACGCCAGTATTTACGGGTGGGAAAAAATACGGTCGTGTGCATGAGGCCTTAGGCCTCATACACACGATCGTAGCCATGTGCACGGCCGTAATTTTCGAGTCAGTCGGCCGCGGAGTGTCACACGCGAGCCGCCCTGAAATTGCGGGCCGTGCACATGGCCGCGTCCATTGTTTTCTATGAGGCTGGACCGCAGAACACGGCCGTAATAAGACATGTCCGTTCTTTCTGTGGTCCAGGCTCCTGGGCCATGCACGGACCGTGGAAACCACGGTCGTGTGCATGGGCCCATAGGAATGAATGGGGCTGCAATTCCCATGTGGATTTTCGGGGGAATTGCGGCCGCAAAAGCACGTTCGTGTGCACGGGGCCTTAGACATTTATGAATAAATTTACAACTGTGTTACCATTTCCCTTGTCAAAGCGGTGTGTCACACCCCCAACTGGTAACACCCAGTTGTCAATTTATCAGAACATTACTAGGAGGAAAAACAGAGGAACAGTAAAACACAGAGCGTTAACAATTCTGGAGAATCTTCTCTTATTTTATGGGAATTACAAGTATTTCTAAAAATAGACATGTCGGAAGAGGTGACGGTTGAGTACTGTGAAAATTACAATTATTACCTGGGAATTCCATTTGTTTAAAAATTCATCGAAAATATTCTAACTACTTTTTAATTTGCTGGGAAAATTTAATATTCTATACCACCATCTATGTCGCCTTTATCATTGTGTTCACTTTTCTGTGAGAATGAATCAATTTATATCTTTGTAAATTGTGTCTGCCAAATTGCTGGAAACAAACTGTGACGAAAAGAGATGCACCTGTAAATATTTTTGGATTCATGGGCTTACTGTAAGAAAAGGATATGAGGCGGCTGAGTAGATTGTTTTGGATAGTAAGAATCACAATGTAACAGTTTTTATATTATGGTAAGTCCCCACCACTCATCCTTTTATTATTCACCTGTCATTTTCTTTAATTTAGTCACTCAACAGAGCTCCAACATAGTGGGGCCAATGATGCCCCTGAATTGTTCTACATTGTAGTACTTACAATAGACTGAACTTGAAGTTACTATGGTACCACTTTAATGCTACCACAATGCCCCTATAGTACAACACAATTCTCTGCCATCCGCGGTCCTGCACTGCTGTCTATTCCTTTAAACGAAACCGAAATTGGAGCAGCCAATCAGTAGGCTCTTGAATGTGACATTCCCTACAATCAGAGATCACTGGAAAATTCTGTCCGCTAGAAGCTCAATCTACGATTGATCTCTTTCCAGGATATAATGAATCCTGGTTGTCTTGTTTAGTGTAGAACTCTGGAGAAATTAGTTATGGTGTTGCATATGTGGCTTTGGCCTTATTCACACAAGCATATCTTATTTGAATCTGCAAAAACAGACAGTTTTTGAAGCATCTGTGTGGTATTTGTGTGTCTATTGTTTTTCTTGTCTGTTTTTGTCCTTGAACGTTGCAGACTTATATACAATGCACGTGGCGGTTGTCCGATTGATGGTGACTATTCACTTAGGCTCAATACATTTGCGGGTTCCACAATGGCCACAATTATTAGTGACAGTTTCTTACACTACTGTGGCCTCTGATGATCAGATCCCGTTTATGACACATTGCTCTGGCCTACTCTACTCCGTTCCGTCACCACTTGCAACATGGCCTCATCAACAACCGGTACCGTACCTCCTTCCCTCACCTCAGTCATATGCCCAACAGTGTGTAGTCAAGGGCACTTGCTTTTGTATACTCAGGTTAGTCCCACCTCCTAAATATGCAAGCACATCGTACTCACACCTTCACGTTCTGCGAACTGCAGAGTTCAACCTCAAGGAATCTGCTACCTTCGTAATGGCATCCAGGGCTGAACCTCTCTGACGCCAAAGGAGCACCATCACAGCCTGCCAACCACAGCATCTACAGTGTAACACTAACTTGTGGACGTGCACATCCTGATCATGTGACCACAGGTCCTATCTACATAATACACAAGAGCCCAAAATCAAATACTATTGTAGTTTTGCCTCTACGTTGCAGCAACATACTAAAATTACGTAGAACTGTTGCTAAGACGAACATTTACAGACACATGCTGGAACCTGCTAAGAAATGAAATAAGCAATAGTGCAGTCACTTAACATTTGGTGCCCCGGGGGAACCTTGCATCTCCTCCCAGTTTTAACTGTTCCTGTTCTTGGCATCACACTGGAACTGGAAGCTGAAATGAAAATATTGGTTACTTATCTATACATGGTGGCCTGGCCCACCATGCGCTTCAGCGTTTATATTTGCAAGCATGTCTCCAATGGGGGGCTCTTTCCACACCTAGTATTTCTAATGGGGGCTCTTTCCACGCCTTACATCTCCCCCACTCTTTTACGGATGTTGTCCTCAGTATTTGTGTGCCTTCTTGCAAGGGGATACGATAATTCCACAGTGGAACCTTAATGGCCTGTTCGTGTCCAATGTCTCTTCCCTAATAGGGGCTATCACAGCTCCACCTGCCGAGTTGGTAATTGGGCCATCCTGGCAAATATACTATGATGTGGTGTGGGGGGTGGGTGGGGGACAGAAGACTCATCCGCAGGAACTTTTAGGGTGTGGAAGAATGGCAGATGAACACACAGTTCAAATGCAGCAACTTAAACTTTTACTCAGTAAGGCACCATGCACACGACCGTAAAAATGGACCGCAATTACAGACCCATTCACTTCTATTGTCCACGGACACCTTCCCGTTTATTTACAGGAAGTTGTCCGGGCCATAGAAGTGTACCGCAAAAGATAGGACAAGTTCTATTGTTTGCTTTTTACAGGTTGTGCTCCCATACTTTGTATGGGAGCACGGGCCGAGAATTCGGTCGGGGACCGGCTGTGCCCGCAATCACTGCCCGTGATTACAGGCATGGTCGTGTGCATGAGGCCTAAGGCAATGCAAGCTGACAGTTTTAAATATATAAACAGTTTAACAAGAATACAGTTTCTTACAAAGAGGACATAGTCTTGCAAACAACTATTTACAACAGAACTTCCTGTTGAGGTCATACCCCAATTGCTCGGCTGTCAGAGAATAGCCGATCAGAAACAAAGCATCTCAGCACTCACACGAGCGCTTCTGCCACTTTGTTTTAGTGATTGGTATCGGATCTCAGTTCTCGGACCCTCACCGATCGAAACTTCTAACAGGTCACTATGACATGTCAGAAGTTTTTTGAAAGTTTAGTTACACTTTTAAAGAAAGCCCCTTTTCCCATTTTTCATCTAAAGTAATATAAACAATTAAAAAACGAAACATAATTGAAAAGTCAAAATGATTACAACATAACATTATTCATTCCGTACGGTGAACACTAAAAAATAAAATAAAAATGTCAGTACTGCTGTTTTTTAATCACCTTGCCTTTAAAAATTATGGAATAAAAAGTGATGAAAAAGTCACATGTACCCTAAAATGGTATTAATTAAAAATTTGTAAAAGTTTCCCAATACATTATATGGTACAATAAGTGGTGCCTTTAAAGAGGCTCTGTCACCAGATTTTGCAACCCCTATCTGCTATTGCAGCAGATAGGCGCTGCAATGTAGATTACAGTAACATTTTTATTTTTAAAAAACGAGCATTTTTGGCCAAGTTATGACCATTTTCGTATTTATGCAAATGAGGCTTGCAAAAGTACAACTGGGCGTGTTGAAAAGTAAAAGTACAACTGGGCGTGTATTATGTGCGTACATCGGGGCGTGTTTACTACTTTTACTAGCTGGGCGTTGTGTATAGAAGTATCATCCACTTCTCTTCACAACGCCCAGCTTCTGGCAGTGCAGACACAGCCGTGTTCTCCAGAGATCACGCTGTGACGTCACTCACAGGTCCTGCATCGTGTCAGGACACATCGGCACCAGAGGCTACAGATGATTCTGCAGCAGCATCGGCGTTTGCAGGTAAGTCGATGTAGCTACTTACCTGCAAATGCTGATGCTGCTGCAGAATCAACTGTAGCCTCTGGTGCCGACACGATGCAGGACCTGTGAGTGACGTCACAGATGTGCACTGCCAGAAGCTGGGCGTTGTGAAGAGAAGTGGATGATACTTCTATTCACAACGCCCAGCTAGTAAAAGTAGTAAACACGCCCCGATGTACGCACATAATACACGCCCAGTTGTACTTTTACTTTTCAACACGCCCAGTTGTACTTTTGCAAGCCTCATTTGCATAAATACGAAAATGGTCATAACTTGGCCAAAAATGCTCGTTTTTTAAAAATAAAAACGTTACTGTAATCTACATTGCAGCGCCGATCTGCTGCAATAGCAGATAGGGGCTGCAAAATCTGGTGACAGAGCCTCTTTAAACAAAAATTATGTTTGAGCAGGAAGAATTAAAGGGTACCTGTCATGTTGGACTCTAGGTTATAGAGCAGGCTGTTTACAGTAGTTTATTGGTAGTAGATAATCTACTTTATTAGAAACATATTCCCACAAAATCCATTTAAAGTCGCTGTAAAGCTTATGCTTGCACCATTGCTTCATACTATGGATTACTTGATGTAATTACTACTAGAAAAATTCTTGAGAATTGAGTATTGACAGTCTCAATGACACCACATACTGTAGACGCAGGCCAGTATACCTGTAGTTTGGCTATATGGCTACTAATTTTAATGCTACTAATTCATTACTGCAACTTCTAAATATGCAGAGATACTTTATTATATAAAATATAACAGACACACGCACACACACACACACACACACACACACACACACACACACACACACACACACACACACACACACACACACACACACACACACACACACACACACACACACACCATATTTTATAACATATATACTCTGATCAGCCATAACATTAAAACCACCTGCCTAAGATTGTATAGGTACCCTTCGTGCCGCCAAAACAGCTCTGAGCCGTCAAGGCATGAATTCCACAAGACCTCTGAAGGTGTGGTGTGGAATCTGTCAGAAAGATGTTAGCAGCAGATCTTTTTGCCCTTTCACTGCCAGGGGTTTTCGAACATCTTCCACCTCTGGCAGACAGGACAATTTTCACACTTTTGACATGTACAACAGAAACCTTACGTACTAAATAAACAGTCCTACTAAACCAGCATACGTGTACGTTTTCCTAAAGTAGACACCTGATGCACTATCAAATTGCCACTTAGCACCTTATATACTGTACACAGGCACTGTCATGCAATTTTGTGTCAGTGTTTTTTTAAATGCATAGAAACTCATATTTGTGGCTAAATATGTGACCCAAACAGAAAATGCACCACACATCCTAAAAATAATAGTACAATATGTGCAGATTTCATACGTACCATTTATGTCTATGTCTACATGCACAGATCTTCATAAAATCACAAGAATTGAAGAGACCAATAACCTGGCTTTAAGCTGGAAATGTAAAGAAGTAGCAACCTATAAAATACACGGATTACACAACTTGAAAATTGAGTGCACCATAAAACACTACATATTTCTTGACGGGACACAACCTGGGGATTGCAGTTATCTTTACGCAGGGGCGTAGCTAGGGGGGGCAGGCGGGGAACGTTTCCCCCGGGCGCAGCTTAGAGGGGGCGCCAGCGCCCCCTCCTCCTGCACTATAATTGTACCTGTGTCGCAAGGACACAGGTACAATTAGAAGCAATGAATGACAGGGTACGTTCCGTGCACGGCCATTCAGCGCCTTTCCACGAATGAAGCGACTGGTACTTTTTGTACCAGTGACGCTTCCGTCGATGAAAGGCGCTGACTGACTGGCAGGGAAAGTCATCCTGCCCAGCCAATCAGCGCCTTTCATAGACGCCGCGTTCAACCCTCAGGAGACCTGCGCAGAAGAGAGCAGGTCTCCCTGGCTGCCGGACTGTGTGGGAGCGGGAATAAGGTGAGTTTGAATCGTTTTATTTTTTTAATTGTAATAAAAGTGTGCGGCTGTATCTACGGAGGGGACTTTATCTACACACGGGGGGCTTTATCTGCGGGGGCTTTATCTATGGGGGGGGGGGTGTCTACAGGGGGACTATAGCTACAGGGGTGGGCTATATACAGGGGGACTATATCTACAGGGGGTGGGCTATATACAGGGGGACTATCTACAGGGGGTGGGCTATATACAGGGGGACTATATCTACAGGGGGTGGGCTATATACAGGGGGACTATATCTACAGGGGGTGGGCTATATACAGGGGAACTATATCTATAGGGTGGCTATATCTACAGGGGGGCTATATCTACAGGGGGGGCTATATACTGGGGTGGGCTATCTATGGAGCACCATATACACGGGTGAGCTATAGCTACAGGGGGGGCTATATAGTATATAGCCCCCTGTAGATATAGCCCACCCCTGTATATGGTGCTCCATAGATAGCCCCCCTGTAGATATAGCCCCCTGTAGATATAGCCCCCCTGTATATAGTCCCCCTGTATATAGCCCAGCCCTGTATATAGCCCACCCCTGTAGATATAGCCCACCCCTGTATATAGCCCCCTTGTACATATAGTCCACCCCTGTATATAGTGCTCCACAGATAGCCCACCCCTGTATAATCTAGTGGAGCACTATATACAGGGGTGGACTATATGTACAAGGGGGCTATATACAGGGGTGGGCTATCTGTTGAACACTATATACAGGGGTGGACTATATGTGGAGCACTATATACAGGGGTGGGCTAAATCTACAGGGGGCTATATACAGGGGTGGGCTATCTGTAGAGCACTATATACAGGGGTAGGCTATATCTACAGGGGGGCTATATACAGGGGTGGACTATATGTACAAGGGGGCTATATACTGGGGTGGGCTATCTGTGAAACACTATATACAGGGGTGGACTATATGTGGAGCTCTATATACAGGGGTAGGCTATATCTACAGGGGGGCTATATACTGGGGTGGGTTATCTGTAGAGCACTATATACAGGGGTAGGCTATATCTACAGGGGGGGCTATATACAGGGGTGGGCTATCTGTAGAGCACTATATACAGGGGTGGGCTATCTGTAGAGCACTATAGGGGGAGTTATTTGTGGGACACTATATACAGGGGTGGGCTATATGGGGGCACTATCTACAGGGGGCTCTATGGCAGACACTATCTACAGGGGGCACAGTGTGTGTGTGTGTGTGTGTGTGTGTGTGTGTGTGACACGGTGTATGGTGCTATTATAATTAGAGGTGCAGTGTATGGCGCTATTATATTTAGGGGCGTAGTGTGTAGTATAATGATAACTTTATATTTATTTATAGGTGTAGAAATGTTGGTAAAGTGAGAAGCTGAAGACAGGTGAGCGGCAAACTGCAGAAATGGTCTGTCCCCGGGAGAAGTCGTCATAGAGGTCTGGACCGGATGGAGAAAAATAACTAGAATTTGAGACGTCACCGGTGAGTCACTTAATGTAAATGTTTATTCTGCCTCTAATCAGTAATGTAGTCACTGTATGATCTGCAGTGAGATGATGGGTGGTGTGATTATAATATGATTTATGTTTTGTGAAAATACATCTCCCAGCATATCCTCACCATTGTTCGGGCCATGCTGGGAGCTGTAGTTTTACGCCGTACACACCTATACGGCAGGGGTTGCACTAAATTGAGCTGTATTTGTTCTGGTGCTGTATATATGTATTGAGCTTGGTTCTGGTGTTGTGTATAGAACCATATTGCTTGTAAAATGTATAAATGTTTTTATGCTTGCGTTACATAAAAAGAAATGACACGTCGATTGGTAGAGAAAACAAACACGGCGAGGGGGAAGGAGATGTCGGGAAAGAGGTTGGGGGGGCGCCATACTGAATCTTTTTCCCCCGGGTGCTGGAGAACCTAGCTACGCCTCTGTCTTTACGTGCTGTTGTTCTCCATGTCCACCTTCACAAAACTTTGAGACAAACAGGATTTTTTTTGAATGCATTAAAACGTATTGTCAGGATATGAACTCAAATATTCATGTGTCCCAGGTATTAGCTCTTACCAATGAGCCACTGGTTGTGTTGACAGCTCGCTCCAGTGCTGGATTTAGTCTCTAGGTTCTCTTGATTCCTTGCCTTGATTGGTCTCAACATTGTGGCTCCTATAGGTAAGCCTGGACCTTGCAATACCTCCTTGCAAGATTTTTAGGCTTCCTGCTTGGGGTCTAGGTCCTCTATGCCTCATGTTACTGCCAATTGCTGTTTGTCTGTATACCGAACATGGACTGTTTCCTAACCACGTCTCTGCCTCACGTAACTACCTATTGCCATTTGTTTCAGCCACTGGACGCCAAATCTGTCACAGTCCTAGACACATATATGTGCACCTAAATCTTACATACAAGCAAAGGTTTACACACAAAAACAGTGTAAGAATAATAGATCAAGGTGCGCAAAGTTCATATATATCACAAACGTCTACATCAACAACAGCTTGTGGTCTCAAAAATGCTTAAACACAGACCATGCAATATTTGGCCATGATCGACAAATGTGTTAAAATATATATAATACACATGGCAAACAGCTACTAAAATCTATATTTTTTTGAAAGCGCATAGCTTTATATAAAAATAAAATGTAATAATTTATACACACAACCACCTTCGTACAGCTTTGCATCAAACCGTGATCACAGGCTAAAACTGCATTAGATTCAACTTTGTGACCAAAATGCGTACTCGAACAGACTGCTTATGCAAACAAAATGTACTCTGACTGATGGAAATCTTCTCCAGCCATCAGAAATGTATTAGACATTCGTCTTTTGTGATAATCCGTATCACTAAGACTGTAGCGTGTATCGCTAGAGAAATGGTGAGCAGATTTTACGCTAAAGATTGGGTACGGACAGGTTGGGGACAGTGTAAAATGTACAAACTTTATTAATGTTTGTGTGTGTATGAGTGTTTGGTGTCACTTATTTGAAGACACTAACTGGCGTAAAAAACAAAAAAAAACATTTGTGACAGAAAACAATTATGTTCTCTGATTGATAATGAGGGAGATAACATGAACAAAAGTTCTTGTTATCCCATCCCCAAGGGTCATCTACAGCCATACAGGGACAGGAGGAGGGTGACATATTCTCCTCTCCTTCAAGCTGCCGGCATCTCCCCTGCTGCTGCCACCCTCCTCCTCTGCATGGGCTGAATAAGAGCTGCAATCCAGGTCTTGTTTTAACCCCTTAAGGACGCAGCCTAGTTTTGGCCTTAAAGGAACAGTGTCATCACAAATAATTTTTTTATATGTTAATGATGTTAGTGCTTTAATAAAAACGTTTATTTTCATTTGTGTGTTTGTGTTTTACTGTTTCTTATTTTTACACTTTTTTCTTCCCTATGGGGGCTGCCATTTTTTGTTCCATTTCTGTGTGTGTCGATTAACGACACACACAGACATGGAGTACGGCAGCCACAGTCCCATAGGGACTGCGAACGGCTCCCGTCCCATTGACTGCCGTGTACGGCGTCTGTGTGGGAACTGCGCATGCGCCGCTCCCACACAGTCCTATTCGAAATTGGCGCAGTCCGGCGCCATTTTCCTGTGGACCAGAAGTCGCGGCCGGACAGTAATATTACTACTTCCGGTCGCGGCTTCCGGACTTGTGCACATGGAACAGCGGCAGCAAAGGGAGCGGACGGGCCGGAGGGAGCCGCGGCGGCAGGAGCAGGTAAGAGATTTCAATGTATGTTAGTGTTTGTGTGTGTTTACTACTGTATGTAAACCTACTACACTGTGGGTTACCTCAAAAAATGGCGACACACAGTGTAGGAGGTTAAACCTTTCAAACCCCTCGTTTATCCCGGCACTAGCCAGGATAAAGGAGGGGGGGATGCTGAGAGCTCACTAGAGCGAGGGCTTTTAACCCAATGTTGCAATGCTGCAATTTTGGGAACTAGCTCCATCTAGTGACCAAAAATGGGTAGTATTATAAATTAGAATTAATTTATAATATTTCCTGACTATTTCCTGACTCGTGAAAAAAATAACAAAAATTTGAACCATGTTTAATCACCCACACACTAAATGTTTAATTTTTTTTAAAAAAACATGTTTTTCTGACAACACATTCCCTTTAAGGCTCAGAGCCCATTTTTCAAATCTGACATATTTCACTTTATGTGGTAATAACGTCGGAATGCTTAAACCTATCCAAGCGATTCTGAGATTGTTTTCTTTTGACACATTGGACTTCATGTTCGTGGTAAAATATTGGTCGATATATTCAGTGTTTATTGGTGAAAAATTACAAAATTTAGAGAACATTTTGAAAAAATAGCATTTTTCTGAATTTAAATGCATCTGCTTGTAAAACAGACGGTTATATCACCCAAAATAGTTACTAGTTCACATTTCCCATATGTCTACTTTAGATTAGCATTGTTTTTTTAACATTGTTTTATTTTTTTTGGACGTTACAAGGCTTAGAACATAAACAGCAATTTCTCATATTTTTAAGAAAATTTAAAAAGCCCTTTTTTTAAGGTACCTCTTCAGTTCTGAAGTGGCTTTGAGGGGCCTATGTATTAGACACCCCCATAAAACACCCCATTTTGAAAACTAGACCCCTCAAAGTATTCAAAACAGCATTTAGAATGTTTTTTAACCGTTCAGGCGTTTTACAGGAATTAAAGCAAAGTGGAGGTGAAATTTTCTTGCTGAATTTCAATTTTATTCAATTTTTTTTCTGTAACACAGAAGGTTTTACCAGAGAAATACTACTAAATATGTATTATCCAGATTCTGTAGTTTTTAGAAATGTCCCACATGTGGTTCTAGTGGGTTCGTGGACTAAAACACAAGCCCTAGAAGCAAAGAAGCACCTAGTGCATTTTGAGGCCTCATTTTTATTAGAATATATTTTAGGCAGCATGCCAGGTTTGAAGAGGTGTTGAGGTGCCAAAACAGTAGGAATCCCCAAATAGTGACCCCATTTTGGAAACTGCACCCCTCAAGGAATTCATTTATGGTTCTTGTTACCATTTTGACCGCACAGTTTTTTCAAAGCACCTATTTGAATTGGGCTGTGAAATTAAAAAAGTTTCATTTTTTCCAATATGAAATGTTAAATACTTTTGTGTCAAAAAAGACAAAAGTATAATAGGTATGATACCTTTATTTTTCCAATAAGATGTCATTTTTTATCAAAATTTCTTATTTTCACAGGGAACAAAATACCCCATTTTGTTGCCCAATTTCTCCTGAGTGCAGCAATACCTCATTTGTGGCGATAAACTGTCGTTTTGGCTCATGGGAGGCCTCAGAAGGGAAGGAGCGCTGTGTGTTCTTTGGAGTGCAGATTTTGCTGGTTTGGTTTTCGGGTGCCATGTCGCATTTGCAGAGCCCCAGAGGTATCAAAGCAATGGAAACCCACCAGAAGTGACCTCATTTTGGAAACGACATCCCTCAAGGAATTCATTTATGGGTGTTGTCACCATTTTGACCCCATAGTTTTTTCACAGAACTTATTTGAATTGGGCTGGGAATTAAAACAAAATTAATTTTTTCCAATAATATGTAGTTTTGGCTGAAAACTTCTTATTTTCACAAGAAATCAAATACCCCATTCTGTTGCGGAAATTGTCCTGAGTGCAGCAATACCCTACTTGTGGTGATAAACTGCCGTTTGGGCCCATGGGAGGGCTCAGAATGAAAGGACCACCATTTGGCCTACTGAGTATTTTCTGGTGCGAAGTCATGTATGAAGAAGCCCCTGAGGTACCAGTACAGTTGAAACCCGCAAGAAGTGACCCCATTTTAAAAACTACACCCTTAAGGCATTCATCTAGAGGTGTAGTGAGCATTTTGACCGGAGACATACACCCCATAAACTGTAATGTGGGTTCTCCTGGGTACGGCAATACCCTCAATGTGGCTGTTATCAGCTGCCTGGGCACACAGCAGGGCCCAAAGGGGAAAGACGAGGGGGGATAAGCTGTGCGGAGTACATCAGGGTAAGTAAAATTGGGGTAAATTATAAATCAAGGGATGTATGATAAATTTTAATACACTCTTTCTTACAGAGCTCTGGTTTTTCGGGACACGTGTCACATTGATATATTGTGTCCTCCCTTATCCCCCTCTTATAGCAGACTTTGCACCTCTTTTGACTTTTTCCATTCTTGCCAGTTTGGGGAACTTCTCCTGGAAAGTGTTGCCCTGGTACGATGCGTGTGGCCTCGCTTCCAGAAGTACTGGGTTCCCCCACCCTTCTTGGTCCCTAAAGATTAGGTTCTTGATAATCACCTCTTGAAATTCCAGAAAAGTTCCCCTCTGGCCTGTACATCGCCGTAGCACGTACACATTGTACAAAGCCATCGGTATGATGTGCACGGCCAGCTCCCTATACCACACCGCATGGCGCTGTAGGGCTTCAGGACTTGATCTGACAAGTCCACCCCTCCCATGTACCTATTGTAGTCCAGGATGCAGTCTGGTTTGGGGGTCTCTGTACTGGCACCTCGTACAGGTACATGGGTACTGGTGTGGCATCTCTCTTGTCCTTGTACTTGACACACAATATGTTGCTGCTGGATTGTGCCCTGCTCTCACTCCTTCTGATTGTTTGCCCAAGCAGAGTCTTAGGGAGGCCTCTCAGATTTCTTCTAGCAGTGCCGCATGCCGCAGGAATGGAAGCGAGGCAGTTGAGGAGTGGGACGCTGGTATAAAAATTATCCAGGTAGATGTGGTAACCCTGGTCCAGCAGTGGGTGCACCAAATCCCACACAATTTTTGCATTAACTCCCAGTAAGGGGGGGCATTCTGGGGGCTGAATACTGGTGTCCTTCCCATCATATATCCTAAATCTGTAGGTATACCCTGATGCACTCTCGCACAGCTTATACATTTTCACGCCATACCTTGCCCTCTTACTCGGCAGGTACTGGCGGAATTGAAGCCTCCCATTAAAATCTACCAAGGACTCATCAATAGAAATACACGTCTCGGTGGTCTATGCTTGGGAAAACCAGGCACTGAAACGGTCTAATAGGGGTCTCCGTTTATACAAACGGTCAAAACTGGGGTCATCTCAAGGTGGGCACAGCTCATTATCAGTATAATGTAAGAAGCGAAGTATTGCCTAATTTATTTATTTTTTTAGGTTACAGTTCAGTTCTGAAGTTGCTTTGAGGGACCTATATATTAGAAACCCCTATCAAACACCCCATTTTAGAAACTAGACCCCTCAAAGTATTCACAACAGCATTTAGAAAGTTTATGAACCCTTTAGGTGTTTCACGGGAATTTAGAGCAAAGTAGAGGTGAAATGTACATTTTTTTTTGGTCAAAAAATCCTCTTTATACCATTTTTTTTTATAACACAAAAGGTTTTATCAGAGACACGCAACTCAATACTTATTGCCCAGATTCTGCAGTTTTGAGAAACATCCCACATGTGGCCCTAGTGCGGTAATGGACTGAAGCACCGGCCTCCGAAGCAAAGGACCACCTAGAGGATTTTGAAGCCTCCTTTTTTTATTACGCACCATTTCCGGTTTGAAGAGGTTTTGTGCTGCCAAAACAGTGGAAAACCCCCAAAAGTTACTTTTGGAAACTAGACCCCTTGAGGAATTTATTGCAGTTTTCTTGGGGTGCATGCGGCTTTTTGATCAGTTTTTATTCTATTTTTAGGTGGCGTGGTGACTAAAAAAATAGCAATCCTACTATTGTTTTTTTATTCTATTTTTTTTACAGCGTTCACCGTGTGCTATAAATGACATATTCACTTTATTCTGCGGGGTGATACGATTACAGGGATACCAGATGTTTATAATTTTTTTTATGTCTTATGGCGTTTGCACAATAAAATACTTTTTGTAAAATATCATTTACTTTTTGTGTTATCTTATTCTAAGAGCCAGAACTTTTTTATTTTTCCATGAAGAAAGCCGTGCGAGGACTTATTTTTTGCGTAACGAAGTGTAGTTTAGATCAGCACCATTTTTAGGTACATGCGGCTTTTTGATCTCTTTTTATTCCATTTTTTGTGAGGTGAAGTGACCAAACAATTGTGATTGTGGTACGGTTTATTATTATTTTATTTTACGGCGTTCACCGCGCGGGATAAATAACAAAATCATTTTGTAGTTCAGGCTGTTACGGACGCGGCGATACCAATTATGTATAGTTTATTTGTTTGTTTATATATTTTTATTAATAATAAAAGACTGATAAGGGAAAAGGGGGGATTTTTTTACTTTTATTACTTTTAAAACTTTTATTTTCTTATTTTTACAAAAAATTTTTTAACTTTATTACTTTGTTCCACTAGGGGACTTGAGAACAGGAGGCCCTGATCGCTATTCTAATACACTGCACTACATGCGTAGTGCAGTGTATTAGAGCTGTCAGCTACTCACTGACAGCAAGCATAGTGGGTCCTGACGCCATTGTTTGGTGTCCGGTTGCCATAGTTACAATCGCCGGCCGCTATCGTGTAGCAGGCCGGCAATTGTAGCTTAACCCCTAAAAAGCCGTGATCGCTATTGAACACGGCTTTTAAGGGGTTAATCAGCGGGAACACAGCGATCGGTCCCCGCTGTAGGAGCTGCGGCAGCTGCTGTACGAGACAGCAGCTGTCACAGCTCCCGCATGTGTTGGGAGGATGGCCAAAATGGCCGTTACTCCCGGGACGTAATATTCCGTCGCTGAGCGCGAACGTATTGGTTAGCGCGATGGAATATTACGTCGCTGAGCGCGAAGGGGTTAAAGCAAATAATTTTATCTCTAACTGCAATCTAGCCTGAGCTAGAGCCTTTAGTTGCAAGGACATATCAGATAAGTCCTTGGCTACTAAAGTGTCCCCCTGCCATAACGTATTAGATACATCCTTGGCAGGAAAAGGGTTAAAGGGAATGTGTACTCAGTAAATGACATTGTTTAAATGAAGTTTTTATGTTAAATAAACTTTTTAAGAATTTTTGGAGATTTATTTTATTTATTTCCATTATCTATATTAAAAAAAAATAATCCTGAAATATTGCAGTTTTCACTATGGCCATTGAGTCTTATAATAGACTGACACTTCCTTTATTATAATGCCGGAAACAGATAACACAGGATCCATCATTGACAATAGGTGATGGACAAAGCTCCACTCCTCCACCTCCCTTCACAATGACCTCTGCAGAGGTCACAGATCATGCCTAGAAGTCAATAGGTTCTCTCCAGACTGAAAAGCATATCTGTAAATGCTGTTAACAGAACAGAGGAGCAGCTTATGCAGGATGGCCGCCCCCATAATCATATACAGAAAATACAAAAAAAGAATCTACAATCAGAAAATAAAAACAGGTTAGGCCTCGTTCACATCTGCGTTGGCTTTCGGTTCGGGGGTTCCGTCGGAGGTTTCCGTCGGGTGAACCCCGCAACGGATAGTCAAACTGAAACCACAGCTTCTATTTCCGTCGCCATTGATATCAATGGTGACGGAAACATTACTAATGGTTTCCGTTCGTCACCATTCCGGAAGGTTTCAGTTTTAACAACGGAATCAATAGCGGAGTCGACTGCGCTATTGATTCCGTCGGAAAAACGGAAACCTGCCGGAAGACTTCAAATTCCAATTCCGGCGCTGGCGATGCAGGACGCGAGTGACTGAGCTCCCGCTCCCTCCTAGCCTTCTTGCCTGCAACAGTCGCTTCGGCGGCGAAAATCAGCTGTCAAACACCGGCCCTGCACACAGGAGCATACCCAGTGGTGCCTGTATGGAACGGTACCTCCTCAGAAGCGCACATAAGCCAGCCATGGAGGATTCAGCCGCGGCCGTGGAGAAGGGAGGTAAGATGGCGGCGCTTCCCGCCACTGCTCCCCCGCTATACACACAGGATTATGAGCTGCAGCAGCCTCAGTCCCCTTTTTCAAGCCCTGCAGAGCCCATAGCCTCTTCATATCCTGCACCTGTCGATTTATATAGCCCTGGCCCATGAAGTGGCTAAGCGGATAGCTCCTGACCTGCAAAAAGCACTAGAAAAAACGGTGCAAGCTTCTCTCAACCGCATGCATGCGGATCTGGCACAAGTTACTTCCAGGACATGAATTAGAACAGCGTATAACGCTGTTGGAGGATGAAAATGAGCACCTGCAATCCAAACTTAAAGTGGTGCTGTCTACTACAACGCAGTTGGGGGACAAGGTGGAGGACCTTGAAAACCGCTCCAGGAGGAGCAACCTGCGACTTGTGGGTCTGAAAGAAGCGGTGGTCCCTTCTGATTTGCAGCGACTATGTGAGAGGACATTGCCAGCAGCACTGGGTCTTCAGCGTCCCTGCCGGGTGGAAAGGGCGCACAGGGTGGGACCGGACCCCAGAAATCTTCCATCAGCGGACGGCAGCAGCTCGCTTCGCCCCAGACAAGTCATCTTTAAGCTGTTGGATTACAATGATAAGGTGGCACTTATGAAGGCATTTCACAGCAGATCTCGACCTTTGGAGTTAATGGGCATGAGAGTGCTACTTTTCGAGGACTATTCTACGGAGGTCGCGAAACGCAGGCGTTCTTTCAGCAAGATCTGTACCGCGCTGTTCCAAGCGAAAGTGCGCTTTAACCTGCAATATCCAGCCATCTTACGGGTGTTTCAAGAGAGTGGTCGGACCAAGATATTTACCACACCGAAGGAAGCGGAGGACGCACTTGCAGAATTATGTAGAAATCGCCCCCCGCACGAGGAGCAACGCAGTCCAGCACACAGCCCGCGTCGCAAGTCAAGAGAAGTCGGACGGAATCGACTGGATATGGAGCAAACCTGGGCAGAAGCTTTAATGCCCACACCCAGAAGAGCCTGCGGAGGCCGATCCAGGAACGGAGGGGAATCTCCGAAGCCGCAGAGACGACCGCGAGACCGCACCCGGTCCACGTCTCCTGATTGACGAGTGGAGTTTTTTTCAGGACCCTTATATCTGATGAGGTGGTTCTGTGGACGCTGTAGATCAATCGCAGGTTTCGATCTTTTACAGATAAGTTTGCAGATAATTTTTGATGATTGCACTTGACTGTCTTATAAGGCAGTATTTTTTCTGTCGCCAACTGATCTACTGTTACAATGTTAAAATTTATGCATTTTGATATTCTGCTGTATTTACAATGCAGGGGGTTTGAGATTGAGATTGAGATTGAGTTAGGGCCTGTTCTAGGCTCTCTCCTTATGTGCATCTCCAATCGAGAATTCTACAAGGCCTCTCTCTCGTAGCGGATTAGTTATGTCCGTTGCAGGACACATACTCGGGGAACACTCGGTAGGGGCCTCTGGGTCGTTGGGCGTGGCAGCCTTGAAGGAAGCAGGGTTTATACTGTAATCTGAATGGATTCTAGGCTGTTGGTCCTTTGGTATAGGACTGTATACCGGCTGCAAGGGGTCTTATGGTGTGTTATGGGCTGGTGCAGCTCTGTCACTATATGTGGTATATACGCAGGTCTGGGGGAGAGCGGGAGGGAGGGACGTGTTAGTGCACAACAGAAAAAAGTGAAGTCTCTTACGCCAATGGGTACTAGGGGGTTGAAGGCCCTCGCCGCAGGCAATTTTTCTTTCTCTTTTGGTCAAGGTCTGATGGCCTTGATTTGGAGTTTAGTTTTGTTCTCTAGGCCGGGTTTTGGCTGTGTTCTTAATGTTTATGCATGGCTTTTAGGTAAAGATGGATCCGACTCCCCGAACCAAGCACAGCTTTTTGACGCCTTAGCTCATCTTATGCATTGCCCAATAACATGAAAATAATTTCATGGAACGTTAAGGGGCTTAGATCCCCACAGAAAAGGACCAAACTTTTGCGACACATGAAACGATTACATCCAGATGTAGCCCTGTTGCAGGAAACTCACCTTACCGAGCCAGAATTTAAGTATCTACAAAAGTTCTGGGTGGGTCAAGTTTTTGGCTCGGCTGCTAGAGACGGTAAGGCGGGAGTTATAATTTTGCTGCACAAAAATGTTGCTTTTACGTTGGTGTCCCAGGAACGTGATGATGAGGGCCGTTGGATCCATCTAGTGGTGGAACATGCAGGGAAAACTATTAGTATCCATAATGTTTATGGCCCGAATGCGGCTAACACAAGGTTTTTTGGTCACTTGGAAGCCCAACTTCAGCAGGATCGCACCAAATTATTAGTACTAGGGGGAGACCTTAATACTGTAAGGTCCACCAGGGAGGATAGGAGTGCAGGGGCCAGTTCGCATAGAAATAGGGATAAGATATTGCCAGACTTTTTAAGACACACTGCCCTTACAGATGCTTGGAGGAGTTTACACCCTGATGCTCGGGAATAGACACACTATTCTCATGTCCATCAATCGTGGTCGCATATTGATTATTTGCTGGTGAATGACGCCTTATCCCGCCGGTTACGTGACGCGGCAATAGAGGATCTCATCATTTCGGATCATGCCCCGGTTACCATTACTCTGGCTGACACAGTAGCTAGGGGACTGGATTTTATATGAAGGTTCCCCTCCCTCCTGGCAACGGATGAGGGTTTTTTACAGAAGTTAAGGGGATGGTGGACGGAATTTGATGGGGATAATGCGTCGCATCGTTCGGACCCGTCATTGTATTGACATACGGCTAAAGCGGTAATTCGCGGGAAAATTATACAATTCATGTCTAATCTTACACGCAAGACCACCGAAGGGTACAAGACGGCGAGCGAGCGGTTACGGTGTGCATACACGGCATTTTTACACTCTCCGTCAACGTCTCTGGGGGAGATCTGGAGGGAAGCCAAGCGGCAATTTGATCAGTGGTTAGATAAAAGAGAAAGTATTTATCGGTCCCAATTTGACGCTGATCTCATGCGTTTCGGCAATAAAGCGGGCAAATTATTAGCACGACTAGCGAAGGGGAGGTATTCACCGTCGCACATTTTAACACTTAACGATACCAATGGAATTCCTACATCAGATCCAAAAAAAATTAACACTATTTTGCGTAAGTATTACCAAGCCCTTTACTTAGACACGCCTATTGACCCCCAAAAAGGTAGGGAATTTTTGGAAAAGGTAAATTTGCCTGGGCTCACTCAGGAGCAGAACGATTACCTGAGCGCAGCGAGTACATTGGAGGAAGTCACGAGTACCATTAGGACCTTATCTAACGGAAAGGGCCAGATGGGTTTACGGGAGAATTTTTTAAGTCCCTAAGAGAGGAAGTTAGCCCTATCTTGGTGGAATATTATAATATTTTACTAAGGACCGGTACTTTCCCAACGGAGGCCAAAATAGCACATATAAAGGTATTGCCCAAGAGAGGGAAGGATCCTCTTGACCCGGGGTCATATTGTCCCATATCATTGATAGACCAAGACCAGAAATTACTCACCAAAAGTTTAGCTAATCGTTTGGCTCTGTATCTACCCACATTTGTGGGAAAATCCCAAGTGGGCTTTGTAAAGGGCAGCAGTGACTAATCTGCGCAAGGTGTTGATGGTGCTAGAAACAGTCAGGCATGATCCCCAGCCAGGTACCCGGCCGGCACTCTTGGCGCTAGACGCAGAGAAAGCTTTTGATAACATACAGTGGGAATGGCTGGGGATGGTGTTGGATAAGATGAATGTCCAGGGAGCCTTTCGGATCTTCTTGAAAGGTGTCTACAATAATCCCCAAGCTCGCGTTTATTCCTCAGGATTTCTGTCGGCTCCCTTTCACTTGCATAAAGGGACCCGTCAGGGATGTCCCCTGTCGCCACTATTATTTAATCTAGCACTGGAACCCATGGCTAGATTTCTGGAGGAGTCCGCAGTGTTCAGAGGTATTCAGGTGGGGTCTCTGGCAGTTAAGTTAGCCCTGTTTGCTGACGACGTTATACTTTTTATGTCAAATCCTCAAGAGCATTTATTGCCGGTCTGTCTTTTTTTTACAGGACTTTGGGCAATGCTCGGGATACAAAGTCAACATAGCTAAAAGCGAACTGCTGGAGTTGGGCAAACCGTTACCTAAGACCTTTTGGCAATCTTTGGGACGTGGGCTATCTCCGGTCAAGCACTGCATTACTTATCTAGGCATTAAGATAGGGAAGGTACCTGAAACCCTGTATGGCCTGAATTACCCACCGCTATTGAAAAAAATACAGGCGGAACTCACCAGATGGTGTCAGTTGCCGTTATCCCTTCTGGGGAGGTGCCACTTAATTAAGATGGTTAGTTTCCCCAGACTGCTGTATCCCTTTCAAACACTCCCGCTCTTACTGAAACATGTGGATGTCTCCAAACTGACTTCCTCATTCACAAAATTTATATGGGCAGGAAAGAGGCCTCGCATTGTACTCGCTAAGCTCATGACAGGCAAGCATGAGGGGGGGCTGAATTTTCCAAATATCAGGGGTTATAACGTGGTGTGTCTCTTTCGTCATGTAGTGGATTGGCTCCACGAAACGAGCCATTATTCCAACTTAGATCTGGAAGGGGCGTATGCCTCACCCTGGAACCTGAAAGCCTTGTTACACTGTAGAGTTGCTTCTCTTCCGTGCCGTCTCAAAACCTCCATTGTGCTGAGAGATACAGTCCTAGCCTGGAAAGCGGTCTGTAAATTCTTTGACCTGCCTCACCTGCTCTCTAAACATATGCCGTTATGTGGACACGCGGAATTCCAACCGGGAGTAGACAATGGGGATAGATTTGCCTCTTGGGGGGATGCAGGCATTAATAACGCAGGGGACCTAATGCATATAGAGGAAAGGAGATGGTTAACCGGGGCGGAAATCACCGCTAAACTCAGACCCTTAGAGGGTAATGTTAATTTTTTACAAGTTCTTCAGGTGCGCTCATTCTGCACATCTAGGCTCAGGGATTTGAATAAGGAAGCCATCATACTTTAGATGAGGTCATAGGCCCAACGACTGTTTCAAGGTTGTATAGAGCACTTGGGGATTGTTTTGTCCTCCCGCGATCACGGGATATGTTCAAAGTCTGGGAACGATGGACTCAAGATCCAGGTATAGGAGAGATCATATTAGAGGGTTGGGAGATGGTACAGAGGAGTATCGTGAACGAGAGTTGGAGGGAAACCTATTTTAAATGAATGCATTCGGCTATATATGGCTTCAATATTTTGCCTTCACAGTCCTTCCCCGATCGCATTACGTGTTGTCCCAAATGGCACACCCCCCTGATGAATTTGGGGCATGGAGTATGGGGTTGTGCTCATACTACACGTTATTGGGTGATGGTACACAACTATATTTTGGATCATTGGAAGGTGAAACTTCCAATAACGCCTCAAGCGCTGCTGTTCCACCAGACGCGACCGCCGGAGGAAGAGTGTGCTCGTGGGATGAGATCTCCTCCCTCTTTGGTACACACAATTTTACTTGTGGCCTTGGGATGTCTTCTAGGTAAATGGCTGGAAACTGACACGCCGGGGCTAGACTTGATAGTGTCCAGTTTGAAACAGTTATTAACTCTTGAGCGGGTGGAGGTGGAAAGACGGAAAGAAACGGGAGCCAAGAAGTTATTCGCTAAATGGCAAATATTTATAGAATCGCAATGCATAGCGGCCGAGGTGATGGAAATTGTTACGCCTTTCAGGCACACAGCGTGGTATCATACGCAGCTTCTGGCAGGCACTTTAGGAGGCAACTTCAGTCTAGTTAGGGGAGAGATGGGACGTAGCTACTCTTTGATGATCTAAGTCGTGTTCAGGGATAGGGGAAGTCATGTTTTCTTCAGTTGATATGAGGATCGAAAAATTATGCCATGATTGTATGTTATGCTATGTTAGTTTAACCCCTTAATGACCAGCCTATTTTAGACCTTAATGACCAAGCCATTTTTTACGTTTTTCCATCGTCGCATTCCAAGAGCTATAACCTTTTTATTTTTGCGTCGACATAGCTGTATAAGGTCTTGTTTTTTGCGGGACAAGTTGTACTTTTTAATAGCACCATTTTGGGGGACATATTTATTGATTAACTTTTATTAACTTTTTTTTTGGGGGGGAATAGAAAAAAACCTGAAATTTTGCCGCTCTTTTTCGCGTCTTAAATCAACGGCGTTTAAATAAATAACACAATAACTTTATTCAGCGGGTTGTTACGATTGCAACAATACCACATTTGTATAGTTTTTGTATGTTTTACTACTTTTACAGAGTAAAAACGCTTTTTTTTCAAAATGATTTGTTTTTTTGTCTCCATATTTGAAGAGCCGTAACGTTTTTATTTTTTCGCCAATGCGGTTGTATGAGGGCTTTTTTTTTGCGTGATGACTTGTAGTTTTTATTGGTACCATTTTTGAGTAGATGCGACTTTTTGATCACTTTTTATCACATTTCACTTTTTATCACATTTTTTTTAAGCCAGGATTCACAGAAAACAGCAATTTTTCCATAGTTTTTTATTACATTTTTTACGGCGTTCACCGTGCGGGTTAAATAATGTAATACATTTATAGTCGGGGTCGTTACGGACGCGGCGATACCAAATATGTGTAACTTTTTTACTTTATTTAGTTTTTTTAATAGTAAAGCATTTTGTAAGGGGAAAAGCTGGGTTTTTCATTTTTTTTCACATTTTTTTTTAAATTAACTTTATTAAACTTTTTTTTACTTTTTTACTAGTCCCACTAGGGGACTTTAATATGCAATTCTCCGATCGCTATTGTAATACACTGCAATACTTTTGTATTGCAGTGTATTACTGCCTGTCCGTTTAAAACGGACAGGCATCTGCTAGGTCATGCCTCCGGCATGATCTAGCAGGTATTCGCTCCAGGCAGACCTGGGGGCCTTTATTAGGCCCCCGGCTGCCATTGGAGACACAGACACTCGGCGATCGTATCGCCGGGTGTCGGTAGGAGAGAGAGGGAGCTCCCTCCCTCTCTCCAAAACCACTCAGATTCGGTGCTCGCTATTGTGCACCGCATCTAAGGGGTTAAACGGGTGAGATCGATACTAATATCGATCTCACCCGGCAGAGCAGGGACGCCCTCAGCTGCCTCTAGCAGCTGAGAGCAGGGAGATTTGACGGCTCCCTGCTCTGTTTTCTTTATCCTGATGCAGTGCCGTAAAAAGGCATATGCATCAGAATAAAGCCCGTTAGTGGCCTCCGTTAAAAGGCGTATTGGCGGTCACTAACGGGTTAATGTTATTTTGTTGACAGTTGCGTGCTGTTCATTTATGACGCAACCTTTCTGTGAAATGTTTATAAGAAAATGTGAAAACTGTTAATAAAAAATGATGTTTTAAAAAAAAAAAAAAAAAGAACACACTTCACTTGCTGTCTAATATATCTCACCTCTTGCCAATATATTATAATAAGTATATTAATAAATCATTATATTGCAATTTAATCTTCTAACTTTTTGACTCAAGATCTCCACCATGATCAATTCAATTAAGACCTTGTGATTGTGTCCTGTTAATCAAAATCTCATGTTTTTCAAAAACCATCAAGCTAGGGCTTATCTTACAAAGGGCAGCTGAATACTGATAGTGCCTAGGAAAAGAATAGGGAATGTAAAATTACAGTGTGTCCAGTAGCATAACTATCACTATAGTAATCAGTGGCTACTACGGGGCATCGCTAGCACCGGGCATCGAGGGTGGCCTCCGGTGCCCCATTCAATTGTATCTGCATCATCAGCGCGCAGATACAATTGAATACTATGGTGGAGCAGCTCCCTGCTCTGCTATTCACTAGGCTACAGGCCACGTTTATCTACAAGAGGGGGTATGTGTGGCACTATCTACAAAGAGAGGCTGTGTGGCAGTATCTACAAGAAGAGGCTGTGTGGCAGTATCTACATGGGGGGCTGTGTCTGGCACTTTCTAGAGGGGGACTTTGTGTGGCACCATACGGGGGGGGGGGGGTCTGTAGCACTGTATACAGGGGGCACTATGTGGGTGCTCTCTACAGTGGAGGAGGGGTATATAATATACCCCCTAGGCCCCCCTATTTTATTTGATCCCATTAATATAGGTCTACCATAGATCTATATTAATAGAACCTCATAAAATGGGGAGGGATGCAGGGATAGCTGTAACATAATAAATGAGGCTATACTCACCCCTCCCCTTTACACTTTAAAAGTTATCAAGTACAGATGGAAACAAGTCCTTCCTGTCCCGGTGCTTTGAGTTTCGGGTTAGTTTTTTTTATTAACTATTATGACTATGAAATAACATGACTAAGTGTTAAAATATCAGTGCTTAACTGTTTGTTACAATTTCATAACCCTGTAACTACAGGTTAATAAGAGTACACTTGGCGGCCTAGCTGCATTTTTACATTGCACACAGAACTGATAAATGTTCATTTGTGGGCAGGCGGGTGTTGTGAGGCATTAGTTGTGGGGGAGTAGGCAGTCAAAAGTTTGTTATGGCGTCCATGTGCATACTATACAGATTTACATTTTGTGAATTCACCTTGGATCAGCTTACGCTTTGCTCCCATGACAGCTCAAATAATGTTAAGCTGAGTGATGGATATAAATCTGTTTGCTAAGGCAGTGTACAGGTGTAGCAGAGATGAATTTGTAATTTTACTTTTTTTCTATAACGCTCTGTGTTACGTTAATGCAGTAGTTTTGCCTTTAATTAGAAATTGCAGATAACACTTGATGACAGTGTCAGACCGGCCAAGTACAGGTTCTGTTTAGAAGGTTGGCCTCTGGTGGGACCAAGGAACCCCAGTCCGACACTGCCTAATGAAATCACAATAGTTGTACCAAATGACAAACTCAGCTCTCCTACATCTGTGACCCTAAAATACGCACCATAGTTAATGCAAAACCTCCCTGAGAAGAGGAAGGGGGAGCTTCATATCAATGCAAGGAATACAAGAAGTATTTTACTGTCTCCTCAGACAACAGGGGTGTGTATTATAAGGGTAAGAACACACATAGCAATGGCTGTGTAGCTGAGGCGCAGCCAATATGCCGCCGAACATTGCGCCGACATGCGGTCTTATTGCAAATCAACGCAGAGTTTAAATGTTTGTTAATGTTGATGCGTTTCTGCAGGTAAACAGCAGCTTCAGCATTTGTCTGCATCTTGGGCACTATGTGGGTCTTTACCCTGGGACATTAGGTAAGCCCTACCGTAAATCATTAAAAAATTAGAAGTCACCTCGGAGTTCCGTGACCTGAACCTCTATTGTAGATTCAAGTACATTATTGAGTATTTTTTGTATTGTTTATTCTGTACCTTTTTCTTCAGAAGTCCTGATATTTTCCATATATTTCTGCTTATTATAGTCTGGTCCTGATGTATTAATAATTGAAGGCTAGGCTAGTTTATGAGGATATCGGGATCTACTGTGCTCATTTAAATGGAAAAACTCCTAAGCATGATTCTTACTAACCAACATGAAACCACAATGGAAAGAACACACACTGTAAAGAGTATCATATTGTACTTCTGCTGTATAGTCACATTTCTTAATGTCACTTGAGTATCCTGAATAAGGTTCTCAGTACATAATGTACTATTCCTATTCTTGGAAGTGACAAAGAGGTGTGTTTTATATTACACTTATTTCAATTCATGAAACGCTACCGTATTCTTGATTTGACCACTTGTGGTTACTATTAATGTATTAGATTTCACGGTTAATTATGTTTAAAAAGTATTATAAAATGTGTATTGGTGTGTAAATTAGAAAAGAGTTTTCATAAATTGACCTCTCGTGCAGATTATAAATCCATAGCATATCAATTTATGTTGTTGAGTTGCAGGAGTTTTTTCTGCAGATAATCCCCATTCAGATCACGCTGCGTTTTCGCAGCAAATTTCACAAGTTTGAAAGTCAAGAATAAATTTTATGTCTGAAAAAAAAAGAGGCTATACTCACTTCTCATGGTACTCCAATGGGAACATGTTCCTACTCTTCCAGCTGGTCTGTGCACAGGTGACCTCCTGTGATGATGTTTCATCACATGTGACCGCTGCAGTCAATCATAGGAAACCGGCTGTACAGAGACCAGATGGAGCAGCACAGATGCGTTGCTATGAAAGTGTCAGGAGAGGTGAGTATAGTCTATTTTTTTCTGTCAGCCGTTTTCCGCAGTGGTCAATCAGGCCAAATTTCTGCACACCATTTGAATATTCGCCTGAATTTCTCTGCGGGTTCTGGGTTGCACACGCTTTGGACTTTCCACAGCGTGTTTGACCTGTGTGAACATAGCTTAAAAGGACACACTAAATCCATGTGGTCAACAGTGTTTCCATTTTCCTTTAGATGGCTTTACATTTAAAGGGGTTATCCGGGTTATTAAAATTGATGACATATCCTTAGGATAGGCCATCAGTATTAGATTTGTAGGGGTCCGACTGTCGGCACCTCCGGCGATCAGTTGTTAAAGGGGACAGTGGTGCAATACCTTGCACAGCCACTACAAATGAAAGGCGCATGCAAGTACAAACAGAGAGGAGAACCATGTAAACCAGGGGTCTCAAAGTCGGCCGGGTAAGTGGGCCACATATAGAAAAAATGTGAAATTGACGGGCCACATTACTTTCAAATTTGATACATTACAAAATTATTGTTAATTAATTAATTAGTTATTTGAACTACTATAACACTACTACATTACTACATACTACATTACTATAATAATAGCGCTAGGTTTAAACTTACCGGAAATTTGTGCATTTTCTTCATGAGTGTCGCGAAATGCCACAGAGCCATCTATAGATACTGCCACAGTGCCCTCTGTAGATACTGCCACAGTGCCCTCTGTAGATACTGCCACAGTGCCCTCTGTAGATACTGCCACAGTGCCCTCTGTAGATACTGCCACCGTGCCCTCTGTAGATACTGCCACAGTGCCCTCTGTAGATACTGCCACAGTGCCCTCTGTAGATAATGCCACAGTGCCCTCTGTAGATGCTGCCACAGTACACTCTGTAGCTGCTGCCACCGTGCCCTCTGTAGCTGCTGCCACAGTGCCCTCTGTAGATGCTGCCACAATACCCTCTGTAGATGCTGCCACAGTGTCTTCTGTAGATGCTGCCACAGTGCCCTCTGTAGATGCTGCCACAGTGCCCTCTGTATATGCTGCCACAGTGCCCTCTATAGATGCTTCCACAGTGCCCTCTGTAGATAATGCCACACACCCCTTGTAGATAGTGCCACAGACAACCCCAGTAGATAGCTCCATTGGGGCTCACTCTAGGAGTGGAATTCCCAGCCAGAGCGTTGCAGACACTTTGGCCAGGGATTCCTCTGCTGGAGGATCCCCTGATGTCACTGTTCATGCACAGTGACGTCAGGGGATCCTCCTGGACCGTAATGTGATGTCAGGGGCAACCCCAGAGTCGGTGTCCCAGAGCGGAACACTAGTTTAGGCTCTGCTCTGGAACTCTGGGGAAGCAACTGACATCAGTGTCCATATATGGACAGTGATGTCAAGGGCTTACCCAGAGCTGGAGTCCCGGAGCAGAGCCACTTCTAGCACCCTCCCTGGGATTCCAGCTCTGCTCCTGACATCACTGTTCATATATGGACAGAGATGTTAGGGGCAGCCCCAGAGCTGGAGTGTCGGGCAGAGCACTACTAGCTCTCCCACTAGGACTCCAGCTGTGCTCCTCACATCACTTTCCAGCTCTGGGGAAGCCCAATACATCGCTGTCCATATGTGGACAGCGATGTCAGGGCATTCTAGAGTCCCGGAGCAAAGCCTATGCTAGCACTCTGCCCGAGACTCCGCTCTGGGGAAGGCCCTGACAAAACTGTCCATATATGGACAGCGATGTCAGGGAATTCCACAGAGTCCCGGAGCAGAGTCTATACTGGTGCTCTGCCCTGGACTCCGCTCTGGGAAAGACCGTGACAAAACTGTCCATATATGGACAGCGATGTCAGGGATTTCCACAGAGTCCCGGGGGAAAGAGCCTATGGTAGCGCTCTGCCCGGTACTCAGGCTCTGGGAAAGCCCCAGACATCGCGTGTCCATTCATGGACAGCGATGTCAGAGGATTCCACAGAGTCCCGGAACAGAGCCTATGCTAGCGCTCTGCCCAGGACTCCGCTCTGGGGAAGACGTTGACAAAACTGTCCATATATGGACAGCGATGTCAGGGATTTCACACCGAGTACCCGAGCAGAGCCGATACTAGCGGCTCTGTGTCCCGCGGGCCGCAGATGACAGCCTCAGGGGCCGCATGCGGCCCGTGGGTCGTATGCTTGAGACCCCTGATATAAACAATCAAGAGGCTGCGACACTCGTACCAGCGCTGCGGCCCCTTCAAACAGTTGATCAGTGGGGTACCGACAGTATGAGGGTTTAAAGTTTGTGGGGCCAGTTGTAGTTTTTCATGGCACCATTCACTGTACCATATAAAGTACTGGGAAACTGGAAAAAAAAATTCTTTGTGGGGTGGAATAGGAAATAAATAGCCATTCCTCAACTGATTTTTGGGTTTTTGTTTTTGCGTTCACCGTGCAAAATAAAAACGACATGTTAACTTTGTTATGTGTGTCAATACAATTACGGCGATAGCAAATTTGTATTTATTTGACTACTTTTACAATGGAAAACAACATTATCGCCGTATTCTGAGAGCCATAACTTTTTTTTTTTTACTTTTATGAGGGCTTATTTTTTGCGGAGCAAGCTGTAGTTTCAATTTTGGGGTACATGAGACTTTTTGATCACTTTGTATTTAATTTTTTTGTGAGAGATGACGTGACCAAAAAACAGCGGGGGGGTCTATGGGACATCAGAGGGGACTGCCCCCTCTTTCTAATGGCTTAGATGCCGTGGTCACTATTGACCGTGGCATCTAAGGGATTAAACGAGCGAGGTCCCACTCATTGCAGCGAAGTGTTGGCTATACAGCCAACACCCTCATAGTATGGAGCCAACTCAGCCCGTGAGCCGCCCCATACTTCTCACTATAATGTACAGTTAGGTCCAGAATTACAGAATTATTTGCATAGTGACACTACTTCATGATTTGGGCTCTGCATACCACCACATTGGATTTGAAATGAAACAACTGAGATGCAATTGAAATGTAGACTTTCAGGTGTAGTTCAAGGGGTTGAACAAAAATATTCTGTGAAACGTTTAGGAATTGCAACCATTTTTCTACACAGCCTCCTCATTTCAGGGGCTCAAAAGTAACCGGACAAATTAACATTACCAAAAATAAAATAGTTTGATTTAATACTTTGTCGAGAATCCTTTGCAGGCAATGACTGCCTGAAGTCTGGAACCCATGGACATCACCAAACACTGGGTTTCCTCCTTTGTGGTGCTTTGCCAAGTCTTTACTGCAGCGGTCTTCAGTCATTGCTTGCTTGTGGGTCTTTCTGCCTTAAGTTTTGTCTTAAGCAAGTGAAATGCATACTCGATCGTGTTGAGATCTGGTGATTGACTTGGCCATTGCAAAATATTCCACTTCTTTGCCTTAAAAAACTTGCAGTATATTTTGGGTCATTGTCCATTGTCCACCTTGCTGCATTTGGTTGAATCTGAGGAGAAAGTATATCCCTGAACACTTCAAAATTCATCCGGCTGCTTCTGTCTTCAGTCACATCATCAATAAATCCTAGTGACCCAGTGCCTTTGGCAGCCATGCATGCCCATGCCATCACACTGCCTACACCACGTTTTACAGGGAATATGGTGTGCTTTGGATCATGAGCCTTTGCAAGCTTTCTCCATACGTTCTTCCTCCCATCATTCTGGTACATGTTGATCTTAGTTTCATGCTGTTCCAGAACTGGGCGGTTTCTTTACATGTTGTTTGGCAAAGTCTAATCTGGGCTTTACATTATTGAGGCTGATTAATGGTTTGCACCTTGTGGTGAACCCTCTGTATTTGCTCTCATGAAGTCTTCTCTTTATGGTAGACTTAGATACTGATACACATACTTCCAGGAGAGTATTCTTCACTTGAGTAGATGTTGTGAAGGGGTTCTTCTTCACCATGGAAAGGATTCAGTGATCATCCACCACTGTTGTCTTCCGTGGACGTCCAGGCCTTTTGGAGTTCACGAGATCACCAGTGCGCTCTTTTTTTTTTTTCAAGAATGTACCAAACTGTTGATTTGGCCACTCTTAACATTTGTGTTATCTCTCTGATGGATTTCTTCATTTTTTTTCAGCCAAACGATGGTCTGTTTCACTTGTATTGAGAGCTTCATTGTCATCATGTTGTGGGTTCACAGCAACAGCTTCCAAATGCAAATTCCACACCTGGAATCAACTCCAGACCTTTTACCTGCTTAATTGATAATAGATTAACGAGGGCATAGCCCATATAATAGCTTTTTCCCTTGAAAAATAGGCAGCTACATATTAAAGAGCTGTAATTTCTAAACCCTTCCTCAAATTAGGATGTGCATACCTCAAATTAAAGCACTTTAAGCCCATATTGATTATATAACTGCATATTCAATATGTTTTGGTAAATAGCTAAAATGCCAAAACTTGTGTCACCGTCCAAATAATTCTGGACCTAACTGTAAGTGTATGTCAAATGTCGGCAAGGGATTAAAAAACAAAACCCCATGCCGAAAAAAGCATTTTGGTTCTTGAGGACTTTTTTCATCACTGCGTTCCAAGAGCCTTAACTTTTTCATTTTTCCATTGATGCAGGTGTTAGATGGCTTAGTTTTTTTGCTGTAGAGGTTTTATATTTTATGGCACCATTGTGGGGTACATATAATGTACTGAAAAGCTTTAATGACATGTCCGTATTCTCTGGGTCGTTACACTTATGACGATACCACATATATACATACATACACATATATATATCTCATCCACACGCTGTGAGCCATCATTAATTTTTTTTCACTGTTAAGGGAGCTTCATGAATGCTTGTTTTTTGCTGGACGGTTATTGTTTTCACTTGTATCATTTTGGGGTACATGTAACTTAATGATTAACTCTTATCCTTTTTTTGGATGGAGGGATGCACAAAAACCCGCAATTCTGCCATTGTTTTTTACAGCGTTCACAGTGCGGGATAAATGACCATTTAATAGTACAGGTCGTTACAGTTACGGGATAACAATTATGCGTACTGTTATAAAAGGCTTTATTGTGAAAAAACAATAAAAATATTAAAAGGGGAAAGATTTTTATACTTTGAATTTTTTTATTTTTTTTATAAACATTTTATCTGACTTTTTGACTTCTTTTTTCAAACTAAGGGGGACTTAACCAAGCGTTTAATTGCTTACACTGCGATACTTCTTTAAAATAGGAAAATTGACAGGCATTCTATAAGACCCTGCTTCAGACATATAGACATGACAGACCTGGGCCCCTGGCAGCCACGGCAACCCATTGGCATACCTCGATCACATCGCAAAGGTGAGAGAGGTAGCCTCCTCCCCATCTCTAACCACCTAGATTCTGTGGTCGCTATTGACCGCAGCATCTGACGGGTTAAATTGCTGCGTTTATAGTAATCTCCAATCCTGGCCGTTGCAGCAGTGTGTCAGCTGTAATATAACACCTGCTGTTGATTGCACCGGCAAAGCTGCTGTGCTGGCACCATCCCCGCGCCATAAATTGACACCATAAAAATGTTGCCATGGGGTAAGACTGTGTTAATCAATCACTGATAAAAAATGAATGTGTGTTTCTGCAACATGCTCCATGCATGCAGCTTTGCCTAATGTCTGCCCCTGTGTTCTGCTACATGGTGCCCTTGTACTGTAATCTTTTGAGAGATATTCATCTCAAATGGAACATGTCATACTTTTTTACTGTTAGTTTCATGCTAAATGCGGCATGAAATCTGAGGCATACAAAAATACGAAACTGTATAGCCCCTTAAACCCAGAGAGGCGTATCAGTGAGCTGAACTATGCCCATGTTCATGAGCCCTTAACATGTGTAAGAAAGGACTGCTCATCACAATATAGGCCTTGTTCACATCTCCGTCGGGTTTCCGTGCATGTGTTCCATTAGACCTTTCTGTCAGGGGAACCCATGAACGGAAAGCCAAACGGAAACCATAGCTTCCGTTTGCATTACTGTTGATTTCAATGGTAATGCTTCCGTTGCAAATGGTTTCCGTTTTGTCTCTGTTCCGTAAAGTTTCAGGTTTTTTTGCGGAAACATTAGCGCAGTCGACTACGCTAATGTTTCCGCTAAAAAAATGGAAACCTTATAGAAAAGAGGCAACGGAAACCATATGCAATGGAAACATTACCATTGAAATCAATGGTAATGCAAACGGAAGCTATGGTTTCCATTCATGGGTTCCCCCGACAGAAAGGTCTAATGGAACCCATGAATAGAACCCTGACGCAGATGTGAACCAGGCCTTCACTATATATTATGATGTTTGTTTAATACAATAGTTCAATACGTTGTATTGAAGTCAAGGTCTGGTTATTTCAATGCTATACATTTGATTCTGTCATCATAGGTTTTGATGTTGATGAAATGGTGGAAAAAGACTAGTAACAGAGACGCATGGACTTACATGTCTATTCTTAGAGGTCCCCCTACATAGTAGTCCGGCTTTAACCGTCAAATTGCAGCTTAAGTCCAGTTCCTTTCATTAGAGGTTTATGACATATCATTTTCATTTGCCTAGTCATTGTCATTTTCCTGCCTTTTCTTATGTGTACTCTAGAAAGATCTCTGTGTCAACAGCTTAAACAATATTGTTTTACAGCCATGACGTATAATTGGAAGCAGTGTAGAGTTTCCTCTTTAGGAAAATGCCAATGAGCTTAAAAATGGACACAGCTGTAGTTCTGAAAAAGTGAAAACAATGGAAAATCACCGTACTCACAAGATACGAGGACTACAAAAAGCGCGGCGTATACATTATTTATCCGGAGTCATTTTTAAAAACTGCAGTTGGGCATATGCTGACATAAATATTTTTTTCAACTTCTATTCTCCTGAGTAACGACTGGAACAGTCTAGCGGCTGCAGCCAACACTCAAGGGCAGAGGGGACAGGTTGAGGAGAACTTATTGCAGGGAGCCGAGGGCACTTAAGTGTTCGAAATGCCCAGAGGGCACTTGTGGCAGCGGCGCACGCCGGATTAAAACTTCTGTTTCTCATTCGTGCTGCTACAGAAACCGAAGGTATGTTTAAACAGATTTCCAGGGTTTCTATCTAATGCTGTCAACAGTTTTGCAGGATCAGAACTGCTGACAGACTAATTTTAATTTCACCTTTTAACAAAATGTCATTTGCATTTTACATTTAAGTAAGAAAGGAAAATTTCCAAATATGTACTTGGGTTAACTTTTTTTTCTTAGCATGCGAAGAACTGCTCTTTGGTAAAGGGAATCCGTTATAATTCTAAATTAACTTTTCTGTCTAAATAGCTAATAAAACAAAGCCTGTAATTACAAATTGGCACAAGATAAGTAAAACAAATGTGTAAGGAGCGTGAACTAAGTACCCCCCATTCACAGCCTATGGACTGTCTATGTATCCTTTTTTTTATTATGGTTGCCTGTAGCTTTAGGAGGACTGCAAGAAAGACTGCTCAGGTGTTTATTGCTTTATACTGTGTATATATGCCATATAAGTCCAGCATAAGTGGATGTCAGTAAATTTTTAAGCTTTGTTGACCAGCACATTGTTAGGATGAGTTCACACGGGGCAGATACGCTGCGTAAATGCACGCAGCGCATCTGCCTTGTGTGGCGAAGGGAAATCCGGGCAAAAAAAACGCACCACACTGTGATGCAGTTTTTCGCCTGGTATGTCCGCTGTGGAAAACTGCAGCACTTAGTTTCCTGTCATTGGCTGCAGTGGTCACATGGGATGAAACATCCCAGAAGGCCGCCCTGGAGGAAGAAACACAGACTTCTGTGTAAGTATAAGGCTGGGTTCACACGTGGCGGAATTTCACTTGAATTCCGCTGCGGACACTCCGCAGCGTTAATCCGCAGCGGAGCCGTTTCTCCATTGACTTCCACTTTAATTTAGAAGTGTTCGTTTAGACGTTGAGTAAAATTCCGCTGCGGAGCATAGGCTGCGGAGCGGAATTTGGTGTCCGCAGCATGCTCTGTCTGTTGCGGAGCAGTGGCGGACTGGTTGCGGACTCATGGCGGAATTTCTCCATTGACTTCAATGGAGATTCTAAATTCAGCAATGAAGTCCGCAGCTGTCATGCACATGTTATGTGTGCTGCGGATGCGTCTTTCTTTTTTGACATGACATTTCTTCATTCTGGCTGGACCTATGTATTTCTAGGTCTACAGCCAGACTGAGGAAGTCAATGGGGCTCCAGGAATTACGGGAGCGTTGCTAGTAGACGTCAGTAAATAGTCACTGTCCAGGGTGCTGAAAGAGTTAAGCGATCGGCAGTAACTGTTTCTGCACCCTGGACAGTGACTACCGATCACAATATACATCAACCTGTCAAAAAAATAGAAGTTCATACTTACCGAGAACTCCCTGCTTCTGTCTCCAGTCCGGCTTCCCAGGATGACGTTTCAGTCTAAGTGACGGCTGCAGCCAATCACAGGCTGCAGCGGTCACATGGACTGCCGCGTCATCCAGGGAGGTCGGGCTGGATGCCGAAAGAGGGACGCGTCACCAAGACAACGGCCGGTAAGTATGAAATTCGTTTACTTTCACTAGGGAAAGTGCTGTCCCTTCTCTCTATCCTGCACTGATAGAGAGAAGGGAAGCACTTTTTCCGCAGTCCGCAGCAGCTAGTCCGCATCAATTTACTGCACATTTTGGGCAGATCCGCAGCGTAATCCGCAACCCAGATTAGGTGCGGCATTGATGCGGACAGTTGCGGAGGAAATCCGCCACGTGGGGGCATGCCCTTAGTTTGTTTTATTTTCTGAGTTGCGTTTTTGTGACAGACTTGCTGTGAACCCACCGGAAAAGAACCGCATCAACTGCTATTTGCTGCGGGTTTTATCTCCCCATTGAATTCAATGGGGAAAACCCGCAGCAAGTAAGCAGCGTTTACGCAAATACAATTGACATGCTGTAGAATAAAATTCTGCACCACAGGTGAATTTCTGAGCTTTTTTTCCGCTCATCATTTGTGCAGCGTGTTTGTGAGATTTATTTTATTTCATCTATTCTGCTGCTACTTTATTTGCTGCAGATTTTCCGCAACGACTTCCATTGCGGAAAATCTTCATTATTTACGCAACGTGTGAACTGACCCTTTATGATCCAAACAGGGTAACAGGCCATAGTGCAAAAGTCTTATGCCCCATGCATACGACCATTGCTTGAAGTCTGGAACCCATGAACATCACCAAACATAGGGTTTCCTCCTTTGTCATGTTTGCCAGGCTTTTACTGCAGCTGTCTTCAGTTGTTGCTTGTTTGTGGGTCTTTCTGCCTTACGTTTTGTCTTAAGCAAGTGAAATGCAGCTCGATATGGTTAAGATCTGGTGATTGACTTGGCCATTGCAGAATATTCCACTTCTTTGCCTTAAAAAACTCCTGGGTTGCTTTCGCAGTATGTTTTGGGTCATTGTCCATCTGTACTGTGAAGCGACGTCCAATCAACCATGTTGCACTTGGTTGAATCTGAGCAGAAAGTACCGTATTGTTCGGACTATAAGACCTACCTTACCATAATGCGCACCCAGGTTTTAGACAACAGAAAATAGGAAAAAAATTATTTGTTAAAAAATAATTTATTCTCTTTCACCACATTTTAAGAGCCATAACCCTTTAAATATTTTTTTCATCGATTGAGCGGTGTGAGGGCTTATTTTTTTGCGGGACGAGCTATAATTTTATTGGCACCATTTTTTGGTACATACGATTTTTTTTGATCACTTTTTTTTTTTTTCATTTTTTAAGCGCTAAGGTGACCAAAAAACTGGATGTTTTACATTTTTAAACTCACCGTGCGAGTTACATAATGGTATATTGTAATAGACCGGACTTTTACAAACGCAGCGATACCAAATAATTTTATTTTTTACACTGTGCTTGGGGAATTTTTTTTTTTTAACTTTTAGTATTTTTTTTTACACTCCTGAAAATTTATCTAACGTTTTTTTTTTTACACATCTTATTAGTTCCACTAGGGGACATAAACCAGCGGCCACTTGATTGCATGTGGAGTTACTGAAACAGTGTAACTCGCTGAGCTATGCTGTTTCCCTAACTCCGATTGTAGTGAATGGCAGTTACGGAAGCAGCGTAGCATGCGAGCTACGCTGTTTCCATAACTACTATTCAGTTCTATGGGAGTTACGGAAACAACGTAGCTCCGCGAGTTACGCTGTTTCAGTAACTCCAGATGTAATCAAGTAGCCGGGAGAGCACAGAAAGCAAGAACGGGAATTAGGGGGCCCCGTTCTAGAGATAGGTGCGGGTTCCAGAGGTGGGACCTGCATCTATCTGACATTTATGACATATCCTGTGGGTATCCAAAAAATAAAGTATTTGAAGCAGCACAAATCCCAATATCAGGAGCGGAGTAATGTAATCCTCAGAAAAAGCATGGTTGAACAGCAGCACTCGTCTCCCAAATGTCAAGTTTTGAGAAAGACCCTCCACTTGTCACGGGTGGAAACGTTGCCATTTATTGCTGGATGTTTGACCAATAAAAGAACATATTGATTGAAATTTGGGAGACGTGTGCTGCTGTTCAACCATACTTTTTCTGAGGATATCTTGTGGATATGTCATAAATGTCCTACATAGAAAAACCCCTATAAATGCCGCGGTCGCTGTTGACCGCGGCATTTAACTAGTTAAAGGGGTTTGCCATAAAACACATGTATCACCTATCCACAGGATAGGGGCTACATGTGGGATCGTTGGGGGTCCGACAGCTGGGACTCCCAGCGATAAGGAGAACAGGGGACCGAAAGTCACCCAAAGAGCTACATCAGAAGCTTGGACTCCCGGGTTCTGTGTCCGGCTTATCTGTTCCGCAGCTCCATAGAGATCCATGGTGAGCCGCTCGCGCATGCGCAGAAGAATCCCATTCAACTCTATGGAGCTGCCGGACAGAGAACGCAGAAGTCAAAGCTTCTCATGCCGCGCTCTTGGTGACTTTCGGTCCCCGTTCTCCTAATCGCTGGGGGTCGGACCCCCAGCGATCACACATGTATCCATATCCACAGATAGGGGATACATGTGTTTTATGGCACAACACTTTTAAATGGCCAGGAACATCGAAATTGCTGTTCCTGGCCCTTAGAGCAGCGTGTCCGCTGTAAAACACAGCTGACACCTGCAGTGTATGGAGCGGGCTCAGCACGTGAGCCCGCTCCATACATCAATCCCCCCCCGCGCTCCATGATGTGCCGGAACGTCATGGGTCAAAAAGGGGTTAAGTAATGAAGCGGTCTATAAGATGCAGGGACTTTTTAGCAAGACTTATTCTTGCTAAAAACTGCCTCTTATAGTCTGAAAAATACGGTATATCCCTGATCAGTTCAGAATTCATCTGGCTGCTTCTGTCTTCAGTCACATCATCAATAAATGCTACAGACCCAGTGCCTTTGGCAGCCATGCATGCCCATGCCAAGGATGTGGTGTTCTTTTGGATCATGAACCGTTCCAAGCCTTCTCCATACTTTCTTCCACCCATCATTCTGGTACAGGTTGATCTTAGTTTCATCTGTCCAGAGAATGCTGTTCCAGAACTGAGCTGGCTTCTTCTTTAGATGTTGTTTGGCAAAGTCTAATCTGGTCTTTCTACTTTTGAGGCTGATTAATAGTTGGCACCTTGTGGTGAGCCCTCTGTATTTGCTCTCATGGAGTCTTCTCTTTATGGTAGACTTAGATACTGATACACCTACTTCCAGGAGAGTGTTCTTCACTTGGATAGATGTTGGGAAGTGGTTGACCATGGAAAGGATTCTGCGATCATCCACCACTGTTGTCTTCCGTGGACGTCCAGGCCTTTTGGAGTTCACGAGATCACCAGTGCACTCTTTTTTTCAAGAATGTACCAAACTATTGATTTGGCCACTCTTAATATTTGTGCTATCTCTCTGATGGATTTCTTCATTTTTTTCAGCCTCACAATGGTCTGTTTCACTTGCATTGAGAGCTCCTTTGACCTCATGTTGTGGGTTCACAGCAACAGTTTCCAAATGCAAATGCCACACCTGGAATCAACTCCAGACCTTTTACCTGCTTAATTGATGATGGATTAACAAGGGAATAGCCCATGCAGCCCATTAAATTGCTTTTGAGATAATTGTCCAATTACCTTTGGTGCCTTGAAAAAGAGGCAGCTACACATTAAACAGCTGTAATTCCTAAACCCTTCCTCAAATTAGGATGGGAATACACTCAAATTAAAGCTGAGAGTCTGCACTTTAAGCCCATATTGATTTATATAACTGTGTATTCAATATGTTTTGGTAAACAGCTAAAATGCCAAAACTTGTGTCACTGTCTAAATAATTCTGGACCTAACTGTACATATTGAATAATAACCATATGTGATTGCCACCACGGACTTGTCGGTAGACCTTTTTTACTTTTTGAAAAGAAAAAGAGGAAACCTCACTATTATGTTTATTCTTAAAGGGGTTTTGTAGTTCCAAAAAATTGATGGCCTTTCCTCAGGATGGGCAATCAATACGTGATTGGTCCAGGTCCGACTCCCGGCACTCCTGCCAATCAGCTGTTTTGAATGGGCCAGAGCGCGCACTTTCATAGGCTGTAAAACTGTGAACCGTCGCTACTGGTGTGTCGGCGATTCACAGTATGAGCAGTAGAAATGAAGGGGAAGCAGTGCTCGTACGAGTGCTGCGGCCCCTTAAAAATATCTGATCTGCAGGGATGCCGGTAGTCGGACCCCGACCGATAACATATTGATGGTCTATTCTTCTTTGGAGTTGAAAACCCCTTTAAAGTGCAGACGTGTTGGTGATATTGTTGCTATTTACATTATTTTTCAATTAAAAGTATTGCAACCCACATATTGTAGATTGAACGTGATAAAGTAAACCACAAATTTCGTGTTACATTTGATTTATTGTTTTATTTTGTGTGTAGTATTCTTAGGCCTCGTGCACACTTCCGACACCGTTTTCACGGCCGTTTTTGACAGATCCGTGTGCCAGTTTTTTAGCGGACGTGTGAACTCGCGTGTGCACTCCGTGTTTCCGAGTGCCGAGCATGGTACTGTCCAGGGTGCTGAAAGAGTTTTTTTTTTTTTTCCTTTCTTTTCTTCTTTTTTTTAAATATCTTTATTTTGTTCTACAGCAGTACAAAAGAGAAAGAAGTACATAGTACATACAAATATGTAATAAGAAAAAATATGCAATGCTATAGATACCCTTGGGGGAGAGGAGGTCGGAGGGAGGGAGGGGGGGAGGGAAATGAAGGGAAAAAAAACACATAATAAATAAAAATATGCCTTTTATCTCCATCTTACTTGTTACTCTGAAAACTTGAGGGTGCTGAAAGAGTTAATAGGCTGCACTGATCGTCAGTAACTCTTTCAGCACCCTGGACAGTACCATGCTCGGCGCTTGGAAAATACAATTTTAATGTAAAAAAAAATAATAAATAAATAAAGTTCATACTTACTTTCCTCCTGTCCGGTCTCCAGCGATGACGTTTCATCCATGTCGCCGCTGCAGCCAATCACAGGCTGTAGTGGCGGTCACGCACGTCAGGATGACGTCAGAAGGCCGGCCTCCAGGGATGACGCTTCATCCCACGTGACCGCCTCTGCAGCCAATCACAGGCTGCAGCAGCCACTGCAGCCAATCACAGGCTGCTGCGTCAGAAAGGAAGGTCGGACTGGAGGAAGAAGAGGAACTTGTCACCAAGACAACGACCGGGTACGTATGAACTGCTTTTTATTTTATTTTTAATCAGCAGCCTCTTTTCTCTATCAGTGATTGATAGAGACAAGTGACTGCCGATTAGTGTAATATTTCTGTAATGTATTTCTGCCCGCCCGGCCGTTGCTAGGCAATGGCTCCGTCACACACGGATGGCACACGGATGCCTTCCGTGTGCCTTTAGTTTTTTTGACGGCCCCATTGACTTGCATGGGCCTCACGGTCACAGAATCTCAGACCAAAGTAGGACATGCTCTACTTTGGATCGGAATGGAGCAACGGGACCGTCAAAAAAACTGAAGTGTGCATGGCCCCATTGAAATGAATGGGTCAGGGTGCTAGCCGTCAGAAAAATGGCTAGCACCCTGAAGGAAAAAACTGAAGTGGGCATGGGGCCTTAGTGGATGAATGAAACTCAACTGAACTGAATACATTTAAATTTACCAGGTTTTATCAACCAACTGGTTGGTTTTTGTTGTTGGTTGTTAAAAAGACTAAGTGATAGTTTTCTGCCATGTGGGTGCACGCTTTGATACACATTTATATCCCTCAATTATTATCATGGATAAAATGGGTTCCTGGTGCAAAAGATTTAGATGTATTGCTTGATCGATACTGGAGAAGATCTGCATAAGTATAGAGCTCTTTCCGGTATCCAAGGAAAGTAACCCCTAGCAACTATACGCTGTAAAATAGCCTGTGTTTCCATTTTGAAACCTTCATCAGTAGAGCAGTTACAACATGCTCTAATCATTTATGTTGGGATAGATTTAATTTTATGCAATGGATGTCAGGATTGTGGGTGTAATACAGTATTTCCTGCGTTTTTCTTACCAAACAACCTACTTACGATAGAATGACTTTCTGTAAATAGACATAAATCTAAAAAGTGTATTTCATGGTGGTGATTGACTGAAAAAGATAAGTTTAAAGAATTGTCATTCAGGTTTGAAAGTAAATCTGGTATGGCTGCAACAAGATCATCCCTAAATAAGGAGGATAATATACAGCCATACATAAAAATGCCTTAGGTGAGGATAATGACTATATTCTGTCAAAAACCATTGTAGTGCTGTGATGGCCGAAGTGTGGGGAATGTCAAAATATAGGGATATGAAATCCACCATCATCCAGAGAAATTTTTTAAACCATTTGATGTTACATGGGGCAGACAGAACATACTAAGTATACTTTATGTAGCCTGGCACTTGAGGGAACAGAGATTGTAGCAAACTATCAACCCATGGACAAAGATTTTTGTTTAATGACCTGATACTAGCCACTATAGGATGGAGTAAAGGAGGAAACCTGTGTTATGTATTCTTGGGGTAGAAAATGGGAATAATGAAGAAATCTACTATAATATACTCTACATATTTTTAGTGATAACTCCAATGCTAGGCCTTCATCTATTACTTGTGTACATATGTTGTGTTGCACTGTACTGTATATTTATGTTTTGTCTCACCGTTTGGCTGGAAAGGGCAGGCCGCGATGCCCTGTGGCGCTGCCATATGCGCGGCCATGTCACTGTACGAAGAAATGAGAAGCTTCTGGGGGACAGTGATAGGGGAGATATGAAGCTAGGCCCACTAAGGGCCTGGTGCTGGTAGGAGACAGTGCGCGGGGATGCTGATGTGCTGCACTATCAAGCTGATAGATAGGTAGGGGGGAGTGCCATATAAGGAAAAGTTTGGGCGCCTTTGGCAGAATGAGCGGGTGAACTGTGTGTGGTGCTAGACATGGATGCTATTGGTCTGTGCAGTAGAGGAGAAGGACCTGTTCACCAATAAAGCAGATTTGTCTACCTGCATTTAGGCAGGGAAGGACTTGAGGCTGCAGCTGTGGTGGTGGTGGGGAGACAGAGTGGTGATGCGGGCCTATGCAGAGCTGGGAAGGAGGTTGCTAGCTGGAAAGTGAGTGAGTCCCTGGAGGGAAGCAATATAATGGCTTTGCAGAGCTGTCTCAATACTGTGCATCATGGAGCAGACGGGGAACTCAGGAGACCATTAAGGTCTGAGGACTGATAGAGGCAAATTGTGGATGAAGGCGGCCTGCAAGCACTCTACAAAGGCCATAGCTGAAGCGGTGATAGCGGCAGTGTAAAATGGCCAGAGTGGTTAGCTCTGGGAAGTCTGCTGGGTATGGGGAAATAGACAGTCTAGGTGTGGGAACCAGAGGACGGAGAACCCAGTGGAGCGTACTGTGCTCAAAACTGGTAAAGGCTGTAGTAGAGCCTAGTAAGGGGAGTAGAAGGATCCCTGTATTGTTGGGCCTGTGTGGAGGCTACAGTGGAGACTGGTTGCCCTGTAGACCTGAGACATGGCCTAGTAGGTACAGACCTAGGAAAGTTTGGACTGGAGAAGCACTCTGTGGGAGAAGTAGCATTTGGGACCCCTTGAGAGTCGGGGCCCTCGAAACAAGGCATGGATTAACGAGAGCTGGATTTAAAGACCAGTTTCCTCTGTCACCTTTATACGGCAGGCAGAGGTAAACCGGTTAAGGATGGGTCGCTACTCATGGGCCAGTGCTGTGTACTTGCTCACCAGGCTACAATTTGCCAGCCAACCCTTGGGGATATTGCTATACCTAAATGGAGAGCACCAAGAGTCCCCCACTATATATAATATGAATAATTATCCTTATTGGTGTATGATGTGTAGAGGGGGAGGGGCATACGAGCCTATGATAAGCATGGTGGTAGACCCCCAGGGTAGACTCCCAGATGAAGGCTTCTGGCCGAAACGCGCGTCGGGGTGTGACACTAGACATAGTTGTTCCCGACATGGGTAAGGTTTTCAGCGCACTGTGCAGAGATAAAATACTGCATATACACTAATATAGCCATTACTGAACCATACTATGTTTATTTTTCAATATACACTCATTGTTCTTGTGCTTGTTTGGTTCCTGGGATTACATATGTTTATGTGACATCAGGGGAGCAGACTCTCTTGGCCCTTTGTGCCTTGTGTTATTTATTGCATAACTCTGCCCCTTCATTGCCTATACAGCGCCATTTTTTGCATATCACTGTTTGGCTGTCCATCTGTACTGTGGTAATCATCTCTATGATTTTATTGATTTGTTTTTTGTTTTTATCCTATTCAATATTATATTTATACCTTTTTAATTGATCTCTGGTGTGTCAGACTCCGATCTTTAGGTTATTTATTTTTAACCCTTGGGGATATGCCTGTGGATGTGCCATAAATGTCCATGATGGGAAAACTCTTTTAATAACATTTTGGATAGTTCTACATAGTATATAGTTGTGATATTTATTTTTCACACGTCAGGATGGAGCTAGAGCGCTATTTTAGAACACTTCTTCTGGGAGACAAATGATGGGTATTATATGGGGTGCAGCTGTTTGAGCAGGCAGAAAGTAATGATTTAGTCTACTACAATACTTTTACAGTATAACATCAACATCTATAGCTACTTTTAACTATATAATAACTCTTCCTAGATAGGCAGATAAATGCTTTATAGGAACAGTTAATACCACGACCATAGTGTAGCCTCTTGTTAAAGCTCATTCAGACGAGCATGATTCTCTTGCGTGTGCTATTCGTTGAAACAACGCACAGCACACGGAACCATTGAGTTCAATGGGGCTATTCACACATGCATGAGCTTGCACGCAGCGGGTGGCCGTTGCATGAAACTCACTGTATGTCCTATATTGGTGTATTTTCACGCACCTAGTCGCCAATTGAAGTCAATGGGTGCGTGAAAACCTCGGACATTACACGGACACACATCACGCATCAATTACATTGAAAAAAAAAGAAGTGCTTGCAAGTGCATGAAAAACACATGCCACACGCAAAGCACACTGATGCAAAAACACAACCCACACGAACAGATTTTTGCGTTTTTTACGCGCATAAATCTGTCACGCTTGTGTGAAATCAATGGTAATGCAAACGGAACCTATGGTTTCTGTTTGCCTTTCCGTTGAGGGGTTCCTCCAACGGAAAGTTCCGACAGAACCCCTCAACGGAAACCAACGCTGATGTGAACACAGCCTATCCCAGTCTGTATATTGTATACTTATTATATGCTGTGTAAGTTTTTTTGTTTTGTTACAATCTTGCAATACAAGAGATAGTTCTTACTCTTTTCATACATTTATGCATTCCAGTCTGCACGCTCTTCCATAACGTTTTCACTAATTTTACATATTGTAGTATTGTATGACATGAAGTTTCTTTCAGTATTTTCTTAAAATTAATAGGCACTAGTGCATTATTTATGGCCTCATGTATTTTACAATGACGAATACTTTTGTCTTGTGAGGTATGTATATACATTATCTGTTGGCTACTACATTTAGTGATGTTCATCTATTGTGACTTTTTGATGTTTTAACAAGCATTACAGTACCCTAATTTTTGACAAATACATTCTTGTGGAGTGTGTCTTTTTGTAGGTTTGGTAACCTCTTAGAATTACCAATTTTTTTTCCTGCTAAGTCACGGCTGAACTGATGACTGATGAACACTGGATCTGTCTTTATCACTTCTATTGCGGTTATATATTCCATTTTTATTATACTAAGCAAAGAGCTTTAAAATTCTTACCACTGGATATACTGTATTAACCATAATGTAAAACACAGAAATGTTAAAGATGGTGCAAATGACAGGTCACTGCGAGCCTGTATGAAAGCTGCGCACTTGGAAAGAAGACAAATCCAAATGTGCCCTATCCACCTTTTGACCTCATTTAACTTCTGCAGCTATACCTTTTTTCATGTACAGCATGTTGCTGAGATGTAAGAATATGTGCGGAGGTGTGATGGCAGATTTTGCTGTATGTACAGTGTGCGGTCATCACCTGCTAATGTGAGTAGGAATCAGATCTGTCTGTCACTAAAGCCACCAAATACAGTGGGATCTGTCTACCTGAATATGGAAATAGTTGCTTTTAGTTACATTAATTTGCCACCACAGCCATTTTTTGTTTTTTCACTTTCGTTTTTTCCTCCCTCCTTCCAAAGGACATAGCTTTAATTTTTTGCGGTCTGAGTTGTAGTTTTTATGGCAATATTGAATGTACCCTATAATATACTGGAAAACTAAAAAAAAACTTTGATGGAATAGGAAAAAAATAGCTTGGCGTGTTGACGTTTTGATTGGTACTATTTTTTGGGTATATAGGACTTTTTGATCACTTTTTATGCAATTTTTTTTAATGCTGAGGTGACCAAAAAACAACATTTCTGGCTTTTTTTGCATTCTGAGTTGTAGTTTTTATGGCAATATTGAATGTACCCTATACTATACTGGAAAACTAAAAAAAAAACTTTGATGGAATAGGAAAAAATTTGCTTGGCGTGTTGAAGTTTTGATTGGTACTATTTTTGGGTATTTAGGACTTTTTGATCACTTTTTATGCAGTTTTTTTAATGCTGAGGTGACCAAAAAACAACAATTCTGGCCTTTTTTTTTTTATGAAGTTCACCCTGCGGGTTAAATAACGTTATATTAGAATAGTGTGGACCATATTTTACATTACTTTAGGAGAAAAATGGGGAGGGGCTGGAGGTTTCTTGAACTTTTCATATTTTGTATTTTTTTTGCACATTACTAATAACTTTCTTTAAAAGTTTTTTAAATTTTATTTTAGTCCCCCTAGAGGACTTGAACAAGCAATGGTTTGATCGTTGGTACAATACACTACAATACATTTGCATTCCACTATAGTGTAATTTTTACAGGCTACTATTAAACCCTGTCTCTGGATCACAAAGATGGCAGACCTGGGGGCCATTATTAGGCCTCCCCCGGCTACCATGACAGCCATCGCCACCCCTCGATCACTTCGCGTGTGGGGTAATGGGAAGGAGGGGGAAACCCCCTTTTTATTAACAATGTAAATTCCTAACCATCTAAGGGGTTAAACGGCCAGGATCAGAGTTATCTCTGATCCTGGCCATTAATTTACAGTGAAGTGTCGGATTTATCCTACAGCCGCCACCCGTTAAGTATGGAGTTGACTCCGCCCGTATTCCTCCTTCCACGCAAAGAAGTTCAGTTACGTCAAATGTCAGGAAGGGTTTAAAGCCTGTGATAATTGACAGTGAAGACATATATCTTTTCTTCTCATAAAATGACGTTCAGAATTGTATCTCAGTGGTTAATACTGTTGTCCTGCAGTGAATCTGCATGGAATTTTTTATGTTCCCCCATTTTGTGTAGGTTTTCTCCTGAACCCGAAAAACCATGCTGATAGGTTAGTGGGCTCTTAATGAAATTGGCCCTCGTTTGTATTTATTTCAGATTGTGAGTCCCATTGGAGATCGTGAGGGATAACAATCTCTGGACAGTGCTGGTAATACATTGGAACTATATAAACAACTGGAACTCTTTGCTACTGATTAGGTAAGGGGTACCATTAATTATCTGGAGCTTCATGAGATTGCGTGTACATAGACCCTGTATATGTGTTGCTATATTTACTACGTCTAGTATAATCACTAACAGCATAACAGCACTAGTATAGGCATCTGTTCAGTTACGCAGGACATAGTCAATTTAAATTCTGTAAATATTTAAAACTTAGAAAATATTTTTAGAAATTGTATGCTAGTTAGTGCTGTTTCATGTACAAAAGGAATAAAATAAAAATCACATAGTATAAATAAAGTGACTCAAGGATGAAAAGAATAACCTTCAGGCCTCATGCACACGACCGTAAAAAACCTCCGTTTTTGCGGACCGCAATCGCGTTCCGCAAAAATGGAGCCATTCACTTTCATTGAACACTGACACCTTTCCGTAGCACTACGGAAGGGTGTCAGTGCCGTGGAAATGTTCCGGGAATTATGGAACATGTCCGTTCTTTCGCATTTTGCGGGCCGTGCTCCCATACTTTGTATGGGAGCACGGCCCGAAAATGCGGCTGTCAGTCAGCGGCCGGCCGTGCCCGCAATCGCGGGCCGTTATTGCGGGCACGGTCGTGTGCATGGGGCCTCAGGGTAACATTTAATATCTAACATAATATGTGACCAAACCAGTTTTGCCACAAAAGCTGCAATTGAAATATCAGAATTGCAGGAGCAGATTTCATATTTGCATGTGAAATGAATTATGTCGCTACATATTCTAACTATTGTTTTCCATATATGTGGCACATTTTTTTCCAGTTGAGGGTTCTACAGTTGGAACTTATAAACGGTTTCTTTAACACCCAAGAAGCAATAATAACGCTTGAAACGATGGGAACAACTGTTTGAATGATAAAAACCACCAGCACAAGGCAACAGATGCAAAAAAACATTCAATGCGGCATCCAGATGTAGCAACATTTGATATTTGGCTACTAAAACAAAGGTCTTGAAAAGTCATCAGGATAATTTACTAGATTTTAGCAAGTAATTATGTCGTGAAACTTTGATAACCTTGTCTTGAAAGAAAATATTTTTCCCCTTAGATTCAATGCACTGAACAGCCACATAAAATGCACTAAATATCAAATAGACTACAGTGAATTAGCCAGGAAAAGAAAATAACAAGGAAGGGAATAGTATAATTTTTAACGCTTTGTATAAACATACTGTATTAATCTTTTAGATCTTATAAAACTCCTGAGCTACTATGTAATATATCCATCTACTTTTGATCAATGCTGGCGCTGCAACAGAGCTACAAGAACATGTTTCCATATATAGTGGGAGTGCCTTAAACTTTAAATGCTCTGGATGAAGGAGTTTTCAGTATACATTACATTCACCCCATTTAAAGCAGGCCGTATACATGAGATTGTAGTCATTTTTTGCCATTTTGTCTGACCATTGTTTACAAAATTAACGTGAAGAATTGTTCGCGATGACCAACGGAAGACTTCTGCCAGCCAAAAATATGTCCGTGGTTGGCCAAAACTATGTGTGTATGGCATGATCGGCCAATCATGTCACTTTACGCAAGCCCCAGAGCTTCAGATTTTTTAAAAACAAACTCCCTCATTGGCCAGTTTACTCTGTTATGTTGCTGATGGGACTGTTTGGCCACATTCTGGCGGATTAAAGTCCTAGGTGTATGGCAAGCTTAAGCTCTCCGATCCTCCAGATATTGCCTTGCTGTCCTTACTACTGGGCCTCCTGTCTCTGTTTAGAAAAGGCCAATTTAGACATTTCTTGGCTGCAACCCATCAGACCATAGACAGTCATTGGGAGAAATCTGGTTTATCCCTTGTGGGTGGCCTTAACCATAGAATGAGAATGCAGGAATTGACGGCAGTTGAAGTTGATAGGCTCCCCTCCTTTCATGTTGCATGGCAGCCCTGGATGCTTTTCAAAGAGTCGGATGGCATAAGTTCAATATCTGCATATAAACGTCTTCCCCTTCCCTCCCTCCTTCCTTATGTGTTTCGTTCATACATCTGTTTTTTTTATATCTTAATAATATTTATTTTTAAAAAAATGATATATGGACTAGGTAGTTTTGTTTATTGAGAGATTTTGTGGGCAATTTAGATACTAGTGACCTTCATTAATAATTAAAGACCTCATTGTAGATGTAATGGTAAGACTTCTACTCCTTCATCTTCTCTGGCCTGATGATGACATTATTTTTCTTTGTTAAACTTCACTAGACTGACCTATTAGGCTGGGTTCGCACTTGGGTGGGGTCTTTCCAATGTTCTGCTGCGTCTGAGGATCAGAACAATTGAAAAACCAGAAGCAACGGTTCCTTTGCATCACGGACAACACCGGTGGGGGATGGAACCCATTGACTTTAATGTTTTCCGTCGGGTTTCCATCGGGGTGTCTGTGGTTTTACTGGAAACAATAGCACAGCATGCTGCACCATTGTTTCCAGTATTCTTGGCCAGATCTGCGACGGAGGCCCCTAACGCAGACTCCAACGCGTATGTGAAGGAAGCCTAACCCAGTTATGTACAACTTTTTCTAAATCTCTGAAAACTTATATAGACACTAATTTTAGCAGCGCAATCTACTTTCTGTTCACCTACTGCACTAAATAGTATAAGCATAGCCCCACGGTGGCTCAGTGGTTAGCATTGCTCCCTTGCTGGACTGGCGCCATGTTTTTAAATCCAAAAGTAACATCTTGGTATGTTCTGTACTTGTGTGGATTTCCTTTATCTTCTTCTATTTCCTCACACTCTTCAACATACATGTGGTAAGGCTTTCTATGAAACTGACTACAGTGTGTGTGAGAGAAGTTGATAGGTTCTGCACATAGAATTACTCAGTATCTCAATATATGTGAAGAATGGAACAAAAAGAATGGGCACTGGCATTTATTTCAATAGATTAAATAAGAGCAAGGTAAAGTTTGAGTTAAAAAATGCTACTACATTTAAGAAACACTTAAAATTGAAGAAATGTGTTCCAAGGAGGCACCAAATGTCTTTTCTTAGTAACAGAATCCCAGAATATCAAGTTAGGCTTCATGCACATATCTGTATTACAGGGACTGTTCAAATGACATTGACGTTAGTGGCATTGAGTTGTCAATGCAGATTAAGGGCTCCGTACAACCTTGTATGAAGCTATAATATGGCACCCCTAGTAGTCTATGAGCAGTTTGTTTAAGCCGTTATCACAAATGGGTGTACCATTACGTTAATTGACCGAAATGGTATGCGCAGTGGATGGTGTGGGCACTGGGGCTGTGCATGCGCCATAACACACTGGGTGCCTGCTGTAATATACAGCCAATATCCCGTTGCATTGGCCGTTTAACATCTTCGATACCACAGTCAATGGTGGCTGCAGCATCAAAGTGGCAACAGAGGGAGGCGGCTCCCTCTATTGCCCTATTAGTGCACAGTGAAACAATTGCGGGTTGCCGATGGCACGGTCAGATTTACGCTGCCAGACAATGAAAAAAATAGTTTAATGAAAGTTTAATAAAGTTTATTAGGTAAAAAAAAAAAAAAAAGATTTCACAGTCAAAATAAGATAAAACACATTTTTCCCACATTAAATGGGATTTTATTGAGCAATAGCAAAGAAAAGAAAAATATGCATATATGGTATCACCGCGATTGTAACGACCCGTATAATAAAGTTAAACCACACAATAAACGGCGTGAAAAAATTGCTGACACTTCTGACTCTTTTTTTGTGAGATTCCGGCAAGTGAAACCAAATCTCGCGAGATTACGGAGCTAAACGAGATTTGGTTTCACTTGCCGGAATCTCACAAAAAAGATTCAGAAGTGTCAGGATACTGAGTACACATGACGTCCAGGCTGGATGGTCATGTGTATTCATTATCAGGACACTGTAGTAATGTTAGAGCTTGTGTATGTAGCTGCACATAGTGATATAACTATATCGCTAGTGCAGTGTAAATGAATGGAGAGGAGTGCATGATGCCGATTGGTCAGCATCATGCACTCCTCTGTACAACGCCCACTTGGTCAAAAGTAAAAGTACACCCACTTGGGCATTAAGAAAGCTCATTAGCATAAACTAAAATCGCTCCTAACGTTGTGAAAAAAGAGCGTTTTTTTTAATAAAAAGCATTACTGTCACCTACATTACAGCACCCATCTCCTTATGTAGGAGACAGGGCACTTATAATGTGGTGACAGAGCCTCTTTAAACCACAACAAACTATGGTGGAATTGCTGTTTTTTTCCAATCCCCTCTAAAAAAAAGTTAAAAGTTAATCGGTAAGTTATATGTACCCCATAGTGCCATTTAAAAATACAACTCGCCCCACAGAAAATAAACCCTTATAGAGCTCTGTTAACGGTAAAAAAAAAAAAAAAAGTTATGGCTACCAGGATGTGGTGACACAAAAATAAATAAATTTTTTAAAACAGTGCTTTAAAATGTGCAAAATTAGTAAAACATAAAAAACCCATCCAAATTTTATATTGCTAAAATCGTAACAACCCACAGAACAAAGTTAACATTTCATTTTTACCACAAATGCCGTATAAACAAAACCCCCCAAAAAATGGTTAAATTGTTCCCCCCCCCCAAAAATAGCTAATATATTTTTTTTAACCCATTATTTGTATCACACAATGGTGCTATTAAAAATACAACTTGCCCTGCATAAAACAAGTCCTCATATGGCCATGTCGATAGAAATATTAAAAAGATATGGGCCTTGGAAAGCAGTGATGAAAAATGAAAAAAATAAATAAAATGCTGCGTCCTTAAGGCCCAAAATAACTGCATACTGAAAGGGTTATTGGTTTTAGTAGCTAAAGAGGTTTTTAAACATTTTTTTGCATAGCGGAGTTCTAAAATTGCTGAATATACTAGACTACGGCTCTATGATCACTATGTGCTTATTTATACACATACATCCAGCAGCACAAGCTGCATACATTAACCCGTTAGTGACCGCCCCATAGTGTTTTTACGGTGGCCACTAATGGGCTTTATTTCGATGCAATTGCCTTTTTACGGCGCTGCATCGGAATAAATAAGCTGTTAAATCTCCCTGCTCTCAGCTGCCAGAGGTAGCTGAAGGCTGGGGGCATCCCTACTCGAAAGGGTGAGATCGATATTAGTATTGATCTCACCTGTTTAACCCCTCAGATGAGGCGCTCAATAGCGAGCGCCGCATCTGAGTGGTTTTGGAGAGAGGGAGGGAGCTCCCTCTCATTCCACCGTCACCCAGCGATAAGATTGCCAAGTGTCTGTGTCTACTATGGCAGCCGGGGGCCTAATAAAGGCCCCCAGGTCTGCCTGTAGTGTATACCGGCTGGGTCATGCCAGAGGCATGGCCTAGCAGATGCCTGTCCGTTTTACACGGACAGGAATAATACACTGCAATACAGAAGTGTTGCAGTGTATTATATATGCGATCGGACAATCACATAGTGAAGTTCCCTAGTGGGTCTAGTAAACCAGTAAAAAAAAAAGTTTAATAAAAAGTTAAAAAAAACAAACACAAAACCCCACTTTTTCCCCTTACAACTGCTTTATTATTAAAAAACAAAATAAAGTAAAAAAGTTACACATTTTTGGTATTGCCGGGTCCATAACGACCCGAACTATAAAGTTATTCCATCATTTAACCCGCATGGTGAACCTCGTAAAAAATAAAATAAAAAACAATGCAAAATTGCTGTTTTCTTTGAATCCTGCCTTAAAAAAAAATGTGATAAACAGTGATCAAAAAGTCACATCTACTCCAAAATGGTCCCGATAAAAACTACAAGTCGCCCCGCAAAAAAAAGCCCTCATACACCTGCATCGGCAAAAAAATAAAAAAGTTATGGCTCTTCAAATATGGAGTCACAAAAACAAATAATTAAAAAAAAGTGTTTTTACTGTACAAACGTAGTAAAACATACAAAATCTATATAAATTTGCTATCGTTGCAATCGCAACAACCCACTGAATAAAGTTAGTGTTATTTATACCACACGGTAAATAGCGTAAATTTAGAAAGCAAAAAAGTGTGGCGAAATTGCAGTTTTTTTCTATTCCCCCCCCCAAAAAAAGTTCATAAAAGTTAGTCAATAAATTCTTTGTTCCCCTAAAATGGTGCTATTAAAAATTACAACTTGTTTCGTAAAACAACAAGTCCTTATACAGCTATGTCAACGCAAAAATAAAAAAATTATAGCTCTTTGAATGAGACGATGAAAATACATAAAAAATAGCTTGGTCATTAAAGTGGCTCTGTCACCTCATTATAAGTGGCCTAACTTGTACATAAAGTGATCGGCGCTGTAATGTAGTGTACAGCAGTGTTTTTTATTTAGAAAAACAATCATTTTTTACTGAGTTATGACCTATATTAGCTTTATGCTAATGACTTTCTTAATAGACAACTTGGCGTGTTTTTACTTTTTGACCAAGTGGGCATTGTGGAGAGAAGTGTATGACACTGACCAATCAGTGACCAATCAGCGTCATACACTTCTCCCCATTCATTTACACAGCACATAGCGATATACAGTGAAGGAAATAAGTATTTGATCCCTTGCTGATTTTGTAAGTTTGCCCACTGTCAAAGACATGAACAGTCTATAATTTTTAGGCTAGGTTAATTTTACCAGTGAGAGATAGATTATATAAAAAAAAACAAAAATAGAAAATCACATTGTCAAAATTATATATATTTATATGCATTGTGCACAGAGAAATATGTATTTGATCCCCTACCAACCATTAAGAGTTCAGCCTCCTCCAGACCAGTTACACGCTCCAAATCAACTTGGTGCCTGCATTAAAGACAGCTGTCTTAAATGGTCACCTGTATAAAAGACTCCTGTCCACAGACTCAATTAATCAGTCTGACTCTAACCTCCACAACATGGGCAAGACCAAAGAGCTTTCTAAGGATCATGTCAGGGACAAGATCATAGACCTGCAAAAGGCTGGAATAGGCTACAAAACCATAAGTAAGACGCTGGGTGAGAAGGAGACAACTGTTGGTGCAATAGTAAGAAAATGGAAGAAATACAAAATGACTGTCAATCGACATCGATCTGGGGCTCCATGCAAAATATCACCTCATGGGGTATCCTTGATCCTGAGGAAGGTGAGAGCTCAGCCGAAAACTACACGGGGGGAACTTGTTAATGATCTCAAGGCAGCTGGGACCACAGTCACCAAGAAAACCATTGGTAACACATTACGCCGTAATGGATTAAAATCCTGCAGTGCCCGCAAGGTCCCCCTGCTCAAGAAGGCACATGTACAGGCCCGTCTGAAGTTTGCAAATGAACAGCTGGATGATTCTGAGAGTGATTGGGAGAAGGTGCTGTGGTCAGATGAGACTAAAATTGAGCTCTTTGGCATTAACTCAACTCGCCGTGTTTGGAGGAAGAGAAATGCTGCCTATGACCCAAAGAACACCGTCCCCACTGTCAAGCATGGAGGTGGAAACATTATGTTTTGGGGGTGTTTCTCTGCTAAGGGCACAGGACTACTTCACCGCATCAATGGGAGAATGGATGGAGCCATGTACCGTCAAATCCTGAGTGACAACCTCCTTCCCTCCACCAGGACATTAAAAATGGCTCGTGGCTGGGTCTTCCAGCACGACAATGACCCGAAACATACAGCCAAGGCAACAAAGGAGTGGCTCAAAAAGAAGCACATTAAGGTCATGTAGTGGCCTAGCCAGTCTCCAGACCTTAATCCCATCGAAAACTTATGGAGGGAGCTGAAGATCCGAGTTGCCAAGTGACAGCCTCAAAATCTTAATGATTTACAGATGATCTGCAAAGAGGAGTGGGCCAAAATTCCATCTAACATATGTGCAAACCTCATCATCAACTACAAAAAATGTGTGACTGCTGTGCTTGCCAACAAGGGTTTTGCCACCAAGTATTAAGTCTTGTTTGCCAAAGGGATCAAATACTTATTTCTCTGTGCACAATGCAAATAAATATATATAATTTTGACTATGTGATTTTCAGTTTTTTTTTTTTTTTATATAATCTATCTCTCACTGGTAAAATTAACCTAGCCTAAAAATTCTAGACTGTTCATGTCTTTGACAGTGGGCAAACTTACAAAATCAGCAAGGGATCAAATACTTATTTCCTTCACTGTAGCTATATCGCTATGTTCAGCCGCATAAACACAGTATAACGTTACTGCAGTGTCCTGACAGTGAATATACATTACCTCCAGCCAGGACGTGATGTCTATTCAGAATACTGATACTTCTGTAGCGCCTCTGTGATATTTACAGCAAGGCAAGCGTAATCTCGCGATGTAACCTGTCATTTAAAACGAGATTACGCTTGCCTTGCTGTAAATCTCACACAAACGCTACAGAAGGGTCAGGATTGTGAATAGACATGACATCCTGGCTGGAGGTAATGTATTTTCACTGTCAGGACACTTGTGTAACGTTAATGTGTGTGTATGTGGCTGCACATAGTGATGTAATAAGATCACTATATTCTGTGTAAATGAATGAAGAGAAGTGTATGACGCTGATTGGTCACTGATTGGTCAGTGTCATACACTCCTCTGTACAGCGCCCACTTGGTCATATAGTAAAACACGCCCAGTTCTTCATTGAGAAACTCATTAGCATAAAGCTAATATAGGTCATAACTCCATCAAAAATGATCATTTTTCTAAATAAAAAACACTGCTGTAATCTACATTACAGCGCCGATCACATCATGTACAATATAGGGCACTTATAATGTGGTGACAGAGCCTCTTTAAGGTCTAAAATAGGCCAGTCATTAAGGGGTTAAAGTACACGTATACAGCCTGCCCAGAGCTTTTTTTTAAGTGTGACAACAGAGCAAACCCATTCAGCTACTACTTCCAAGAATTACTTTTTGTGCTGTGCTTAGGATTTGCAAAAAATAAAAGTGTAAACAATCTAATGATACATTGGTGTAACATAACAGGCCATTCATTATATCATTACATTTGTACAGAAAGCATCTCTTTTCATATAACAGGATATTATTTCCATTGTCTTTTCAAACACTCCGGATTTATCTTACTGCTCGAAAACTTCTTGAAAGGTTGGCCGGGAGACAAAGCTGCTGGAAGGAGGTGGATGAGGATCCGAGCAGTGGTGTTACTGCAGGACACAACCTTTGACTTGTAAACAAAGGCTGGGCATTGTCCTCGCATCACAGACTCGAATATGGAGTAAATATTTATTGAGCAATGTTCTTGTTCTGCGTCACTGCCGTGTATCGTTTTACTTCGATGGGCCTATAGGAAACTAAACACTTGTTTAATTGTGCAGCGATTACACAAAGATCTGAATTTGCATATCCCTCTCTCATCGCCTAAAGCCTGTTATATCTAGATAAGGAATAGGATGTCAGATATGACAGTGTGGCATACAATGACAGTAATACAATCTGTATCTTTTAATCTGTCATCTCACCCACCCGTTTCCAGTGTTATAAAGCAGAAAACCTCAAAACAATGAGTCATTCCACCTACGAGAAAGCAGAATCACTTATAATAATGACAAGACGTGTAAAGGTATAATCCCTCGGTTTATTTTCCCTCTGTAATACAAAGCCAACTTTCTCAGAAATGTACTGTATAATTAAATGCTGGTTGCATTCGAACCTTACAGAAGAACCAGGTATTACACGTAAAAGCGATTACAGGCTTTGTGAATGAAATGTTGTGTTCATATATACTTGCAAATCTCTATGTACAGTGCTTGTAAAAAGTATGTACCTCTTAGAACTTTTCATCAAGTAAATACATACAATCACAATAATTGAAGAAAAAATAAATCTTACATGTGATCTAGATTCCCTTATTTCATCATAGATTGCAAGCTCTTGCGAGCAGGGTCCTAAATCCTCCTGTGTGAATTGTAAATTAGCTTCGTCAATATGTAATGTCTGATATTGTCTGTTTATGTTCCCTCTAAATTGTAAAGTGCTGCGTAATATGTTGGTGCTATATAAATAAAGATTATTATTATTATTATTTTTACTACATTCATTACTATTATGAACCACTTTAGGACCAGGCCAATTTTTGTTTTAAGGACAAGATAATTTTTGGGGGTTATGCCTCTTTGCATTCTGGTGGTCATAAAATTTTTCTTTTAATACATGCGCTTGATTAGACACCCAGTGTGAATAGGCTTCAGTCTGCTGCTATAATTAAAAAGAACTGTGTGGGTGGCAGCCAATCAGCACACTGTACATCATCCAATCTGGCAATTGCCAGAACCGCCAGATGGCCAGTTAGCCCTGATTATAACTGTATTATTTGATAACTGGATGATGGTAGTGTTTAGGCAGGTAGGATTGTATTATTTTGCATGGTATGGCGATATTATTTTGGCACTGTATTGTGATATTATTTGAACATTGCATAATACCATTATGTGAATAGTGAATTTTTATTAGAGTAGTTGGCCATTGTATGGCAAGGTATTTGTAGTAAATTATGTTAGGACGAGTTCTATGTGACACTATTTGGGCGCTAGTATTATAGCATTTGGGCACTGAACACTGTGATTGGAGATAATTAATGGCTCTGGAGAAGATAGGTAAATTTATATTACTGTCTAACAGTCAGTGACATGTAAGCAGAAAAATTGTGGACCAAATTACAGCGCTGCTAACATCAAATTCAAGTCCAGACAGAGGTGATAAATGGCATTTATTGGGTTTAAAAATAATAGGCAATTAAATAGGCTACGCGTTTCGACGCTGGACTAGCGTCTTCATCAGGCCAAGTACAATACATTGTGAGGAGGCACTTTAAATAGTGAGGGAAGACAAGAACAAACAGAAAAAAACCGCCAAAAAAGGCAGGTCAAAGACAGTCAGTGAGGACCTGAGGGAATGAGGTGGCGGTGGGAAGCTCAACCTTAACTCTCACTCCATGGCCCATGAGCCTTTAGCTGAGCCCCTGACAGCCTGTGTGCTAACAGAATAAAGTCTCAAAATACCCCAGCACACACAAAAAAGGAACATTTTCTAGTTGATCAAGTTGTATATTTATTCATATACAAGGAGATGACCGGTGTCTAAAATAAAGGAGCGTGTATTTCTAATTAATGGGGTTAAAATCTTTTCAAGGAAAATCAAAAATGGAGATTGAATAGAGTTATTGGAGGCCACTATAGATCATCCAGGTGGATTCTGAAGAGATTTGTGTATCTTAATTAAAACGTAGAATCTGTGGTGATCGGATGGAGATTCTGATAAAACGTGTGTCTTATGATCAATTGTACCTTTATGTAAGTGATGGTCTAAGATGAGGGAAATTTTTTTGTCTGTGTTGGTAGCGGGATAAGGGGGAACTTTTTTGTAACTGTTTGTATCTGCTAGTTGGTGTTCAACCTCAGCTAGGAAATTTTTGCGATCAAGGATAATAATCGCACACCCTTGTCAACTGGTTTTATTAGAATGCTGTTATTCTGGCTCCATGTCGTGAGGGTTTTGTTTCCTCAAAAGGCAAGTTATTATGGAGATAAGGGCCTAGGCTATAGTCATGTAGAATAGTTTTGGTGTCTCAGTGTATAAGTTCCATGACTGCTTCTGTGGCATGGTATTTCTTTGGTGGGAAAAAAAATGCTTTTATTGCGTAAACCTAGAGTAGTCATCGATAGTTGTGATTGTGTTGGATTTAAGTCGGAGGGATTGGGGGAGGTTCGGATAATCCGAAATGTGTTTTAAGTCTCAGTGACGTGGCATGGAGGCAAAATTACAGTCCTCTATGTAATACAGAAAGTTATATGGGAGTCAGGGTATAGGAGGAGATGTTGACCACAAAGTTGTTTTCCTTACTTGGGATCTCGTCTGGATGCCTGTGATACCCTGTCCTTCTCCTCCCAGCCTCTTCCTCGGTGGTTGGACAAAAAATGGCGATGAGGTTGTCTTTCGATCGATGTATCTCTCCCTGGGATGGAAACATTGCCAATAGTGTACAGTCGTTCCATCTGTTGTTCAGGTAATCACTTGCTAACAGAATAAAGACAGTTGTTATGCCATACCTAGATATTACTCAACAACAAATAATATGGTCAGACAGCCCTGGGGTCCTTCAATAGACCCTGGGTTTTCTGGCTTTATATGGTATGGCCCCTGATTGCATTACAGCCTTTCCTTGTGACTTTTTCAGAGGGGTGGTCCCCCTCTTTCTGCCTTGTATGATATGTTCAGCATTGATCATGATATACAAAGAGTTAAACAGCACATATTTCCACCATTAGAACAGGACTGAGTGTCTTTCAGCTTTTGTGTAAAACAGTCCGAGTGTTGGCCGCATTTCCCGGCCCGACCGCAGTACAGGTGAACGGGACAGCTGGCATCATAGACATTTTATGATGCTAGGAGTCCCTGCCTCCCTACGGAACTGCTGTTCCATACTGAACAAAATTATACAGTATGGAACAGCAGTTCCGTGGGGAGGCAAGGACTCCTAGCATCATAAAATGTCTATGATGTAAGGAGTCCCGTTCACATGTACCGCGGTCGGCCACACGGACCGTTTTCACGGCCCGAACCCGGTCGGGTGCAAGAGGTGTTAACCAGCTAAACTGCAGCTTCTTTGCCATTTCATCTTGTACTATAATGTATTAAAAAAAATGGCCAAGCAGACTGGAAATGACCCTTGTGTAACCTCTCTACACAATCTTTTTCTACACCATGTTGCTTGGTGGACCACTGACTTTGCAAAGATTGAGCTTTTGTGAAACTCAATGGTAAACTCCCATCCTTAGAAACAACACAAATTTACTTTTATGCATCTATTACTGCATTTGACAGCATTTTTTTTTACCATTTACCATTCCTGTTTGTTTTACTTGATTTGAATGATATCCCTGAAATTATTTTAGGAAGAAGCCGATAGATTTCTTTATAGTTCTGAAAAACATTGATAATTATTAACGAAAGTTCAGTTTTATAATGGTCATATTTTGATGTAAGATTTTGCAGTGATGGATGATATAATATACACTTGCAGCTTTTTTTTTTTACAGCTCCAATTACTTGACGTTTACGTAGGCTTGTTGTGAGTGATCCAGCTGTCTTTAGCTGAAGAGTCACCTTGAATTCTGAAAAGATCTTTAAAATCTAATTTAGAATGACATGCATCCTTCTCAGACTTATCTCAGTGTTAGGGTATCTTCCCACGCAGTGGTTTCAGACGTAATTCGGGCCGTTTACGCATCGAATTACGCCTGAAAAAACGTCACCATTACACCTCCAAACATCTGCCCATTGCTTTCAATAGGATGTACGGTGTTCTGTTCCCACGAGGCGTAATTTTACACGTCGTTTTCAAAATACGGCACGTAAAAAGACGCCGCGTCAAAAGAAGTGCAGTTAATTTCTTGGGACGTTTTTGGAGCCATTTTTCATTGACTCCATTGAAAAACAGCTCCAATGATGGCCGTAAAATACGCAGTGAAAAATGCGAGTTGCTACAAAAATATCTGAAATTAAGGAGCTGTTCTCGCTTGAAAACAGCTCCGTATTTTCAGACGTTTTGGAGTTTGCGTGTGAACATACCCTTAAAATATAAAAGTGCGCTTCTATGAAATATTTTGAAGTTTGGAATTAAAAGAGGAGTAGTTCAGTTTTAACATACCTACAGATTGCCACATTAAAGTGAGTCTGTCACCACTAAACTAGTAACAGGGTATTATAGAGGAGACTAACCTGTTTCTAACATTTATTTTGAATTTCTGCTTACTGCCTACTTTATAGAGAAATATGTTTTATTAACTTTATGCTAATGAGCATTTAGGTGCAACAAGGGCTTCACCATTGTTTCTAAATGCTCTTATGTCGCTTCCCAGTTGAACCCCCTCCCTTCTTAGATTGATTGACAGGGGCCGGCAGAATAATCGGCACGTTCATGCCTGGTCCTGTATGTGTCTGTAACGCGCGCGCATCCCTGCTCTTCACTCAGCGCATGCTTAAAAGTGTCGATTAGAACGAAAAGCAGAAAGATCGTACTGAGAATGCGCCGGGTAAACAGCAGGGACACGTGCACATTACAGATAGTATGGAGCCAGGCATGAACGCGTCGATTAAGCTGCCCACACTCTTGTTTTTACTTGGGCAGCTGAACAGTACTGACAAGTTCTGAGAGCATTGTTGCGCCAACCACCCTCACCAAAGGAGCCGTCACCCCAGGCATTTTAGTAGTAGGGACTTCCCTAGATTATATAATACAATTGTCTTATTATATGCATGCATTATTCCTTATTGCAATGAAAGTAATTTATGCTGCTAAAATGTAAAAAAAACCTTGTATTTCTTCTTTTTCTGTTTGACTTTCATGCAATTGAAATAATCTTCAAATCATTTTATTCATTGTGTGTGATTACTGCAAAAAAACTAAGAAAATATGTCTGTGTTTATGCTTGAGGTATTGCACTGCAGCCAGAGGGGATTATTGTGCCCAAAATTACCAGATATTACTTTTACTTACGGCTTCAAGTTCTACTGCCTGCAGTGAATATTCTGACAACATGGTAAGGACTTCATTATAAATACATGATCTTGAGAGTCATATAAACAACCATGTTGTGTTATTAATATATAAGTACATTATATATAATGTATTATTAGTACATTATTATAACCAGTAAACACATTCTCCACCCAAATAGTTTTGGGTACAGGTGGAGGAACATATAGTAATTAATATTAGAGAAAATAGGGGTAGAATTATTAATATTGCCTAAGGCCCCCCCATGCACACGAAACAAATGGAACCATATTTTGATCCGCAATTATGGTCCGTAATTGCGGATCAAAATATGGTTCCATTCATTTATATTGCCCACGGACACCTTCCCATATATTTACGGGAAGGTGTCCGGGCCGTAGAAAGGCTCTGCATGTCCTACTTTGTGATTTTACTTTATAATGGGAGCACGGCTCGCAAGTGCGGGTGACTGTCCATGGCCGTCAGCGGCAATTACGGACCGGGTTTACGACTACGGCCATGTGCAGGGGGCCTTAAAGATAGATAGCCTAAAGCAAGATGGTGTTAGGCTGAATATGGGCCATATTTTTAAATGCCACGCATGCTGTTTGATAGATTTGGTACAGCTCTGCTCCTTTACACCACTTATTGGGTGGCATACTGTAGACTAGTTTTTTGCGCCATAAAAATGGCTTACATCAGTAATAAATCTGTCACATTTCCTGTCTTGACAAATCCACAGCCATATTCCAAATATGGGTCACGACGTGGCGAGCATATCACAAATGAATGTTCTTTCTGGCGCACACATGAATAAATTTGCCCAACAATATATGTGCCAAGAAAATAGGTGCACGAAAAGCTGTAACGAAGGCACAAAGACAATAATAAATCTGCACCATAATTCCTTTGTCCTACTCTAAGGGATGTTGAAAACTGAACATATATCAAAATGATTTTAGTAAAATAAAAATATTTGGGTGAAGTTATCTGTTAACCATGTGTATGCCTCTGGCAGGGATTTGGGGGGCATAATGAAAAGAGAGAGGAATGAATGACCTTTGAGTTTTGTTCCTAGACAAATTAAAACAATTCAAGAAGCTATATAAATCCTTTAATTAGAAGCTTTTCATATCCAAAAAGAGTTGTCAAGTTTACTCTATTAGAATACTGAGCTAATAGAGGTGACCCTCTCCTTTTTTCTTTTATCAAAACCCCGAGTGCATGCTTACCATCACCCAAGTGCCAGGGGTGCAAGCATGGTGTCACGACTCTGGGGGTATGTGGACCCACTAGGCTGCTCCGCCATAGCAGAGTAGCAGTTGGCCAAAACACAGTCAATGTAAGTCTTTAGAACTGGAGTACCTGTATAGAAGTTCTGACAGACACGTGGCATAGCAGACTCCTCGGCACAGATGACACATGGCGTGGCAGACGACACTTTGCACAGAGGATGAACTCGACTACAACACTAGACTTCGCTCAGGAACAAACAGAATTACTGGATACGGGAGCACTGGGAACAAGATACAACTAAGGGACCATTTGCTAACGAACATGAGTAGACACAGCAATGCTTAGGCACGGAGAAGAAGGGCAGAGCCCTTGTCACGTAGGTTTCATGGACACACTGGGCCGTACCGCCTTGGCGGTATGGCAGCTGGCCAACAGGGCGCAGGTTAAAGTCTATAGCTCGTATAGGGTACCTGTGGCAGCTCGGACAGTAGCAAGGCAGGCTCCGCTGGGACTTAGGCAGCGGGTAGACACCAGGCATGGAGCAGCAGGACAGGCGTATACAGCACAGCACGACTTTGGCTCAGCATGGCACTCGACCAGGATAGCACGGGATACAGGAACAGGAACACTGGAAAACACTAGGAGACCATCGCATAGACAAACTTAGGATACAACAACAACGCTCAGGCATTGAAGCAAGGGGCTGAACCCCTCTTATAGTCCAGGGTACTCAAGGGCTGATAGTTCATTAAAGTCCGATGCGCATGCTCCCCATTTAAGAGCGGGCACGAGCGTGTGCGCGCACCCTACGGGATCCAGCCGAGGTGAGTGGAAGCGAGCGCTGGCGTCTCCTGAGGAGGAGACTGGGGCCAGCGCTCGCCGACCCATGGCTGCGGCCGTCAAGGGGAGAGTGAACCTGACGGCCCGCAGCCGCGGACATTACAGCCCTTTTTATAGTCCAGGGTGTAAAAGGGATTGGCAGGGGAACTAAAGACAGGTGCACGCGCTGGCCCTTTAAGGTCAGGAGTGAGTGCGCGCGCGCACCCTACAAGACCCCGAGGGGAGCTGCAGCCATGTGTGTTGGCGTCTCTTAGGAGGGAGACGCCGGCATGAAGAAATTGTCCTGCGGTCTCAGCTGCCAGTAAGTAGGGCGTGCCAGCGGTCAGCGACCATGGGCACAGCACAGGGGAGTTTTCAGTTGCCCAAAGACCACCCTTTGACCAATCTACATGGGCACTGTGGCACTATCTACAGGGACACTATGTGTAGCACTATCTACCGTTTATATTAGAGCTTGTAATAATATGAGGGGCTAGGCTGTTGGATACGTGCAGACCAAGACCTGTAACATGAAATCCAGAGGAGCGTGACGAAGATAACTTGGTTTAAATATTATGCATTTGCAAATACCTCTTTAAACATCCTACGTTTGCCCCTTCAGATGCTACTTAAACGTGCTCAGGGATGCGGCCTATCGCAAGCTATCTCTAAAAGGAGAAGGGCCCCCAACCTTTTCTCTCAAGCCTCTGTGCCAGGAGCCCGCGTGGTGCAGAATTAGTCAACTGTCAGTTTTCCATTAATGGCATGACTATGCTGTACAGGACCTCATATATAGTACCTGACAAGCGGCTGTTATTGCTGATAGTAGCCTAGTGAGGCCGCTGCAAGGGAAATTATTTATTACATGGCTGCATTGAGTCCTTGGCTTGGTCAAGATATAGGCGGAGAAGGTAGTTGGTTAGTATGCCACTAAATAAACATTCTAAAATGAAGTCTGAGTGGCTTATAATGCTGTAGGTACCGGAGTCCAACGAGTGCTTCACCTACACAAGGGGGGAAGTTCTTATTTGTGTGAGAACTGCACATTTACTGTGTGATAGGAAACCAATGTAGACAATTAGCGCTTTCCTGTAAAAAGGAACCAGCTGATAGAAGAGAGTAAGTGACGATAGTTGGGGCACATTGTGAAACACTTGCCTTGGGTACCAAGAGATCTCGTTCTGCCCCTGGTTGACTCTGTAAGAGTGGGAGATGCTCTGTGCTGCAGTTTCCTGATCTGGTGCATAGAGGGTTTACCTGTGCATAGCTGACTTTGTTTCTGCTTCTGACAGATACGACAGCACACGGGTCTTTGCTACTGTTGGCTAAGGGCTGACACTATCTACTTTCCCCCTCCATTCTCACAGCAAAGTAAACTGAATTAGATAGGGAGTAAAGAATCCAATGCAGAATCTGCAAGGGGAGGGGGGGGGGTGAAATGATCACTCAGGCACACGGCCAATTCTAGCTGTTCTGCTGCCTGAGGCGAAAATTGAAATGGGGCCCCCCAGATCTTGATTGACATTCCCCTGGCTGTTCTACATCACCAGCAGCCTCACGAAAAAAAAATATATCATTCCACCCGTTATCTAGCTGCAGATCATACTGTGACTACAGTACTGATTAGAGGCAGAATAAACTTTTACATTAAGTGACTCACAGGTTACGTCCCCATCCGATCCAGACCTCCATGATGACTTCTCACGGCCATGGTCCATTTCTGCAGTTTTCCGCTAAGATGTCTTCAGCTTCTCACTTTTCAAACATTTCTGCACCTATAAACGAAGCTAAAATGCTCATGGTGCCCCACACAATGCCCCTAAATATAAATAGTGCCATACACTGCATCTCTAATTCTAAATGAACCTTACACTGTGTCCCTGATTATAATAGCACCATACACTCTGTCTCACACACACACACACACACACACACACACAAACACATAGTGCCCCCTGTAGACCGTGCCCACATAGAGCCCCCCGTAGACAGTGCCCCACAGAGCCCCCTGTAGAGTGCCCACATACATAGTTCCCCCTATAGAGCCTCCGGTAGATACTGCCCCCCATAGAGCCCCTGTATATAGTGTCCCCCATAGATATTGCCCTACATATAGCCCCTGTAGATAGTGCCCCATATATGTCCCCCTGTAGATAATTCCCTACATATGGCCCCCTGTAGATAGTGCTCCACATATAGCACCCCCTGTAGATAGTGCTCCACATATAGCCCACACCCCTTGTAGATAGTGCTCACATATGTGCTCACATATAGGCCCCACATAGGTAGCATTCCATATATAGCTCCCACATACAGCCCCCCTGTAGATAATGCTCCACATATAGCCCCTCACACTTCTAACAGAAAAAACAACAACTTTACATACTCACCTAAACCCGTTCCCGTGCCGTCCTCTTGCAATGCAGGCCTGTTCTCTTCTGAGCAAGTCTGCTGGGGCTGAATGACGCAAGCGGTGCAATGACGTCATCGCGCCGCTTGCATCGTTAAAAGATGCTGAGTTGTAGGCAAGTCATTCTGCCCGGCCAATCAGCGCCTTTCAAAGTTGCGTCATTGAGAGGCGCTGATTGGCAGGCTGCCTTGTCCTGTCAATCAACTACGCAAGTGGCACGATGATGACATCGCGCCACTTATATCATTGAAAGGTACTGTATAGCGGGGCACGTTCTGTGCCCCGCCATTCAGCGATTATGCATGTAATAGTGTCTGCATCCTATAAACGCAGGTATAATTATAGCCGGCCGCCATCTGAGGCGAGATGCTCATCTCGCCTCATGTACAGTACAGCCCTGCTCAGGCAGTAGAAAGGTGGGACAGATCCCACCACAGATTGTGCAGGAAGGGGGAGGGATCGCACACGCTGTACTGTATCACAGTGTAGATAGGGATGAGAGCACACACGGCAGGGGGAGAGATTACAAACGTATAGAGCTGCCAATTGGGCAGTGCTCCAGTCAGGGGCCTTGCCACAAAAATAAGAAACAGGTGTCCACCAGCCACTGTTGCCAGCTGCCTCAGTAGTTACGTATGAGGAAGAAATTTGCCCCATTACATTGCAAAGCCTGCTCCTTTTCCCAAAGTAACTACCACTGGAGGCCCTGCTCACAAAGTTCGTCACACACCTAAAACTGAAGAGGCAAGAGGACACAGGAGAATTAAGTACATATGAATCTGGTCTGGGGTCTGAATTTTCTTGGGGGGGTCTGAATTAATTTTGGCTTCTGGTTTGGTGGCTACGTGGGTGTTGTGGGTGAATGAGGTATAGTCAGAGACTTCGTCTGGGCATGCCACGGCGGTGGCAGATTTTAGAGCCTGCAGAAGACAGAATCAGCAGCCACCACTGCATCCTGATGAATGACTGCTCTGTACAGGCAGCAGCTTCAGTGAAAGTATTATTTTTCTGTTTCCCTTTCTCAACTACTGTCTCCCCCTTGGCCCCCGCTCACCTTTCTCTCTCCCGCTCCTTGGCAGAGCTCCTGCCCATCTAATGTCTTTGCCTTGCACCCTACACAGAGCTTCTGTCAGTTTGCATCTCACCCCTACCCCACCATCTGCCACATTCTGTTGCCAACCTAATCCTTGGTAATGATGAGAGTGGGGGCTCAGATTCCTTGACTTTATCTGGCCCAGAAATATCTGATGCTGGCCCTGCACGCACAGGCTGCAAATGTTTATGTGTCGGTATAAAGAAGAGGGAGGGCCTAAAATGGTACACATCCCTTTGCCGTAATTTTGGGGCAAAGATGGTATGAAGACCGTTGACAGTCATTTTGACGGAATCAATAGCGCAGTTGACTGCGCTATTGATTACGTCTGAAACAACGGAACCCTGTCACAAAGGTGACAGACGGAAACCATTAGCTATGTTTCTGTCTTCATTGAGTTCAATGATGAGGAAAACGGAAGCTAAGGTTTCCGTTTGCCTTTCCGTTGAGCGGTTAACCCGACTGAACCTCCGAAGGAAGGGCAACGGTGATGTTAAACAGGCCCTAACATTGGCACAGGAGAGAGAAGATAACATATAGGATGTATAAGGGTATGTTCGCACGCTTAACCAAAAACGTCTGAAGATACGAAGCTGTTTTCAAGGGTTTTTTTACGGCTGTTTTTGGAGCTGTTTTCTATAGAGTCAATGAAAAATGGCTCCAAAAATGTCCCAAGAAGTGACCTGCACTTCTTTTCCGCGGCCGTCTTTTTACACGGCCGTTTTTCAAAGCGGCTGCGTAAAAAAAACTACCCATCGGAACAGAACGCCGTTTTTTCCCATTGAAATCAATGGGCAGATGTTTGGAGGCATTCTGCTTCCGATTTTTCAGCCGTTTTTCATTTTTCGGGTGTTTACAGCCCGAAAAACGGCCGAAAATAGGCAGTGTGAACATACCCTAAGTGTCTCTAAGGGGAAAGCAGTACATAGATGAAGCTGTGCTGATACATAAGAGCATCCTTGATTCACAGACCTCACATCCAGCATGAATTACTGGGTGAAACACTCCCACCTGAGAAAAGTCAGAAACTAGGAGCAGGTTGCAAACTGAATTTCAAGGGGTCTTAAATTAAATGAAGGAATGAAGATGGCAAACTGAAACATTACTTACCATGTTAAAGGTGTCTATATCCTTTAAGATGTTCTGCAGGAAATGAAGAAAATCTTATTATCTGCAGGAATGCCTTTAATATAATGTGGAAGATTTATCAATTTAGTGCAGGGGAAAGCAGTGGTTGCCCATTGCCACACAAAAGACACAGCTGTAACAGATAATACGCTTCTGTGGAACAGTTAACAGAAATTATTATGAACGATACAATAGTGCATTCGGTGTCAGAAAACTACAGAAGTGTTATTATGTGACAAAATGTCATTTTGGGACAAAGAAAGTGCTATTTTGTAACAATAAGATTTGAGAAACAGAATGCTTTTCTGTCACATAATTATATTTTAAATCGCAAAAATGCTCTTTGTTAAATAATGATATTCTGCATCAAAATAATATTCTGTGTCACAGAATCTCATTTTGTATCTAAAAATGCAAATCTGTATCATAATGTGAATCTGCATTAGAAAACGATGAATTGTATTCTATGTAACAACTTGACAGAACTCTATGTGGCGCCACAAAAGAACATTTTGTTTCACATAATGGAAGAAAATATCAATCAAATAACTCAACCAAACATGGGTTTCACCCTTAGAAATGTCATCCCTGTGCTTGTAAGGCATACATAAATGAGAGTCATCTGGTTAGTTGTCCTAAGTGCACAGTCTGTGTGCCATATGAATGTCCCAAGGAAGTGCGAGTTTCCTAGCGCCAGGGGGAACTAGAAGGCAGCTGGCGTTAATAGAGAAAGAGAAGGAGTCAATGCTCTGTAAGCTAAACAGCGTAGAATTCAGACTGACACATTGTAACAAACTGGAAGATTTGTGTAGATAAAGGTGATGTATTTAGCTCACAGACTGGACACAATTTTATCCACTTCTCAGCTGAGAGTAGCCCCTGAATGGGTGTTCTTATTTACTGACCGCAAACAGAATTTTTTAAAAATGGTGAGGAATTAAAACAAAGTAAATGAGAAAGCTGTATATGCATTTATTCCGTTATTAAGCATTGTTTACATAAAACCTCCTTAATGTTGAGAGCTGAATTTATGGCAAGGTCAGCTGCTATGAAAATCCTCAGTTCTGCCGTGTTACGCGGAGTGTGACAAAATTTCCAGCGTTAGTAGCTCCTCCTTCCCACGCCATATATAGCAAATAGGTGGGCCAATCCCACCAGAGCTTGGGAAACCACTGGCCCAACCCTTAAACCAGATCCTCCCAGTCACTTTTACCCTAACCACTTAAAGGGCACATTACCCCTGTTTGCAGTCATGGGCCCCTACGCTATTCACTAATGGCTTTCTAGACTGTGATGATGTCTAATTGCTTGAGGAAGGCCTCTTTGAGGTCGAAACGTTGCATGTTATTTTCTATGGAACAATAAACCTATTTCATATTTGAAGATGACGCTGACATTCATTCACTTCTTTTAGGTCTAATTACAGGAGTCAGCACAGTCTCCGACTACTACTTCCACCATATTGCCACTGGAGATAAATGGTAGTCTTAAAGTCATACTTCCAGGATAGTCACTTGCGGTGTGAGTTCCTACAAATTTCAGCGCAAAATATAACTATTCCGAAGTGAATGTTCAATGGGATAATCATGCTGAGACAAGGATCTTTCCAATATAGACTTGCCTTGCACAATATATACCTTTTTTCCCTTGTAGATATTTTTTAACATGAAAGGCCTGCTTTAGTTCTAATTGTTTGGTCCCTCGAATTGATTACAGGGACCAATTCTCTGCTACTGGTTGGTGTGTTTTTGTTTTTTTTTAAATACTGTATGCATGTCCATATATCTCATATCATATAAGTCTATGTACATATGTGGATCAATGTACACACTGCGCCTATATACACTGCTGTATGGCTGTTCACAATACAATAAGCACATTCCTTTCTGCCTCTCAATGACTCAATTTTGACGTAAGATATATTACAAACTTTAGCTCTAAGTTCCATCTTAGTGCTTAGTTTTATCAACTTTATTTTAATAAAGCCATCCTTTAAGTCTATTCTTAGCAATGCTGAAGGTACATTGTGATATGGGATGCAATTTTGTCACATAGCAACATCACAGGAGAAGACTAAATTTACTCAACAACAAACAAGATCCAGGATCAGAAAGATGGCTGATACAGGTTCCTTCTCTTCAGGATAAGGGCCTGATAGGTCATGCGATGTGGTAGTCTTCATTAAAAATATATACATGTGATGTAGCTCTACGGTGTGAGTGGCGATAGAAGAATAATTTATAGTACTGCACTTGGCTATGTGCTGTACATTAAACATCTTGTCTATGTGCGGTCATGACAGTATTGACTGTATGGTGCTTTAATAATATAAATGCATTTCAGGTTAACACTGTTTATTTTGCATGAGAGTTGTGTTTATGAAGTTTTAATAATGAGAGGCGAAATAGACATTTGTTAGGGGGCATAACTTAATTAACAGGAACACATTTATTGGGAGCATATATTTTTTGTCAGTATATCTTAATAAAGGGGCATATTGGGTGCACAAATTAATTAAATGGTAACTAACTTTTTATCAAACTTTGCATAAATGAATAGTACAAGTGAATATAGGAAACTTTGTAATATATAATTAAAGAAAAATGCCTCTTTTTACACTTATCAGACACTTCTCCAACTCTCCCCTGCACTGATCATTTATTCTGAATTTACTGCTGAATTTCTCTCCTCAAGACAAGACGGGCTATTAGCTCAGGTTACAGCTGCACATAAAAGTCTGCGGAAAGGGGAGGGAGAGCAGGAGAAGAGTGAGAGAGAGAGAGAGAGACAGACAAACGAGAGACACACAGAGACGCTTCTAGCAAGTGTTATATCTCACCCCAGTGCTGTATTCTCAGCTCCACTGCTCATTACTGGTGTATGATGTCCTCCATGTTGCTGCTATTTTTAAGGTATGCTACTAAGAGATAGGGGAGCAGTAAGTAGTCTTCCCTATATGTGCAGTGTGTGACAGACATAATAGCAGTTAGATTCAACCCACTAGTGGAGGGAAAACTGAGTATTAATGATAGAGCTTGCAGAGGGGAGAACTTTTGGTCTAATATATATTTATTATGGGGAACATTTATTGAGATCACACTTTTATTTGGGAAGAAATGTTTGCTAGGATGTTAATTGGGGTATACTTTTGTTATGTGACACACATTTATTAAGAGCATGCATTGAATTAATAGCTCCTCCTCATACTACTATGACTAGACTGCTATCTGTGGTACTCCATAGCACTGCCGGTAAACCTACTACATTGTCTTAACTTAAAGGGAAGGTGTCATGAATTTTCTTTTATTATTATTATATTGCTTTTAATAAAATATAAATAAAAATTGTATTTATTAGTGTTGTGACTTTAAACATTTTACTGTGTTCGTACTTTTACTTCTCTATGGGGCTGCCATTTTTTTTCCATCTCCGTATGTGTCGATTAACGACACATACAGAGATGGAATACGGCACATACAACCCAATAGAGAATGCTAACGGGAGCCGTTCCATTCTCAGAAGCGTACGCCGTCTGTGTGGGAACGGCGCATGCAAGCCGCTGCCGGACAGTAAGATGACGACTTTCGGCTGCGGCTTCCGGCCATATGTTCAATGAAGCACAGGCGCAAGGAGCGTAGACCAGCGGAGGTGGCGGCGGCAGGAGCAGGTAATTTATGTTCATGTATGTGATGTGTGTATTATGTTCGTGTATGTGATGTGTGTATTATGTTCGTGTATGTTCATGTTATACTGTCTGCTGAGCCCTGTATCTAATCCTCCTACACTGTGCAGTCGCTCAGAAAATGGCGGCACACAGTGTAGGAAGTTTAAAGACCTTCTAGCCAGAAGAAGGGAGGGGGGATTGTGTGAGGACACTAGAGGAGAGTGTGTCCACCCCAAATTTGCAGCATAAATCAATTAGGTTACTTTACCACAGTGACCATGCTGCAATTTTGGGAACTGCTCCCTCTAGTGACCAGCACATGGAAATGTTATAAATTAGAATCTAATTTATAATATTTTTTGACTTGTGAAAAATTTTTAAAAATGAAAACAATGTGTAATCACTCAAATACTAATTGTTTAACTGAAAAAAATAATTTCTAGCGACACATTCCCTTTAAGACATCACAATTCACTAAAGAAATAGCTACCCACTGCCCCGCACAACTTTCTCCATTCCGTAGAGCTTTGGATAAATGAGTTAGGTAGACAGTACACAAATGCCCAATGGGCTAAATCCTTTTCCTTATCTCACAAAGCAATTATTGCTACCAAAGCCCAAGAGTCAAGCTTTAAAATTGTATCACAATGGTTTTACGTCCCAACAGCCCTTCATAGCTGGTATCCATCTGTCCTGGACTTTTTTGGGTGTTGTAGTGAGAAGGGTTGCACCATTTCCCATATTTGGAGGAGTTGTCCTGCCCTACGATGGTTTTGATCTCCGGTCCTCCAGATTATTAATGAGGTGACGGGAATAGTAATTCCCAAAACAACACTTCTTTTTATGTGCCCTATTACCCAATTAATTTAGGAAAAATACATCACGTGGCACCTGCGGACTAAATGGTCATCCCCTGCTGTTGAAAGTCTGTAGAACCCCTACCCTTGATGTTTGATACAGGTAGAGATCCCTATCACATAGGATGGAAGGACTTATTACTTATACCTATGAGGAGTAGGCGTGGTATCATAGAATATCCTTTTAATCCTTCCCATCCCTTGTATGTTGAGCTTGCCCCTTATTTTGTAACTTTGTTCTAAGTGTAATACATTTACTTTAACTTTGACTGTGTTACCCCCACCCTCCCGTGGTTCAATGTGATTATCTAACTGGTCTCTTCTGCAGTCTCCTCTCCTTCGTAGTCATTCCCGTTCTCCTTTTCTTTTTCTTCTCGTCTTCTGCATGTGGTGCCATTTGACGAATATACACGCAAGCAGCCCTGGGAAGATGTCTACCCAACCTGGCGAGTAAGTTGTTCTGACCCTGCAGTGCTCCTACACCTGCTTTATTTCATGCCTTACCATTGGCAGATTTAGAAATAGCTAAACAATTCAGTTTACTTCAGTATGTGTGTAAATGGGCCCGTGTCGCATGGATGTCAGGGCAGCTTTCCAGTCCAGCCCTGACCCTTTTTGAAGTGGTTATGAATTGAAATATATATATCATTGTTTCGTGCCAGGCCTATATAGACATTTATTTATTTTTATCAACAAAGCTGTTATGAAACAAATGTTTGAATTTATAAACTAAACTTTGGACCATGTCCACTGATTGCTAATATGATACATATAGCCGTTCAATGGCACTGCAAACCATACTAAACTGATAGCCCCAATCTAAATTATACTGGCACAATAAGAATTCTTTGACTCTGAGGGTATGTGCACACGTAGTGTTTTCAGCCATTTTTCGGGTCTTAAACGTCCCAAAAATGGCTGAAACATCGGAAGAGGAACGCTCCCAAACATCCTCCCATTGATTTCAATGGGCAAAACGGCGTTCTGTTCCAACGGGCCGTTTTTTAAGCGGCCGTTTTTCAAAGCGGCCTTGCAGAGGTGCATGTCACTTTTTTTGGAGCCGTTTTTCATAGACTCTATAGAAAAACAGCTCCAAAAACGGCCGTTAAAAAACGCTGCGAAAAACGCGAATATGATTAAAAAATGGCTGAAAATCAGGAGCTGTTTTCCCTTGAAAACAGCACCGTATTTTCAGATGTTTTTGAGTTTGTGTGTGCACATACCCTTACGCAGCTCCAAAACGGAAACAAAATGAGAGAAATGTACTTATGTGACAAATAATGTAGAAGGCACCAAGAAGTCTCTTCGGGAGTGATATATCAAATTCATGCTATAGCAGCCAGGTTCGCTACACCTATTATGGTGCAAATTGACGTATCATATTGTTATGCTACATAGCAGCACAGTGAGCAAGAAAATTTGTGAGAAATAGAATAACCATGGAAAAAAACAAGCCAAATATCAAATAGTTATAATCTTTTAGATACGGATAAACTGGCAACCTATCTCATTTAGTTTAAAGCATGTGAAGTGCTGCTGATTTCACTGGTGTATTCAAATATAGGTATAAGTACTATATTATCAGCCTAGATAAAACTAATAAATGCTGCCAAATCAGTTGGTACAACAGGTACAACAAGTATTAGGTTAGGTTAGTGGCTTTCAAATTTATATGTAAGCTGTTTTGCATTGTATTCAGCCCACTGCTTGCAAAGTGTGAATGGGCTCCTTAAAGTAAATAATGTACAGACATAACTGCCAAAGAAAGTGGTGACATCATAATGACATCATGGTGAGATGGGATAGAGGCAAGAAATATAATATGTGCTTTCCTTTCATTCGAATACTTTGCTGAGCAGACCTGAGAAAAATTGCTAGCGGCTAGAAAGCGCTAATATATATATATATATATATATATATATATATATATATATATATATATATATATATATACAGTCCTGCAAATAGATGAACACAGCACTCCACAATAACAGAAAAATCAGGCCATGTGCTCGTCACCTGGGGATGAATCAATTCCCCCTTATTTTGAAATAGAGAAAAGCATAGAACACAGAGACGGCACCAGGACTTCAAGTCAGATGGAAAGCAAAGTGGATTTATTCACCTCAGAAAAAACGTTGCTGTTTTTTCTGAGGTGAATAAATCCACTTTGCTTTCCATCTGACTTGAAGTCCTGGTGCCGTCTCTGTGTTCTATGCTTTTCTCTATATATATATATATATATACACTACCGTTCAAAAGTTTGGGGTCACCCAGACAATTTTGTGTTTTCCATGAAAACTCACACTTATATTTATCAAATGAGTTGCAAAATGACTAGAAAATCTAGTCAAGACATTGACAAGGTTAGAAATAATGATTTTTATTTCAAATAATAATTTTCTCCTTCAAACTTTGCTTTCGTCAAAGAATGCTCCATTTGCAGCAAATTACAGCATTGCAGACCTTTGGCATTCCAGCTGTTAATTTGCTGAGGTAATCGGGAGAAATTTCACCCCATGCTTCCAGAAGGCCCTCCCACAAGTTGGATTGTCTTGATGGGCACTTCTTGCGTACCATACGGTCAAGCTGCTCCCACAACAGCTCTATGGGGTTGAGATCTGGTGACTACGCTGGCCACTCCATTACAGATAGAATACCAGCTGCCTGCTTCTTCCCTAAATAGTTCGTGCATAATTTGGAGGTGTGCTTTGGGTCATTGTCCTGTTGTAGGATGAAATTGGCTCCAATTAAGCGCTGTCCACAGGGTATGGCATGGCGTTGCAAAATGGAGTGATAGTCTTCCTTATTCAAAATCCCTTTTACCTTGTACAAATCTCCCACTTTACCAGCACTTTACCAGCACCAAAGCAACCCCAGACCATCACATTACCTCCACCATGCTTGACAGATGGCCTCAGGCACTCTTCCAGGATCTTTTCAGTTGTTCTGCATCTCACAAATGTTCTTCTGTGTGATCCAAACACCTCAAACTTCGATTCGTCTGTCCATAACACTTTTTTCCAATCTTCCTCTGTCCAATGTCTGTGTGCTTTTGCCCATATTAATCTTTTCCTTTTATTAGCCAGTCTCAGATATGGCTTTTTCTTTGCCACTCTGCCCTGAAGGCCAGCATCCCTGAGTCGCCTCTTCACTGTAGACGTTGACACTGGCGTTTTGCGGGTACTATTTAATGAAGCTGCCAGTTGAGGACCTGTGAGGCGTCTATTTCTCAAACTAGAGACTCTAATGTACTTGTCTTGTTGCTCAGTTGTGCAGCGGGGCCTCCCACTTCTCTTTCTACTCTGGTTAGAGCCTGTTTGTGCTGTCCTCTGAAGGGAGTAGTACACACCGTTGTAGGAAATCTTCAGTTTCTTGGCAATTTCTCGCATGGAATAGCCTTCATTTCTAAGAACAAGAATAGACTGTCGAGTTTCACATGAAAGCTCTCTTTTTCTAGCCATTTTGAGAGTTTAATCGAACCCACAAATGTAATGCTCCAGATTCTCAACTAGCTCAAAGGAAGATCAGTTTTATAGCTCCTCTAAACAGCAAAACTATTTACAGCGGTGCTAACATAATTGCATAAGGGTTTTCAAGTGTTTTCTAATCATCCATTAGCCTTCTAACACAGTTAGCAAACACAATGTACCATTAGAACACTGGAGTGACGGTTGCTGGAAATGGGCCTCTATACACCTATGTAGATATTGCATTAAAAACCAGACGTTTGCAGCTAGAACAGTCATTTAACACATTAACAATGTATATGGTGTATTTCTGATTAATTTAATGTTATCTTCATTGAAAAAAACTGTGCTTTTCTTTCAAAAATAAAGAAATTTCTAAGTGACCCTAAACTTTTGAACGGTAGTGTATATCTATATATAAACACACACACGTGTGTGTGTATATATATATATATATATATATATACATATACACACACATAAACACACACACACGTGTATATATATATACACACACACACACACACACACACGCACACACACACATGTGTATATATATATATATATATATATATATATACACACATACACACACACACACACTTGTATATATTTATATATATACACATATACACACACACACACACACACACACACACACACACACGTGTATGTATATATATATACACGCATACACACACACTCACACACACACACACACACATGTGTGTGTATATATATATATAATATATATATACAGGGTGGGCCATTTATATGGATACACCTAAATAAAATGGGAATGGTTGGTGATATTAACTTCCTGTTTGTGGCACATTAGTATATGGGAGGCGGGAAACTTTTCAAGCTGGGTGTTGACCATGGCGGCCATTTTGAAGTCGGACATTTTGTATCCAACTTTTGTTTTTTCAATGGGAAGAGGGTCATGTGACACATCAAACTCATCGAGAATTTCACAAGAAAAACAATGGTGTGCTTGGTTTTAACGTTACTTTATTCTTTCATGAGTTATTTACAAATTTCTGACCACTTATAAAATGTGTTCAAAGTGCTGCCCATTGTGTTGGATTGTCAATGCAACCCTCTTCTCCCACTCTTCACACACTGATAGCAACACTGCAGAAGAAATGCTAGCACAGGCTTCCAGTATCCGTAGTTTCAGTTGCTGCACATCTCGCATCTTCACAGCATAGACAATTGCCTTCAGATGACCCCAAAGATAAAAGTCTAAGGGGGTCAGATCGGGAGGCATTTCTTCTGCGGTGTTGCTATCAGTGTGTGAAGAGTGGGAGAATAGGGTTGCATTGACAATCCAACACAATGGGCAGCACTTTGAAGACATTTTATAAGTGGTCAGAAACTTGTAAATAACTCATGAAAGAATAAAGTAACGTTAAAACCAAGCACACCATTGTTTTTCTTGTGAAATTCTCGATAAGTTTGATGTGTCACATGACCCTCTTCCCATTGAAAAAACTAAAGTTGGATACAAAATGGCCAACTTCAAAATGGCCGCCATGGTCAACACCCAGCTTGAAAAGTTTCCCCCCTCCCATATACTAATGTGCCACAAACAGGAAGTTAATATCACCAACCATTCCCATTTTATTTAGGTGTATCCATATAAATGGCCCACCCTGTATATATAAACACACACGTATGTATATATATATATATGTATATACAAATATATACACACACACACACACACACACACACACACACACACACACACGTGTGTTAAACCGATGTTAGTACCTCTTTTTACAATGAAAACAGTATCTTAATAATAAACCTATATTACCTTCCTGCTGAATAAGCTGTGACTTCTAGAGAAAATGCAGATCTGACGTGTGCTAAAGAATATATAAAAAGAAGAGGAAAACAAAATGCTATTAGAGTCGCACATCCAAAACAATTGAAATTACTTTATTACAATATACATGAAAAAGTACAAACAATTAGCACAGCAGTACTTAAAAGGGAAAAAAACATCTAAAAACAATTAAAATCGAAGAAAAAAGGAGCGCACATGTCCTGGCCTGAATAAATGCCAAAGGGACCCCCACTTTTGCCCTATAAGAATTTAAACAAGAGAAATGTCACTTGAAAGAATGGACACCCGGTAAAATCTGCATTTAAATGCAATGTTAAATATAGAATGCAAAAACAATGCAAATAAATAAAGACAGTGTGCAAGATAGGAAAACATGCGATTACCACACCATACTGGTGGAATTAAAGGTCCTGTGAGGGCAAGAGTGGGCCTGAGACCCCACACGTATCACCATTGGTACGGCTTCATCAGGGACAACTCTCTTTGGACAAAATGCTGTATTTTATATCCCTAATGGTACAATATAATCAATGGATACATAGAATTAGCAAAGGAATGGAACTAGTGGTGGCTGTGACGTACATGGAGAAGACTCCCCTCAGCCCAAAGGGCTCCATGCCTGGTTTACAAAAAGCACTCCATCCCACACACAATTTAGGTGAAAAATTGAAACAGGAACCCGCAAGTTAAAGACAGTCACATTGCACAGACTGCCCCACTTCCTGTTTCAGGGATACATTCTGTCCCACTTCCTGTTTACACATCAAATAACGACAAGGTATGCGCAAGTGCTAGTAAAAAATGCAAAATAGTATGCGCAAATGAGTTGTCTGCACTGATAAAGAGTCAAACCCAGAGACAAACAGATCACGTCACAAAAGGGACATGCCCAGGTATCGCTTCCAGTACCGGAAGTTGTCAACTCATGACTCCAACCACGACCGTTCAAAACCCACGAGATGAGACCAACTATCCTCTGAAACACTACATTAAGTAGAACTAATTGTGTGATCTATGTGATAGCTTGCTCTTGTCCCAAACTCTATGTAGGTCAGATAACTCAGGAACTGCAGAAACACATCCATATACATATTAACGGCCAAAACTATAAAACTATCATGTTATTTTTCCCACACAGTGAACACTGTAAAAAAAAGCAAAAAAAACAATGATAAAATTGCTGCTTTTTGGTCACTACCCCTCCCAAAACATAGAATAAAAAGTGGGCAAAAAGTCGCATTTACCACAATATAGTACCAAGAAAAACTACAATCTATCCCACAAAATAAACAAGCCCTTACACAGCTTTGTTGACTGAAAAATAAAAAAGTTATTGGTCGTAGAATATTGTGACACAAAAAATAAATGATTTAAAAAAAAAGTGATTTTATAGTGCAAACGCAGTAAAACATAAAAAAAACTATATACATACGGTATCGCCGAAATCGTATCGACCAGCAGAATAAAGTTAATATGTAATAAATAGCGCACAGTAAACACTGTAAAAAAAAACATAAAAATAAAAAACAATGTCAGAATTGTTGGTTCTCGGTCAACTTGCTTGCCAAAAAAAAAACGAATAAAAAGTGAACAAAAAATGTACATGTACACCAAAATGGTACCAAACAACATATTGTCCAGCAAAAAATAAGTCCTCACACAGCTCTGGTGGCAAAAACTTAAAAAAGTTCTGGCTCTCAGAATATGGCGACACAAAAGGTACAGAGTGTTCCAAAATGGGGATGGGGCGGAGCTAACCACGTATCGTGATGGTGGCATAACTCCGGAGCTCCTCACTTCACCTCTGGTAACAACAGCCTCCAGAGCTCGCTAAGTTGACAGGATGGTTAAAACTTCCAAGGAAAAGTTCAGAGAGACCTGCGCTTCCAAACAGGGGAAAAATCAGTCCGAGATAGACAAATTTCTCAGGAAAAAAAACCTGTATCCCCGTCCGACCGAGACAAGATGGCGCCGGAAAGACAAACTGAAGGAGCTAACGAGGAGGACTCAGAAGATGATAGCTCCACCGCTTACTCAGATGCTGCCGGGAGCAGAGACATGCTATCTCGCTCCTATTTTAAGAAAGCTCTGACACAGGCCATCTCTCCGGTACTGAAGGAGTTTGCTGACATTAAAGGAGACATTAAGCAAATTGGCAACAGAGTGGACACGCAGGAGGAAGTGCAGCCCTCCATTTCGAGACACATTGAAGCTGTCTATAATAACTTGATGGCACACCAGCAACTTCTCAACAATACCCACCTAATGATTGAAGACCAGGAGAATCGCAGCCGACGCCGGAATATCAGGTTGCGGGAACTGCCAGAGTCCGTAGCAGCAGAGGCATTGCCGCAGGTGATGTCTCAAAAATTTGAGACCCTAGTAGGCCAAGAACAGGCTGGAAAGGTGGTGGTGGAGAGAGTTCACAGAGCACTTAGACCGAAGCCTGCTCAGAATGAACCTCCGAGAGATGTTATATGCAACTTGTTGGATACATCAACCCTGCTCAAAGCAGCGAGAGAACTTCAAGATTTACAATACGAAGGTTCTAAAATTTTACGATTTCAAGATCTTGCTCCGAGCACCCTAGGTAAAAGAAAAATTCTTAAGCCGGTGACTGATTCTCTAAGGGCCAAGAAATTGCGGGTGAGATGGCTCTTCCCATTCGGTTTGGCGACCATAGCTATATGGTCATGCTATATGTTCTTACTTAGCATTAATGGCAAATTGTTTACTGCTCTGGCCTTAAATGACATGGTTACCATTTTTAACTATGTTTTACTCACCAGCAAATAGTATGCTTAAACTGTTTCCAGAGGTTGAACACCTTGTCTCTGGCGCTGTATCCCCCCCCCATCCCTGACTTTGAACTCTTTGCATCTTACCAGAACTTCCTATGAAGTGGTGGTTGAGTGTATCATCTGAGATGGCTAGACATCTGGTGGATTCTACCGTCCGATTGACTTCGCCCTCGCCACCTCAAAACGTATTCTACTTTAGAGATGTAAACAGCGAATTTATATTGTATATAGTTTTAATGGTTATGTTGTTACTGTGGTCGTGCTTGGGTGACATTGCGCTTGTCCCATTGCAAGGTCTATGTGATGCATTACTTAAATTTTCATCCAATAAATGTTAAAAGTTTGAATGTACCTTAGAAGGGAAGCCAGGTGTTCACTATGCCAAAAATGGTATATACAGACCTGGCCTTTTTGCAAGAAACGCATTTTAAAACAAATCATATCCCGCATTACCTCTTAAACCCTACGACAAATAGTTTCATTGCCCGTATCATGCGGCATCTAGAGGGATTTCTATAGCAATAAGAAGCAATGTTCCCTTTATTTTAGAAACTTTGCAAATCGACCCTTTGTGTAGATACCTTTTTCTTAAGGGGACTATATTGAACATGAAAATTACCTTGGCAAACATTTATGCTCCTAATGTGGGACAGGCACAATAGCTAATCGACATATTGAGATGCCTGGAGACATTCTCTGAAGGAATAACAGTGCTAGGGGGGGGGGGACTTGAATCTGGTACTAGATCCAAATATAGATTCCTCATTGACGAGGTCACATATCTCTCATAGAGCTCTATGACGTCTCAAACTCACACTTACTGAAATGCGACTGGTCGACGTATGGAGAATACAACATCCCCCTACGAAAGCCTGTACTTTTTACTCCACACCTCATGACTCATACCAACGCCTAGACCACTTTTTCTTGATGGACTGATTCTTATCAGCTGCTATCTCCTCGCGTATAGGCAATATCACGATCTCAGATCACGCTCCGATTTCCATTGAAATCTCATTGAAAAAGTTCCCTATCTGTAGTTGGAATTAGAGATAAAATGACACCTTATTGGAAAATGCCACTGACCCAAGTCAATTAGAGAGCTAGTTAGAGTAATTTTTCAAATTTAATGATGATCCTCAGTCACATCTCCAAACCCATCCTTTGGGAGATGCACAAGGCCTTCGTAAGGGGAGAGCATATCGCGCTGGGTACCCGAGTAAAGAAGGCTAGAATTAAGAATCTGAATTCTGTCCTAGGACAAATATCCAGCCTAGAGAACATTCATAATTGCAACTAACTTCAGTACAAACTGAACTGCTTAGCTTAAAGAGGCTCTGTCACGAGATCACGCTGTGTTGTCATTCACAGCGAGATCACGCTAGGCTGTGTGAGTTAAGCCCCACAGAAACTTTACCGAAGTGTCGGTAGTGTGAATCGACATCGCATGTGCTGTCATTCACAGAGAGATCACGCTGTGTGTGCAGTGAAACAAGCTAGACTGGAACAATGAGAAGTGTATGACGCTGATTGGTCACTGATTGGTCAGCGTCATACACTTCTCTTTACAACGGCCAGTTGTCTATTAAGAAACGAATTAGCATAAATCTAAAATTGTTCATAACTTGCTCAAAGATTAGTTTTTCAAAATAAAAAGCACTGTTGTTATCTATATTATATTATCAGATTATGTAGGAGATGGGGCACTTATAATCTAGTGACAGAGCCTCTTTAAAATGACAGTTGTAGGATATTTTGAATGTAAAACCCACTAAATCCCTTCCACTCTTAAAATACAAATCATATGCTCATGGCGATAAAGGTACATTGGTGATGTAACACCTCATTAAACAACAACGGGAAAAAACTTTTATTACTTCCATAAGAAATGCATCAGTTATGAAACTCACTAACACAGACCAGATAGCCAAAGAATTTCAGACATATTACTCGGAACTGTACAATATTCACTGCGATTCCTCCCTAGATACCCCACTGTCTGATTTAGAAATAATACATTTTTTAAATCTCTTGACGCTCCCTCCCTGACTTCAGAGGATTGCACCTCATCGGTACCTCCATTTACAACATCACAATCAGATTAGGTGTTAAGGTCGATACCAAACGAAAAAAAGACCCGGTACCGATGGTCTCCCGATCATCTATTATAAAAAATGTAAAACTATTCTCCTACCAAAATTCCTATCCCTATGCTTTGAAGTTTTAAATGGATCCAACTTCCCTAACCAAGCCTTAGCAGCCAACATCACAATCCTTCCCAAACCACGGAAAGGATCTGGAAAGGTGCAGTAGCTACAGGCCCATCTCGCTTCTGAACTCTGACTTAAAATGGTGGGCTAAAATACTATCCACACGTATTAACTCTTTTTTGCCACAATTGATAGGATCTGAACAAGTGGGATTTGTTCCAGGGAGAGAGGGAAGATTTAATACCACAAGAACCATACACACTATCTATGTTGCTAAACAGCACAAAACACCTTGAGTACTACTCAGTACAGACCCTGAAAAGGCATTCAATCATGTAGATTGCCTCTATTACGAGAAGCTCTATTCAAATTTGGTTTCCCGACACAAATTATCAATGTTATATTCTTACTATATACCACCACCCACTGCTAGAATCCAAATAAACGGCACCTTTTCAGATCCTTTCCCTATAAGGAATGAAACCCGTCAGAGCTGCCCCCTCTCTCCCGCCTTATTTATACTTATAATGGAAATTGCTCTTGAAGATAAGGCAAACGACCTCCATAGAATGACTGCAAGTTGGGGGACTTCGAACACAAAACAGACGATTTTGCAGATGACTTACTATTATTTATAACAAACCCTTTGGAAGCATTACCCCAGGTGTTGACATACCTACATACTACTTTTTTAAATTTAGACGTCTATTCACAGAACTCTTATGGAACAACAAATTGTTAGGAAACGTCGTCATAACTACTAGCCTAGCTTCTGGGCGGCTCTGGGTTGAGTTGCAGAGCCAATCTCATTTCTCTGTTTCATCCTATCAGATTCTACGGTGGAGTATTTAAGTCTGGTCGGTTCTATTCATTGTTGCTTGTGAATTTCTTTGTGTATGCAGTTTCTGATCAAGCTCCTGCTTACACCCTGTATCACATGACTATTTGGATTCTTGGAACTGGACCTCGGCTCTGTCTTTTGATTAACCCTTTTGCTTACTGGTCGGTATTGGTTCAGAGTGCACTAGACTGCAGAAGGTACACGAATAGGGTCCCAACCCAATCGTATGTAGAGAAGTATTCGGCACACAGACAAATGTGGTTAATTAATTCTTTCGTTTTATTATATTCAATGCCATGGGCAGAGTGCGTGCAACGTTTCGGTCCAAAAGACCTTCGTCAGGCACTAGAACCCAGTTGGCGTGGATGTATCCTGTCGATGAGCACTGTCGTTTATATGGCGGCTTACCGCTCGTTTTTGACGCTAAAAACGAGCAGTAAGCCGCCATATGAACGACAGCGCTCATCAACAGGATACATCCACGCCAACTGGGTTCTAGTGCCTGACGATGCCCTTTTGCTTACTGATTAGAACATTCTGCTCTCGGCTGGTTTTGACATCTGCAACTCCTCGCATTCTTCTGTTTACTGATTTGGACTTACACTCCCTCCTGGTTGTGAACTCTGTTGCTGTTTATCCTCTGGCTGTCTTCTTTTCCATTCTGGTGTTGCCTGCATTGCACCTCCTGTCCAACACCGTATTCTGTTAATGCAACCTGGGTTCTATGCAGCCAAATCCAACCCGCCATGTGGTGGGCTCTGGTGAAGACCATAGAGTAGCCTTAGACTCTGCTAATCAGAGAAGTGGCGGACTTGAGGTAGCAGATTATTTGCACGCTTAATCCTGACAGTTTTCAGCTGCCTTTGGGGAATCACTTACAGAGCAATTCCATAACGTGCACTCTGGCGGAATTATTAAACTGGTAATTTCATTACACAAACGTCCTAGACTGGCAAAAGCTCTTCTCACACGAAAAAAACCACTCTGGGGGGCATTCCTTACCTGACCTTCATACTTACTATAAGGCTATACAATTGTGTAGATGGACTCAAATAGCAAACTCAACACTTCCACATGTGGATATCGAATGTTGCCTGATGGGAAAGAATCTCTCTTCTTCCCTATGGGTCAATCCGACATTTCCTCCTAAATCTTCACCAGTTCTACATATGCAAAACGATAAAATTAAATTTTTGGCCCCACTCTCAATTCTTTCCTGATACGTAAATCTAAAATCTATGCAGATTCCAGAAACATGGTTACAACTTCAGCCCTCAAAACTAGCTAGAATTTTCGACAACACGAAAACACATACTCTGCCAATAATACATGACAAATTACATATTGCTCACCCTAAGAGTTTGCTGACTCTTGATTTCTCGAACTCAAAAATTCTTAAAGGCCTCTGACACACAAAAGACTGACACCATCTGGTTGGAAAATTATGTATTGCACACCTCCCCACCTCGGAAATCTCTTTCTCATGTATATACTGGTTTGTTATCTGACTTGCTCACATCAATTCCGAACTATATGACAGCTTGAGAAACTGAATTACAGCAGGTTTTCTCACTTGAAGAAACTACCTATATTCTCAGGCATTCACACAGCTTTTCATGGTGTGTGTGAATGCAGGAGAATTCTTATAAAATACTCACACGCTGGTATAAAACACCAGAATTCCAATAAAGGACCCATCTTTCACCCACAAATCCCTGCTGGAGATGTAACCGTGAGAAAGGTAATATATCACTGTAATGTCCGTGGCTGCGGTCTGTCAGCTCCAATCCCATCCTGACAGCCGCAGCCACGAGTCGGCAAGCGCTGGTCCCAGCCTCCTCCTCAGGAGACGCCAGCGCCCGCTTCCACTCACCTCAGCCGGATCCCGTAGGGTGCGCGCGCACGCTAATGCCGGCTCTTAAAGGGGCAGCGTGCGTAAAGGACTTTTGATGAACTTTGACCCATGAGTACCCTGCTTTTATGCCTGAGCGTTGTTGATGATTCCAAGTTTGTCTATGTGATGGCCTCCTAGTGTGTTCCTGTTTCCTGTACCTGTTCCAGTTCCTGTTCCTTGCATTCCATTCCATACCATCCTGGTTGAGCACTGTGCTGTGCCAAAGTCGTGTCGTGCTGTATTCCATGTCTGACCTGCTTCACCTCGCCTGACGTCTACCTGCTGCCTGTAAAGGATCTGCCAGACACAGCTTCTGTATCGACGCCCGTAGTTAATCAGTCTGCATCTGTTCCCAGGTCTGATAGAGTGACTTGATCTGCTACCACTCAGGCTGGTAGGCTGAGGAGTGGGAGAACCTATCACAGCCTGGCCAGACGGTTCTAGCTCCCGCCCTCGGTCTATTTATACCTTCATTTACTGCTTGTCCTTTGCCTGTGATTCTCTCTTGTTTCCTGGCTCTGCTGGTCCTGCTATCACTATTGCTTCATATGACCCTGGCTTTACTGACTATGCTCCTGCTCTACGTTTGGTACCTCGTACACTCCTGGTTTGACTCGGCTTGTTCACCACTCTTGTTGCTCACGGTCACACTCACAAAAGAATTACCGGATTTTTCGGACTATAAGACGCAACTGACTATAAGACGTACCCAGGTTTTAGACAACAGAAAATAGAAAAAAATAATTTCATATTTTACTTTTACAAAGAAAAAACGATTTGTAAAAAAAAAAATTGTTGCTTCACCACATTCTGAGAGCCATACCTTTTTTATATTTTTTCATCGATTGAACGGTGTGTGGGCTTGTTTTTTGCAGGACGAGCTGTAGTTTTCACTGGCATCATTTTTTGCTACTTATGATTTTTTGATTACTTTTTATTTCATTCTTCTTTAGTGCTAAGTTGACCAAAGAACAACGATTCTGGTGTTTTAAATATTTTTTTACGCCATTCACCATGCAAGTTAAATAATGGTATATTGGAATAGTTCAGACATTTACGGATGCAGCGATACCAAGTTTTTTATTTTTTACATTGTGCTTGGGAAAAAATGGGAAAAGGGGCAAATGTATTGCAGTATATTGTCATTTTTTATAGACTTCTGCTAAGCCCTACCGGAAGATAGAACGGGGTTTAAAGGGAATGTGTCGCTAGAATTTTTTTTTTTTTTTTTGTAGTTAAACAGTTAGTATATACATGATTACACATTGTTCGAAATTCTTTTATTTTTTTCACAAGTCAGGAAATATTATAAATTAGACTCTAATTTATAACATTTCCATGTGCTGGTCACTAGAGGGAGCAATTCCCAAAATTGCAGTATTGGCATGTGGTAAAGCAACCTCATTGCTTTATGCTGCAAAATTGGAGAAGACACACTCGCTCTAGTGTCCTCAAACAATCCCCCCTCCTTTATCCTGGCTAGTGCTAGGAGAAAGGAGGGGGTTGAATGTTCAAACCTCCTACACTGTGTGCTGCCATTTTTTGAGCGAATGCACAGTGTAGTAGGCTTACATACAGTGGTAATCACACAGTAAAACACGAACATACACAAACATAACTTGCTCCTGCCGCTACCGCTGCTCCCTCCGCTCCTAGTCCTTGCTTCTGAACATATGTCCGGAAGCCGTGACCAGAAGTAGTCATCTTACTGTCCGGCCGCGGCTTCCGGTCCACATGAAAATGGCGCCGGATGTCGCTCGGCCGAAGACCTTCCTTTTGGACTGTGTGGGAGCAGCGCATGCGCCGTTCCCACACAGACGGCGTACACCATAGTGAATGGAACGGCTCCCGTTCGCATTCTCTATGGGGATGTATGTGCCGTATTCTATCTCTGTATGTATCGTTAATCGACACATACAGAGATGAAAAAAAAAATAGCAGCCCCCATAGTGAAGTAAAAGTTAGAAAAAAAGAAAAAAGTAAAACACAAAAACACAAATAAATAAAATTTCTTTTAATAACATACTAAAAGCAAATTTATATTAAAAAAAAATTTACGCGACACCTGTCCTTTAAGGGACCCTGTTCTAGGGATAGGTGGGACCTGCATCTATCTGACATATCGTGTTGATATGTCATAAATATTCTTCATAGGAAAATGACGTACCTGCATGTCATGGGTTGGGGAAAGGGTTACGGATGCGGTCAGGGGGGTCTGGCGCACCCGGGCCTCTTGACTGCCGACTATAATACACAGGGACTTTTTAGCAAGACTTATCCTTGCTAAAACGTGCATTTTATAATCCGAAAATTATGGTAATCTTATTATGGTTGCCAATAAAAGACCTAAATCCCTCATCTAAGAATCTCCTTACATTTATAATAACAGCTGCCAAATTGTTCATCCCATCTAAATGGAGAGATTCGTCACCCCCCCTCCATCGACCAACTTGTTTCCAGATTATACCAATTGTGCAGGTCGGAGGAACTGGTTGGGTAAACAAAAAAGGAAGTCCTTCTTGCAGGTCTGTCAACCATTGATCGATTATAAGGATAAAAACCAGACCTCTACTGCCAATACACATTAACCTCAATTAACCTCACAATCTTATTTGTGTTTGACTTTCATCGCAAGATGATTCCTTTTGACTCTAACAACTTCATCCATACCACGACTACAGCAGTAAAATCTTGTTGTTATACGTTCCGGTTCTGTTATTATTAATCAAATATATACAGATGTACGAGTGGAATGTAACCATTCAAACGATAAGCAGAAACTTGAAATTGTATTTTATATCTCATACTCTTGTACGAACACATGATAGAATCATATGATTGTTTGTGAAGAGAGGTCATTGTTCTCTAGCTTAATATTACCATTTGTCATGTATATTATGCTTTCCGACAAATGATGATTGTATTAATGGCTTGTCATAAGATAATTTTATTATGTACATCGATTTTTCTGATAAACTGTATGAATAAAAAGAGTTTATACATAATGGGGATGAGATGGGGCAGCATTTATGGATTATTATTTATTTACCGCATTATTATACCCTTTTATTATACCCTTATATATTTCACACAGCTTATATATGTCCCCATATTATAAACTGAAATAGCATCAAAAACCCCAAACAATACTACTATCAAGCAATATTGGCGCTCCAAAATCCAAATGGCGCTCCCTCCCTTTTGAATCTTTTGTCCCTTGGGAAAATTAAAAACAAAATTGAGCTAAAACTACATTTTAGTGGAAAAAAATGTTGATTTTCATTTTCACAGTGTAATTTCAATAAATTCTGCAAAAGACTTGTGGGGTCTAAATGCTCACACTATCCCTAGATACATACCTTAAGGGGTATAGTTTCCCAAGTGGAATCACTTTTGGGAGGTTTCCATTTTTGGTCTCTTCCTTTCTGAGCCCTGTGCTCCTTCCTTTTTGAGCACTGGTGTGTGTCCAAAAAGCAGTTATGACCACATAAGGGGTATTACCGTACTCAGGAGAAATTGCTTTACATATGTTGGGGTGCTTTTTCTCCTTTATTCCTTATGAAAGTGAAAAAATCTGAGCTAAAACTACATTTTATGAGAAAAAATTTAGATTTGCATTTTCACGGTATAATTTGAATGTTTTCAGCGAAAAACCTGTGTGGTCAAAATGCTTACTATACACCTAGATAAATTCCTTGAGGGGTTTAGTTTTCCAAATGGAGTCACTTTTGAGGGGGGGGGTTCCTCTGTTTTGGTCCCTAAGGGGCTTTGCAAATGTGACATGGAACCCAAAAAACAGTCCAGTAAAATTTGATCTTCAAAAGCCAAATGGTGCTCCTTCCATTCTGAGCCCTGCCGTGTGTCCAAACAGCAGTTTATGACAACATATGGGGAACTACCGTACTTGGGAGAAATTGCTTTACAAATGTTGGGGTGCTTTTTCCCTTTTATTCCTTATGAAAATGAAAAAATCTGAGCTGGAACTACATTTTATGAGAAAACATTTAGATTTTCATCTTCACTGCCTAACTAGGGGACTTTACTGTGCAAACTTTTGATTGCTATTTTAATACACTGCAATACTTCTGTATTGCAGTATATTAATGCCGGTCAGTGCAAAACTGACAGGCACCTGCTAGGTCATGCCTCTGGCATGGCCTAACAGGTAATTACTAAAGGCAGACCTGGGGGCCTTTGTTAGGCTCCCAGGCTGCCATAGAATCCATCGGCACCCCGCGATGCACGTGGGGATGCAAGTGGGATGAGAGGGAGCCCCCTCCCTCTAAAATCCCTCAGATGCGGCGCTCTTCTAAAACTTCTTCTGAAGTGCCGACGTAAAAAGGAGAAGAACTACCCTGAACGGCCGATGTAAAAACACTATATGCCGGTCGTTAAGGGGTTAATGAATACAGTATTAGCCGCTTCTATTTATATTGTTAGCTATATATTTTTTAGCTGTTTGGGCCAATAGTGCAGCTGCCCTTAAACAGCAATGACTGTGCACATAGTTGCTGCAAACAAAGTAATACAATTGCTTCTTTTTCCATTGAAAATTAATGTGAAGATTTGAAGCAAATTTCAGGAATGAAATGCACACCTTGTTGACACTCATGCCCTTCGAGTCTTGATTCCAACACATGTAGGAAGAAGTATAAGCCAATATTTTCTTTCCACTGCTAAAGTGTAATCATGCAACGGAAATGGCACAGAACATATTTATATTTAAAAGTAAGTTTACATAATGATGTTACAAAATAAATAATTGTTCACCATTCAGGGGGCATCTGGACTTCATGGGAATGTGATGGAAACTCCAGAAAAGAGATTGTTTTCAAATGATCCCAATCACATAGGAATAAACAGAGAGCTATGGCAGAACTGACAATGAAGGGAGAGGTAGACTGCAATTTAAAATGTCATTAGCAAACGGATGTGGTTGTCAAGCATAAAAAAATAACATCTAAAATACTTTAAGGATCTGTAATTATGAGCACTGAGAATCTGTCTAGGTTTCTTAAATCTCAATGACAGTGAAAGATATTGAGCTTATATACCGTACCTGTTTCTTAAGTTACCTAGAAGATAGAAGTATAGCTGTCACAACTACTTGCTACTACTCAAATATGTTACTAATATATAAAAACAAGTGCAGAAACAAAACAGTCTGATATACATGTCTTAATCAGATCATCGGAGCCGATGAGTCCAAGAAAGCCTCCTCGTAAGATACTAATAAAACGTTCACCTTACCGTTTTAAAAGATGTCTGCATGCAATTCCACAAAAGGGTTTACCTCTTCCAGGGATGTCAATTTGAAGTCCATGGGACAGATGCCAAACTGGTTATTGCTACAAAGTGCCTCACAATGTTGTCATCTGTGCTGCTGGTCTTTGTAGTTCTCCAGGAATACGATTTTGAGAAATCCAAGTAACCTCCTCTAAGATACTAAGGCTACATTCAGACGAGGGTAGCTAACCTCAGACGTGAAAAGCTGCAGTTTTTCATGTTTGAGGTTCACTCATGCGGGACGCGCTGTCACGGATCCCCCATAGACTAGAGTCTATGGAGGGATGCGTAACACACAAGAAATGGGACATGCCCTATTTTTGACACGGACCCTTCACACAACAATACATAAGTCCGTGTGACGGCCGTTGTTTTAACGACCGTCACATGGACGAGATACACTCTGAATGAGCCCTAAGGACAGCCAGCACATCCGTAATTACTTTAAAAGGAATATGCTTTTATTATACTCACAAGAGTTAATAAAATAATAAAAATAAAAATAAATGAGGGGGCGTGGCCTGATCGTGCAGCCGGGAGGACATGTATCATAGAGCTCTGCATGGCTTATCTCCATCCACGGTGATCCTCCTTTCATCTCCTCCTGCCTAGCCTCCTGTGTAGCGACATACTGCTCAGCATTACCCGCTGAGCAGTTTGAACCCCATATTGGGGGGTTCCTTCTCCTCTGCAAGTTGCGGCCTAGTGTGTGGCCTAAAGCCGCAATCTAGATTTGTGGCAGCTGTCGTCCCTCCGGCACGCTACCCAGTGTCTTGCTGTGTGAAACGCCTCTTCTCTGCCTTCTGTGCCGCTGGAGAGCCCTCCGCTTATCTGATGCTGGGCGAAGTCCCTGTTTGGAGCCGGTTTGGAGCAGTGTGCCCAGTGTTGCATCTGCCATTTTGTTTTTCGGCCGGACAGCCATCTTCAGTCTTGCTGCCCGGCAACTGCCCCACAGATCACTAGTGGCATCTGGATCCTGGCAAGGAGTGGTGCGTGGACCCTGTGTCTCCCATTCTCCTCCAGGCCTCCCTCTCCCTCTTGAAAGGAGGGCTGCACTTTTAACCTGCTGACCTGTTTTGTGGCCCTGATTGGCGCGGTTTGTCCCTCCTGATGACCCACTGTGGGGAGGCTGCCCACCCATTTATAAACTGTGGCCTGTGTTTTCTCTGCTGCTGGACCCCACTAGTGACATGGGGCCAATCACAGTTAGTAGTATCTTCTCACCTAGTCGTGACCGAATATGATGTGACACCTGAAGGACTCTCCCCCTTCCCCATGCCAGTGATTTTTTTTAAGTGCATTAGCCTGAGTTGCTTATCCTGTTCTTACATTTACGGTATATGCTTTTCCGAGGTATACCTGCAATGGCCCCCTTTAAACAATCTACGATAACTGTCAAACTGGTGCTGTGGCTGGATACCGCACTTCACGGCCTCCTGAAACTTCCACTTCTCCTTCCATGCCCACTGACACTCCTGCAGAGCCTTCCTTGCTTGATGTTCTAAAATCTATCACTGAGTCCCGTACAGTGCTTACGGAAAATATAGATGCTTTCCAGACAGACTTTGGCCTTCTCAGGGCAGATGTGCATACGCTGCGTGAAAGTGCTACTGAGTCTGAGCATTGCCTTTCTGACCTCGAGGATGCGGTGGCCCTCCTTTGATCGAAAATGGACACTGGAGTATCAACAATCTATATGGCGGGCCATGCTAATGACATGGAGAACCGTTTATGGCTGTGCAATATCCGATTTGTTGGTCAACCGGAGGCGGTGGAGAAGCCGGATCCTGCTGCTTTCCTGGAAGTTTGGCTTCAATCAACTTCTGGACAAACTGCCTTCTTTCCTATGTTTCGTGTGGAATGTGCACATCGCATACCAACTCAGGCCCCTCCACCTGGAGCCTCTCCGCACACTTTCATAGCCAAGTTTCTCAATTTTAAGGACAGAGACAAGCTACTGGAACTCACAAGGAAACAAGGTCCTCTAAAACATACCAATCAGGATGTGCGAGTCTTCCCTGACTATTCTCTTGATGTCCAAAAATGGCAGAAATTCACAGAGGCTAAATTAGGTTTTACACTGGGCGATTATCGGGCAGACAAGCGTTCATAACGCTCGTTGCCGATAATTGGCCTGTGTAAACAGGGCAGCGATCAGCAGATGAATGAGCAAACGCTCGATCATCTGCTGATCGTATCATTTAAAAAAGTAAAATATTATCGTTGTTGGCATCACATCTCCCAGTAAACAGGGAGACGCGCTGCCGACATGATCATAACATATGGGGACGAGCGATCGGCTAAGGGATAAACAAATTCCATACGCCACTCGACCAATATAAAAGGATTCATGTTAGGGGAGAGGGAAGAACGTGTCTCTCTTTATGTTGATGATACACTTTTGTTTCTCAATGATCCAGGTCCCTCCCTAGGGGCAGTGTTGGCCTTGTTTGACTCATTTGCCTCTTTCTCTGGGTTACGAGTGAATTGGTCCAAATCACTAATTCTGGCAGTAGATGGAGAGGCCAAAGCTATGGGACTTCCCTTCCCTTTTGCAATGGGCAGATAAGACTACATACCTGGGAATAGTGATTAGTTCTGAAACTAAGGGTATTTTCACACATGGCGGATACGCTGCATAAAAGTACACAGCGTATTCGCTCTGGGTGCCGCAGGTAATTTCGGACGAAAAACTGCACCAAATTGTTGTGCTGTTTTTCGGACGGAATGTCCGTTGTGGAAAATAGCAGGTAAAAAAACAACAACTCATACTTACCCGTAGCCATGGTGATGCGTCCCTCTAACGTACTGCAGCCCGGCCACCTGGGTATGATTTATCCCATGTAACCGCTACAGCCTATGATTGCAGCCTATGTCACATGGGATGAAACATCATTCCTGGAGGCCGGGAAGCAGTGGCGTAACTACCGCTGTAGCAGCCGCAGTTGCTGCCACGGGGCCCGCGGCATGAGGAGGCCTGTGCCACCCGCCAACACAGCCCCCCCATGCCCGATGGCGCCGCTAGCAGCCATTATGGCTGCTACAGTGGTAGTGACGCCACTACGGGGCCCGCGCTGCTGGGCCCCTAACATTTATGGGTCCCTTCATGCCCGGAGGCGTCACTAGCACCGGAGGGAGAGCCACAATCACTTCTAACTGCGTCCTCTGGACTATATACAAGGGGGAGCAGCTTGGCACTATATACAAGGGGGGAACAGGGTGGCACTATATACGAGGGGGGGTTATATAAGGGGATGATGGCTGGTATACACAGGGATGATGGGGGTTAATTCAAGGATGATGGCTGGACTACCCATCATCCCTGTTTATAACACCCATCATCCCTGTACCTAACCATAGTCCCTGTATATAATAACCATCATTCCTGTATATAAACCCCAACATCCCTGTATATACCAGCCTGGCTACACCTGCTGTATATATTTTAGAAGACTTAGAGAAAAATAAGTCATTACGCCAAAAATATAATAAAAAATGTACAAATTTTATTAGGACATACAATACAAAATACTGATATAAAAAGTTCAAAAAAGGATCCGAATAAAAGAAGGAACGCAGTGTGGTGGCTTCAAGAAAAAAATGGAAATTTGGGGTATTGAGCCCGCCACAACACAAATTCCCTGGCAAAGATTCGCTATCTGATATAGGTTACAGGTGACACAGTCTAAATAATAAAATACATGAGTAACAATAAGTCGATGGTAACAGCAAAATTTACAAAGAGAGAAAATCACTCTAAGAGCATATGTTTCGAAAATTGCTAAGATATAAAGGATTTGTTTCCAAGATTAGTTTACGCTTTATATAGAGTGGAGATAGACCGGGACCAGAGTGTCATAATGAGACTAAAGTTGCCAGAGAAAAGAAATCAAATGTGCATAGCCTGTATAGATCGTTGCAGATCTGTATATAACATGAAAAGTATGAAGGGAGGCTTACCCATGAAAACGTTCAAATGGCCCCACACTGCAGCCTGAAAAGGTTGCGCCCCAAACTTAAATTGCTGCTGTATATATTTGTACGGCATAAAACTTCTTCTTCCAGCGTGACCCGAACAATGGTAAGGATATGCGGGGAGTTGCTGTTTCATTAAAAAAAAATCATACCACCCATCATCTCTCTGCAGATCATACAGTGACTACAGTACTGATTAGAGGCCCCCCCCCCTGCCTCCCCGCTAGCTACGCGATTGCCTTGTACAGATCTTGAGTCATCGCTTTTGGGCTCTTACAAGGCCGGGTCCTCCATCTAGCACAGCCAATCATGAGGGATATGAGTCACTGATAGCTCTGTGGATGACAGTCATATAAGTCATAGCCACTATAAACAGTACAACCAGGAAATGCCGCTGGTGATAGATTGTGGATTAGTGTCAGTGATTGTGTTTCATAATGAGGAGAAGAGATTAGAGAATAGATAGTTAGATTTATAATAATTTGATAGAGAGAGATTTTAGATAGGAGTCAGTCAGTTTCAGTGTATTAGACAGGTTAAGCAGCCATTGCTGCGAGTGCTGCAGCAGCTATTTAATTCTTACAATAATATGTGAATCACTAATCTTCATCACAACAATTAACAAATCTTCTTCAATAATATTAATCCTGGCGCTGATAGCGTTCTACTGCCTGCTGATACAGATGTCGTAGATGTGACTCCACTCATTGTTTTGCATATATTTAATAGTGTCACAAAACGTTTCTATACAGTTCCGTTATACTACAGTCTTAGTCTAAGTGACAATTTGTTATCAAATAAACAGATTTTATTTCAAATTCTATTGCTGATAGCGTGACACTGCCTGCTAATACAGACATCACAGACGTGACATCACCCATTGTTTTGCATATATCTAATTGCTAATAATAATGGCACCAAAACTTGTCGTATTGTTCTTAGTCTCTGTCCAAGTGATGTTTTTTTATATTACAAAGCATAAAAAAATCTGACAGTGCAGTGTGTTTTTATACAGCCTTGTTTGTTACCATTGAGTACCATTTGTTTACCTATACCCATATATGTTGCTGTCATTTTGACATTACTAATGTTGTCTTGGCGTTAGAAAGCTTGTATATAGTCCAAGAAGACCTCAGAGTGACATACACGACTTTTCAGGGCAATCGGGCACTTTCAATTTGCAACAAATTTATTTGGACCGAATCTAATCTGACAGCCGGTTTGACCGAATTGGCTCCCAAGCAAATTTCGCTCACATCAAGTTTTTGGATTTCTACCATTAGTTTACCCTTTAGAAGGTTTCTGCACTGACTGTTAGAACATTTTAATCTCTGAAACATGTATACTGGTTGTGATTAGGACATTGTTTTTGTGAAATATTTAACTATGTTCTTATTCCTTTGCTACAAAATCAATATGCTAGATAAAAACTGTATAAAACTCCTATATGACAAACCAATAATGCATGGTCTCTTTCTTAATGGTCGAAAAACTTTGCTCAATTGATCCTGAAGATACTGTATGTACAACTTTCAATATTGGTCAGACTTGGTACCTCCTCAGTTAAGATACATGAGCACCTTTAAAATTATGACAACCCATTGTTTCTCAAGAAATAGTTTTTCGTGGAAAGAGTTGAGAAAATATACATACATTAGTAGTTTAAAGTAACAATTCCAAATAACACTATAGTGCCTATACAGAGTTCCTCAATATTACTACAATGAAATAACCATAGCTCTTTAGAAGACCTATAGGGAGAATAAATGTCATTAATATCTATTGGATATACCCACCACCTGCATTTTATGAATAGTGGATGAATTAGGGGATGTTTATCAAATATGTCTAGTCTATAGTATCAATCCAATATAACACCAATATCAGCATTCTAATGGTAAATGTGCAACTGTAAAATAATATTATGATATTCTTAAAGGGACACTCTGGCCAAAACTAAAGTTTCCCATTTCTACCATTATGGTATTCCTTGTGTCAGTCACTCACCTGTTATTTTTCTTGCTGCTTCTATCTGTATATATCAGACAGGGATGGTTGCTTAGCAGCAGTGTGATTCAGGCTCGACGACACGGTTTCTCTGCTTGATTCTATGGAGATCTATGGTTCACCTATCACAGGCTTCAGCAGTTCGTGTACCATACTAGTTTTGCACAGGGGAGGGGGACAGAAACTTCTATCATCAGCTACCACTGATACTTCGACAGGTTACTGTCACACGTGTAATGTAAAAGAATATAGTGCAGCCTCTCTATCTGTATACATATGGGTTCTCAGCTTATTTAGGAGAGTATATAGAGAGAATAATAATCACAGTCTCCCCCAGCATGCAGAAATAGTATGGTTTTTTAGCTGGTTATGTAATACTGTGCTGAAGCATCATGGAATTGATAGCAAAGCAGAGAGGAAGAGAAAGCTGGGGAAATCTAAGAATCAAAATGGAGACTTTTTTTCAAAGCACAAGCAGAGCAGCAGTTCAAAAAGTAAGTACAGTATACATAAAAGAAGTGTAGAGTGTGGTATACAGTCAGGTGGGGATTGCAGACATGGAAAGTTGTGTTTCCACTGGAGGTCTTCTTTAAACATTCTGAGCAGAGACTCTAAAGTTACAGTATGTGAAATATGTCTGGCTTAGATATTAATAATAATGAATAAAAAGGAGTTCTCCGCTTTGGACAATCTGTGTTTGTTAGAAGCTTTCCCTGATGATAAAGTAATCTCAGGGCTTTATGCTGCTGGGACCCCCAATGATCAGCTATAATCTGCTGCAGCAACGCAGGAGAAATAAAGCATTACATGCTGCTTATTGAAATGAATGAGCTGTCTGTGTATTGCACGGTCGGGTCTTCCAAAATATGGGATGTTCTCTATAGCTTCTCTCCATTCAGGCTAATAGAGGGTTGTCCTAAACAGTGGATCTATTAACTAAGAATTCCCTGGGAAAAAGGATTTCTTTACCAAACAACCCTTTAATATCATTCACATTTGAGTTAAGTTACATCTGGTAGAATGTGATCCATATATTGTGACTAGTTAATTCATTTCAGGCCCTAATGGTGCCCATACACATACCGTTTTTCACCGCACGGCCAAGAACTGTGTGTTAAAAACCGCACATGGTTTACCTCAAATAGCCACAATTTCGCAATGCGGTCTTTGGCGGCACAGCAAGTATAGGTGAAGCATATGTGAACTAGAGATCAATTTGCAATAGATACTTCATATATTTGTTTTGTGGTAAAAGTAGGAGGACAAAGACCAGATTAATACAAAAAAATGAATACAAAAATAATCAGCTACTTTACAACGGTATTAGTCAGAGCCATCTGAATATTACTTTTGCAGGTGTGTACATAGAATTATCTACATGTGTCATACAACTGCCTGCCCCGGTATTATCGATGTGTCAGTGAGACTTCTATGTCATTGTAAGATAGTGTGCCTATAGCAACAACAATAATAATACCGACCCTTATGTTGCAGTAGTAATACAACATCCATTAAAAAATAGGTATCATGCCTTTTAACTTTAGAATTTCCCTTTTTAATGACAAGGTATTTAAATAGCAATGCAACACTTTTATTTCTCTGCTTATTTCTGAATTTAGGTTGGCAGGTTTTGAAAATCTTTCTTGCATACTTACTTACATTACTGTGTTTAAGTAGCAAAATCATTTATGTCAAACACTTTGGAAAAAGGGCACATTCAGTATAACCAAAAACTATAGTAGTGATCACCCACCAGTTAATATCAATTGTATAAATAAGTAATTATTAGGGGGTGATCTGAAAAACACATTTATATTGCCTGCATCAAGACAAGATATATAGACCAAAGACGAAAAAAGGATGCAAATTGCAATTTTGTAGAATCAAAGATATGAAATAATCTTTATTGACAAATATCTAAGACATATACTGTATATATTTAAAAAGGTCCACAGACACACTAAAAAAGAAGACAGCTTAGGTTTCGTTCACATCTATGTCAGGGCTCTGTTCTGACGTAGCTTTCCATCGGAAAGGAGCCCTGACTGACACAAATACCGTAGTCGACTACGGGATTGATTCCGTCAAAACAACGGAACCCCTGCACAACTGAGACAAACGGAAACCATTGGCACCGGATCCGTCACCATTGAAATCAATGATGATGGAAACGGAAATCTTTGGTTTGTCAGTCAGGGCTCCGTTCCGATGGTAGTATGAGGTAAAATGATCACATAGTAGTTACCTAAACATTGTTATTCGATACAAATACAAATTGCAAAGACATACAGAGTAAAGGCTAATAGCAAACAATAATCTGCATTGGATGTAGAGTAATTCAAAATATAGATGCACATAATATGGACTAATATGAACAGTCATATTGACCCATGATATAGAACACAGGCAGAGCAATAGATTGGCATCAACCCCGATGCGCGTTTTGGCGTACTTGCCTTCGTCTGAAGGTGATGCTCCAAAATTGCAATTTGCATCCTTTTCTCGTCTTTGGTCTATGTAAAGGGCACATTTAGTAACATGTTGACTTGTATTATAATGATTTAATTTATGTGAAATGTACAGTACATGTAAAAGAAATGCTTACCAAAGGTTTCAGAATATTCACAGGACAGAGAATGGAGCATCATCCTACCAAAATATACAGGATGGATGCATCTGAGATGGAACATAGCTTTGTCCTTGTTTTGCTGGTTAGGGTGTATGCACACGTTGCGGTTTTGTCGCGTTTTTTGCCATGCGGCCGAAAACCGGGATTGCAGACTTGTTTAATTGCAGCCACCTTACCAATATGCAGGGACGAAATGGATCACAGTAAAATCATAATTGAATAATTTATTAAACAATTTACAATGAATTAATCACATACTTAAAAATATAACGCAATTGCATTTGAAATATGTAATAAATAGTTGCAATAATATTGCTTTGTATCATGCATGGCAACTGCAAGTCTTCCAAACGGGTACTGGGTCTGGTACCTGGAGCCTCAAATGATCACAACAACAATAGGATCCCATTCCCCTTTCACAGTGGAAGGTGATTTATGTGTTGCCTCACTCTGATGTTTCAATAACTTATTTTAATGGAGATTGATTCTTCATAATTTACATCTGCTTTACATCCAAGGTTGTTATTATAATAGTTAGTACATTTATGAATTTGAGCTACACGACAGCAAAAGAATATTAAAGTTGGAATATTAACTTACTCTGAGAAATGCAGAACCCTTTACTGATAACCCAATTTGTTGTTCTATTTCAATATAAATGTCACAATTTCAGTGTGACAGGACATGGTTTTTCTGTATTTCATCAGGGTCATAAAGCTTGTATTTTGCGTGACATTTTGAAAAGCAGCCAAATGAAATTGTTGGGTATGTTTCTCTTATATAGCTCATGGCTAGCTCTTTTATGACATAATTGATAATGAGGCTTTCTGATTTACATTCAAACTCTCTGTGATTTAAAAGCTTTTCAATTTTATCTGTGACAACCCATATTTTGATGTTTTATTATACAGTAATCTTGTCCATGCTTGTCATAATCCCTTTCTTTTACAACAGATTGTATAAGAAAGAAAGAAAGAAAGAAAGAAAGAAAGAAAGAAAGAAAGAAAGAAAGAAAGAAAGAAAGAAAGAAAGAAAGAAAGAAAGAAAGAAAGAAAGAAAGAGAGAAAGAATGAATGAAAGAAAATAAAAAAAAGAAAGAAAAAGAGGAGGGGTTACAGAAGCTTTGCATATATTGGGTCAGAAAAAAGCACAGGAGCGCCACCAATGGGAGTGGTTGGAGGGTAGACATTAAGAATTCACTGTATTTTAACTATATATATTGTGCTCCCACAAATATGAACATTTGGAAATTCACTGAAGTGATAAATGAGTAAAATGTATAATTTTTATTTCATAGCTATCTAAAAACAGGGGTACAATCACCACTGTGAAAAGCCCAACTGTGTATTTAAAAACGTATTAAACAGAATACTCCCAGTCCTAGTTCGTTTGCGGACCCTTAATGACTGGGTATGTAAACAGAGATATCAAAATATGGAATCGGCGTATAACATTGGTAAAGCAGTGGTTTGGACCCTCGTTCACACAGGAGCCTGCGTTAACCGCACCAGATTCTCCCAATGTACAGATGCACAACAATGCCACTGCCCCCTACGCAAAATTCCCTCACTTCACCCGACCCTACGCGTTTCTATACTTATCATCAGGGGTCTGTCAGTCTGGCCAGGATGCCAGCGATATATCTTCAGCAGCAGATATTCTACTGCACAACACGGAAGCATGCACGCATAGATGTCAGCGGCATGCTTCACTCTGGGACTCTGAGTCACTATGAACTGAATACTCCGCCCCCTGGCTCCGGCAGCATACATCAAACAGCCAATCACACTGGCCCAGCACATCCATGATGCTAAACCATGTGACTCCCGGCTGTCAGCTGACATACCCGGAAGTAACAATGTAAACAACACAGAGCATGCGGACTCAATGGGAGGCTGTAGAAGTATCTATTTACTACACAAAGCCTCATGCTATTCAAGGATGGAGTATAACACTATAAGGTTGGATATATGTTGCGGATCAGCTCAGGGCCGCAATTGGACTACCACGATAGGAGCACCTACCCTGAAAATACATAATATATGGATAGAAGAACGACGTAATTGTAAACCTCACTTAAAACATTTGACACACTCCTGGACTCAATTGGCATACCTGCTACTTATTGATTGATATATTACAAGTGACTACACTGGGACTAGGAATGCATTACCATACCCCCACCCAGAGGACCAAAAAAGCCCTATGACTTGATATGGATAGTATATTAAATAAAACAGGTATAATTTGTTTGCTCGTTTAAACCTTCAGGATGTACGCAAGCCAGTCTGTAAATCCATTGGGCCTCTTTACGCAGAATGAGGTTATCCCAATCCCCTCCCCGTTTAGGAGGACGTACCAATTCAATTGCCTGAAATTTTAAACATTCTGCCCTGCCTTGATGTTTTGCATGCACATGTTTTGATATGGAAGTATATCTTTCATTTGTAACATCTCCAACATGTTCCCTAATCCGGCGCCGAAACTGCCGTATCGTCTTGCCCACGTAATTCAGTGGGCACGGACATGTGATTAAATAGACAACTCCAGCCGTTTTGCAGTTCACAAAATCTCGGATATCATACTCAACCTTGGTGGTAACACTTTTGAATTTTTTTCCACTTTGAATGAAATCACAGGCTCTACAACTACCACATCTGTGTGTACCCGGTATCTGCCTGTCTAACAAAGTACCCTTTTGGATTATTGGATCAAAACAGCTCTGCATCACCCTATCCCTGATGTTTTTACCTCTACGGAACGTGACTGAAGGCCATTGTGTTATCTGATCCGCCAAGTCCGCATCGGCTCCTAGGATACGCCAATACCTCTTGAGGATTTCCATGATCTCAGATTGTTTGGAGTCAAAAGTACCTATGAGCCTAGTGACCCTTTCCTCTTGACGTTGTCTAGGGACTAAAAGGCTCTGCCTATCTGCATCCCTCGCTCCCTCATAGGCCTTTCTAATTACCCCCTTAGGGAAGCCCCTCTCCTTCAATCTGTTTGTGAGGTCATGTGCCTGTGACTCAAAATCGTCCATTGAACTACAATTTCGGCGTACTCTCATGAATTGGCCTCTGGGAATCCCACGTTTGATGGGATAGGGGTGACAACTGTTCCATTGTAGGAAACTATTGGTTGCTGTCTCCTTTCGGTGTACTTTAGTACGTATTGTGCCTTCCTTAGTTTTAATTATCTTAAGATCTAAAAAAGATAATTCCTGATCACTGATTTCACATGTGAACCTGAGCCCTAGATCGTTTGTATTAAGGGCTGCCACAAAATTATTGAATTCCTCCACTGTGGAATTCCAGAGCAACAACACGTCATCAATATATCTAATCCAGATACCTATTGATGAAGTCCATTTGACAAATTTATCCCCAAAGACAACTGTCTCTTCCCACCAACCAAGAAACAAGTTTGCATAAGTGGGAGCAGTGGGACTCCCCATTGCTGTACCACGTTGCTGATGAAAAATACGGTCTTCAAAGATAAAAACATTCATTTCTAACACAAAGTGTAATAATTGCAAAACAAGCTGGTTATGAGCCACATATTGAGTGCCCCTAGATTTTAGAAAGTATTCCACTGCTTCACAGCCAAGTCTATGTGGAATGGAGGAATACAAAGCCTCCACATCCAAACTCGCCAGAAATGTATTTTGTTCCAAAGTGATACCCTCAATTTGTTTTAAAACATCCATGGTATCACGTACATATGATGTGAGACCTAGCACAAACGGACGCAGCACCTGGTCTATATATGTACTCACATTCTGTGTAAGATTATTAATACCTGATACAATGGGTCTACCACGTAGGGGAGGATAGCCCTTGTGGATTTTTGGCAGGCTATAAAAGCATGCCATAATAGGAAATTGAGGAAATAGAAAGTTGAATTCGCTAGCACTGATCAAAGACCTGCTCTTTGCATCCCGCAGTATACCTAAAAGCTCCTTCTTGAACACTGCTGTGGGGTTATCTTTTAGAATGGTGTAACAGTCAGGATTGAGCAAAATGTCCTCACACATTTTCTTATAGTCTTCTCGACTCATGACCACAATGTTCCCACCCTTATCGGATGCTTTTAGAATGATATTACGTCTTTTTTCCAAAGTGGTAAGAGCTACACGTTCAGACCAAGACAGATTGTTATCAATGCCCCTCATATCCTGACTCAAAGCTTTGATCTCTTCACCCACCAAATCTACGAACAGATCTACGTTGGTAAAATCTCCCAATGGCGGCAACTTCCTACTTCTAGTTCTTAGATTAGTAAAAGGACCCAGTCCTGGGGTTCTACCTGATTCTTCAAGTAACCCTTCCAGTGCTTCTAGTCCTTCTAAATCAGATTCCTCTAGACCCATTTCCAGACATTTTTTCCTGTTGTAATGTTTGAAAAACTTAATCCATTTTAATTTACGAGCAAACAAATTCAAATCCTTGATCCAGGTAAATGAATCAAATTTTACTGTGGGGACAAAGTTCCTTCTCTAAAAGCATGATATCAGATGGACTCAGAATATGTTCCGATAAATTAATTATTTGTAACTTATCCGTTCCTATTCCCTTTATAAATCCTTTTGTCCCCTCAGCATGTAGCGGGAAATGGGGGGATTGTTGGATAAAAAATTATTACTGCCACTGTTGGAAGAAGCTCTGGCTCGGCCTCTATTCCTACCTCTGGCACCTCCCCTAAATTTTTGTCTACCACCACCAGTCCCAGAGAATGGGCCTACTCTTTCAGAGTCTGTTGTTTCACTCTCAGATGTAGAGGGGTCAGATTCTCTTTGACCCCTATTTCCCTGCTGATGTTGTTGTTGTTGCTGATTAACAAAATCATAAGCTTTTTTCTCCCTAAATTCCTGCAGATCTCTCTGGAACTGGAAGTGCTTACGCTCTTTTAGATGACAAGTAAACCTCTCTAGGTGGGTCTAGACTCTGACACAAGCGGAAGAGAAGCCCATTTGAAGTGGCCTTAGAGCTAAAAACTTACCAGTAGGGTCTATTTCTAATTTTATGTTTCACATATAACCTCTTAGACCTTATTGATGATATGTCTTGTGTATGCAATGATAACCAGCGGAAGTTTCTATGGTGTAAAAAGATCAGGGGCACAAGCCCCAAGGCATATGTATTGCCACCCCCAAAAAAAAAAAATATATTGAAGACCGTATAGCAATCAAACAACTTTTCTAACACATGATAGGCTTAGATACACTGTCTCAGCAGTACACTGTCCCTGGATATTACATTATTACCTTTATGAAAATCAGCATTATGTTGCCTGAAATCTGTTTCTATAGATAATTCATTCCTGTCCCCAATTAATTTGCTCCCTCATAAAAACTAAGGTATATATTATAGCATATCTCTGACTATTACAGTCATGCACTTACCAAATAATACCACTTTACAAGAACCAAATAATATTGATGAGCTATTACCACATATAGCTAGCATATATTTGTTGAATAATACCACCATACTTTTACTGAATAACACCACTGTATCATAAAAAAAAATGTATCACTACATAGTGACTGAAAAATACAGTCATACAGTTACCAAATAATACCAATATACAAGACTAAAATAATACCTCCACACCATGACCACATATTACCACAACCAGGGCCGGCCTTAGGATAGGTGGCGCCTCGTGCAAAATTATCTTTCGGCGCCCCACCCCATAAAAAAAATGCCCTATAAAGTGCCCCCACACAGTATAATGGTATAATGCCCTTTTAGTGCCCCCCATACAGTATAATAGTAATAATATGTAATATATTATAATCCCTTCAAGGACACAGTATTTTGTCCTCTAATTGTGCCCACACAGTATTATGCCCCCTAAGTGCCACACAAAGTATATTGCCCCTGTAGTGCCTCTACACAGTATAATGTCCACTTAGTGGCCTCCACACAGTATAATGCCCCCCTCCCCTGGCTGCACACAAAGCCCCCTTTGTAAAAAGTGCCCCCTGTAGATTGTGCCATACCGCCTCCCTGTAGACAAAGCCATATTCCCCCGCCTCCTCCTTGTAGACAGTGCCATACAGCCCCCCGCTTCCCCCTTGTAGACAGTACCCCCCACCTCACCCTTGTAGACTGTCATACAGCCCCCACCTCCCCCTTGTAGACAGTGCCATTGGGACCCCCACCTCCCCCTTGTAGACAGTGCCATACAGCCCCCACCTCCCCATGTAGACAGAGTCCCCAAACCCAAAAAATTGAACTCACCTGCGCCCCATTCCCACGATGAACGGAACTGCTTCACAACGCCAATGATCCTTGCGTAGGTGATGTCATCACGCCGGCCTGCGCTGACCATCAGCCCGCCACTCTCACTAAAATGACCATCAGCATGCCACTCACAGATGCCACCGTAGATACAGTAGTGCCACACAGCCCCCTGTAGTTAGTGCCATACTGCCCCTTGTAGATAGTGCCACACAGCCCCCTTGTAGGTAGTGCCACACAGCCCCTGTGTAGGTAGTGACACACAGCGCCCTTGTAGGTAGTGCCACACAGCCCCCCTGTAAGTAGTGCCACACAGCCCCCTTGTAGGTAGTGCCACACAGCCCCCTTGTAGATAGCACCCCCTCCACTTCCTGTAGATAGCGCCACTGTAGCTCCCTGAAGGAGCGGAATCCCCCTGTGGCTGGGGATTCGGCTCCTGGATGAAGTGCTCGATGTCTCTGTCCATATATGGACAGTGACATCAGGGGCAACTCCTGAAGTGGAATCCCCGTCCACAGCGTTGCCGACGCTGTGACCGGGGATTCCACTCCAGGAGAAGCCAATTACGTCTCCGTTCATTTATGAACAGTGACGTCAAGGGCTTCTCCTTCTCATTTTGGCCAAAAGGACGCAAGCTCGCAATCCTGGGGATCCTTGTCGTGGATTGCGAGCTTGCGTCCTTTTGGCCAAAATGATTACCAATACCCCAGGTATTTTTCATTATTATGTATATTCGCTTCTCTTGGACACAGCCGGGTCTTTGATGCTGGGAGAGCATGGTGTGTTGTTGTTTGGCATAGCAAGCAGGGTAGCCCGCTCTATGAATTATCAAGGCGTCACAAATAGGCTTCTACCTGGCTATACACGTTGTGCCTCATGACGTACACACTATCCCTCCATGTTTCACTCACTTGCACTCCATTATCCATTTATTTCTATTGAGGCACTTCATTTATTACTGCCCCCTATATTTCACTTATAGTATTACACTTGCACACACACTATTCATTTATTATTTCTTACTACACATCCCATGCACCACACACCACTCCCCTCAAGACCAGTGGGAGTGGCTATTATTATTTAAAGCACCTGCTCGCCCTTTCATCAGCATTTCTGGCCTGGCTGTGTCCATTTGTAAGTATGGCCTTTGTCGGTGTTTTTGTATATGTCCCTGTGTTTTTATCGGTTCTGTTTGTGCATCAGGAACGTTCTGTTCCAGTTTAGGAGTTAGGGACTCGCAAGTCTGGGGATCCTTGTCGTGGATTGCGAGCTTGCGTCCTTTTGGCCAAAATGATTACCAATACCCCAGGTATTTTTCATTATTATGTATATTCGCTTCTCTTGGACACAGCCGGGTCTTTGATGCTGGGAGAGCATGGTGTGTTGTTGTTTGGCATAGCAAGCAGGGTAGCCCGCTCTATGAATTATCAAGGCGTCACAAATAGGCTTCTACCTGGCTATACACGTTGTGCCTCATGACGTACACACTATCCCTCCATGTTTCACTCACTTGCACTCCATTATCCATTTATTTCTATTGAGGCACTTCATTTATTACTGCCCCCTATATTTCACTTATAGTATTACACTTGCACACACACTATTCATTTATTATTTCTTACTACACATCCCATGCACCACACACCACTCCCCTCAAGACCAGTGGGAGTGGCTATTATTATTTAAAGCACCTGCTCGCCCTTTCATCAGCATTTCTGGCCTGGCTGTGTCCATTTGTAAGTATGGCCTTTGTCGGTGTTTTTGTATATGTCCCTGTGTTTTTATCGGTTCTGTTTGTGCATCAGGAACGTTCTGTTCCAGTTTAGGAGTTAGGGACTCGCAAGTCTGGGGATCCTTGTCGTGGATTGCGAGCTTGCGTCCTTTTGGCCAAAATGATTACCAATACCCCAGGTATTTTTCATTATTATGTATATTCGCTTCTCTTGGACACAGCCGGGTCTTTGATGCTGGGAGAGCATGGTGTGCTGTTGTTTGGCATAGCAAGCAGGGTAGCCCGCTCTATGAATTATCAAGGCGTCACAAATAGGCTTCTATCTGGCTATACACGTTGTGCCTCATGACGTACACACTATCCCTCCATGTTTCACTCACTTGCACTCCATTATCCATTTATTTCTATTGAGGCACTTCATTTATTACTGCCCCCTATATTTCACTTATAGTATTACACTTGCACACACACTATTCATTTATTATTTCTTACTACACATCCCATGCACCACACACCACTCCCCTCAAGACCAGTGGGAGTGGCTATTATTATTTAAAGCACCTGCTCGCCCTTTCATCAGCATTTCTGGCCTGGCTGTGTCCATTTGTAAGTATGGCCTTTGTCGGTGTTTTTGTATATGTCCCTGTGTTTTTATCGGTTCTGTTTGTGCATCAGGAACGTTCTGTTCCAGTTTAGGAGTTAGGGACTCGCAAGTCTGGGGATCCTTGTCGTGGATTGCGAGCTTGCGTCCTTTTGGCCAAAATGATTACCAATACCCCAGGTATTTTTCATTATTATGTATATTCGCTTCTCTTGGACACAGCCGGGTCTTTGATGCTGGGAGAGCATGGTGTGTTGTTGTTTGGCATAGCAAGCAGGGTAGCCCGCTCTATGAATTATCAAGGCGTCATAAATAGGCTTCTACCTGGCTATACACGTTGTGCCTCATGACGTACACACTATCCCTCCATGTTTCACTCACTTGCACTCCATTATCCATTTATTTCTATTGAGGCACTTCATTTATTACTGCCCCCTATATTTCACTTATAGTATTACACTTGCACACACACTATTCATTTATTATTTCTTACTACACATCCCATGCACCACACACCACTCCCCTCAAGACCAGTGGGAGTGGCTATTATTATTTAAAGCACCTGCTCGCCCTTTCATCAGCATTTCTGGCCTGGCTGTGTCCATTTGTAAGTATGGCCTTTGTCGGTGTTTTTGTATATATCCCTGTGTTTTTATCGGTTCTGTAAGTATAGATTCTCAGTAAAAGACAGATTCTCAACCAAAGTGCCATGTTAAAACACTAAAACATAGGGTCTCTCACATCATACATGCCGTATATCCTCATGAATAAAAAAAATAAACTCTTTATAGAAATAGAAGGTATTTTACTATACAAATAGTGACTTACTTAGTATAGTTGTGGTTCTTCATTTCCATCCGAGGCTTCCCAAGATCTGAGATTATGGTGGCTTTGCCTAAATGAAACACTGTACTTTTCTCCCTTCTGTTTCATTTTTTTTTCAACAGGATGACTAGCTAATAGTGGAGAAAGTATGGTTAATATTAGGAAATTCATCTAATTAAAAATTGATAGTAGCAGATTTTGGGCTAACATGTTACTTTGACCTTTCATTTTAAAGGTTCTCTACCTCTGCCCCCAAATATATAATAATTGCCAAATTAAAGAGGTTTTTCTGTACATTTAACCATGTGTTCATTTTACATTTACATATTTGTCTCTGACTTCCAAAAATCTCAGCAAACCATTAGAAAGAAGTTCCCAATATCTGGCACCCTCATTTGATCTGGCGGATGTCCGTTCCGTCATTATGATTGGCTAAAGGTGCAACTGCAAAATTAGGGTCCTCAGTAATGTGAATATAAAGTGATGCAGTATTGTAATGACAGGGATAGGGAAACAGACAAGTGCGCCCTAAACTACCCGCCACTCAGTCCCTGCCTACTTGCAACGACCCGCCCTAGGCGACGGGGTACAACTGGGCGACGGTCCCTACACTCAATAAGTACACGACAGACAACCAGACAAGGAAACACAGAACAAAGGGAAACGGGGCAGTTGCCCACGGCAACACCGTGAGCAACAAGAGTAGTAAACGAGCCGAGTCAAACCAGGAGAGTACGAAGTGCCAAACGCAGAGCAGAAGAGTAGTCAGTAAGCCAGGGTCAATACGAAGCAGGGACAAGTAGTGCAAGAAGCTGCAGCAGGGCCAGGAAACCAACAGAGAAGAATCACAAGCAAGGAGGAACAGGAAGAGCAGGTATAAATAGACAGAGGGCGGGAGCTAGCTCCGTCTGGCCAGGCTGTGATAGGCTCTCCCACTCCTAAGCCTGCCATCCTGAGTGGTGGAAGATGGAGTCAGTCTCACAGACGTAGAAGCAGGTGCAGACTGATTACCTATGGGCGTGGATACAGAAGCTGTGCCTGGCAGATCCTTAACAGGTATTGTGTCGTCTCTTTGTTTACATGAGAAGGGTTCTGTTGCCATAGAAATAAAATGCATGATCCCTTAAACTAGTTAGACATTTTCTGTCTGCAGCGCGTCTCTTACTGTCCAAAACTGGAAAACGTTCTCTCCACCCTCCATCTCTAAATGGCTAGCTAAAGGTAGTCAATGTATAGTTTTTTTGTTTGTTTTAGTCTTCCTCTCCTCTCTTTCTTTTATTGCAACAGGTAGGCTGCATCCACACTTCCGTCGGCCGTTGTATGGTCGCTAATGGCGATTCCGTGATACACGGGCCGCACACGATGGCTTCCTTGTGCAGTCCATTGTTTCACGGACCAAATCAATGAAAAGGCCGAGACTGTTTCGTCAAAAACGGGCAGGAGTAGGACCTGTCCTATTTTCAACTGAACAGTCGCACGGTTCCGTTAAAACAACGGAAGTGTGCATGGCCCCATTGAAATGAATGTGTCAGGGTGCTATCAGTTAAAACAATGGATAGCACCCTGACGATAGGAAACATGTAATCAAAGTATCTTTTCTTTTGAATGTTATTGTTCGGTTTTTACCTCGTACTACTTAAGATATGCTCTATATGCTATACTCTCTCCTTTTGAACGTTGTCTTGAAATATTTGTAATGCAACAATCCTATGTTTTGTTTAAAAAACAATAAAAAGAGATTTGAAAAGAAGAGAATTAAAATGCTTGAATTGTTACACACGGAGACAATTTTATGATGGCATCACTTACTGGATATACCTATTTGCTGCAGGGCTATATTCACCTCTGATTTAAAGATTATCAGTCATAATAATGACAGAGCCTGCACTTAAATTTTAGGTAGTGCTATAAAAGACAAAGGGTCTATGGCCCCTACCCTAGCCATGAGTTATTGGGCATTGCCTTAATGCCCATATTGCCAGTTTGCCCCTGCAAAGATACATATAAGGACACTGCAGTCAGTTAAGAACAATTAAACGTGTATAGGTGTATTAGGAATTTTAAAATGTTATATATATACACACACATATATATATATGCACACTATATGGGCAATAGTATTGGGACACCTCTTAATCACTGAATTCAGGTGTTTTATTCAGTCACATTGCCAGAGGTGTATAAAATCCAGCACCTCGCCATGCAGTCTGCCTTTACAAACATTTGTGAAAGAATGGGTCATTCTAAAGAGCTCATTGAATTCAAGCGTGGTACTGTAAAAAGATGCCACCATTGCAACAAGTCAGTTCGTGAAATTTCTACGATCAGCTGTGAGTGGTATTATTGCAAAGTGGAAGTGTTTAGAAACCACAGCAACTCAGACCAAGTAAAGTCACAAAGCATGAGTCGCCGAGTGATGAAGCGCATAGTGTATAAAAGTTGCCAACGTTTCGCTGACTCAATAACTGCAGAGTTCCAAACCTCCCCTGGCGTTAACATTAGCACAAAAACTGTGCGCCGGGAGCTATTTAGCATGTTTTCATGGCCGAGCAGCTGCATGCAAGCCTAAGGGCCTGTTCACATCAGCGTTCGCTTTTTGTTCAGGGGTTCCGTCGAAGGAACCCCACAACGGAAAATCAAACGGAAACCACAGCTTCCGTTTGCATCACCATTGATATCAATGGTGACGGAAACATTGCTAATCGTTTCTGTTTGTCACCGTTCCAGCAGGTTTCCGTTTTTTCGACTGAATCAATAGCGCAGTCGACTGCGCTATTGATTCCGTCGAAAAAACGGAAACCATTAGCAATGTTTCCATCACATTGATATCAATGCTGATGCAAACGGAAGCTAAGGTTTCCGTTTGACTTTCCGATGCGGGGTTCCACGACGGAAACCTCAGACGGAACCCCTTAACGGAAAGCCAACGCTGATGTGAACAGGCCCTTACATAACCAAGCACAATGGCAATCGTCGGATAGAGTGGTGTGAAGCATGCCAACACTGGACTATGGTGTAAAGAGTGGTATAAAGCCTGCCAACACAATATGTGCTGACCACTCCACACTCATTGTCCCTAGTAGATAGTGCCCCACACTGCTTCCTGTTGATAGTGATAGTGCCACCTGTAGATAGTGACACAGTGCCCTCTGTAGATATTACCACACACTGCCCCCTGTAGATTGTGCCACAGTGCCCCCTGAAGATAGTTCCACACACTGCCCCTTCAGATAGTGCCCCATGTAGGAAGTACCACACACAGTACCCATGTTGGTAGTGCCAAACACAGTGCCCATGTAGGTAGTGCCAGACATAGAGCCCATTTAGGTAGTGCCAGACACAGACCCTATGTAAATAGTGCCACAGTGCCCATGTAGGTAGTGCCACACATAGTGCCAATGTAGGTAGTGACAGTGCCCATGTTGGTATTGCCACAGTGTCCAGGTGAATAGTGTCACATTCACCTATCCCCGTTCCTGCACTGTCCTCTCCTCCAGCGATGTAGGCCTGGCCTCTTCTGACCAGGCCTGCTCCAGCGGAATGATGCATGTGGCGCAATGAGGTCATTGCGCCGCCTGCATCACAAGAAAAGTGCTGAATGGCGGGGAAGGGAACTGATGGTTACCTTGCGCTACCAGCGCTGTCCTAAGGATGCGGTTACAATTGAGTCCCGTAGTATGTATGGGCCTTCTGGCCCTGGTTACATGGAGGTTTCCGGGCAACTGGAAATTCCCCCTGCATGAGCCTCTGGAAGACATTTTGGACAATTGCATGCTTCCAATTTTGTGGAAACTGCGGAAGCCCCTTCTCTGATCCAGCATGATTATGCCCATATACACAAAGCAAGGTCCATAAAGGCATGGTTGGGTAAGTTTGATGTGGAAAAACTCAATCAAACACCTTTGGGATGAACTAGAATGAAGATTGCGAACCAGGCCCTCTCGTCAAACATCGATGGAAGCTGTTTTAGCTGCAAAGGGGGACCCACTCCATTATTAATTGATATACTGGTTGAAGAGGAGAAACAGGGACTGCACATCCACAATATTAATCAATGAAAATGAACAGGAGGTTCATGGGAAAGAATCTATAAATATACTGGTTAACTAATATGTGTTACGATTCCCCTTCTCAAATGGCGGTGTCCCTACATACTGACAGTCTCCAACCATCGCTGACAGTATCACAATGTGCAGGGACACATCCTCCTGACAAGGGGAATGGTAACACTCATTTGTTTATCAGTTCTGGACTGCACAAAGACTTTTTGTGAAATACAAGGATTTCCTATAATAAACATGTCAGGAGAGGTGACAGATTCTCTATAAATCCGGTAACTCACAGGTGACATATTCTCAGATTCTAGTAGTTTTTTTTCTGCATCCGGTTCAGACATCATGATGACTTCTCCAGGGCTACGACCCATTTCTGCAGAATTTGACACTCAGATGTCCAATATTTCCACACCTATAAACAAAGATAAAATTATCATGGTGCCATACACTGTGCCCCTAAATATAATAGCACTATACACTTCGCCCCTGAATGAAATTGTGTCAAACACTGTAAAGTAAGGCACCACGTACACATTGCCCCCTGTACATAGTGACAAACACAGCCCCTGTAGTTAGCATCACACACACCCCCCTGTAGATAGCGCCACACATGTCCCCATGTAGACAGCATCACGCACAGCCCCCATATAGATAGCACCACATAGCCCCCCTGTGGGAAGCGCCACATACACACCCTCTGTGGATTGCAACACACCTCCTTGCAGATAGCGCCACACACCCCCCCTGTAGATAGCGCCACACACCCCCTGTAGATAGCATCGCACACTGCTCTCTGTAGATAGCACCACACAGCCCCTGTAGATAGCGCCACACAGACCCCATGTAGACAGTGCAACACAGACCCCCTGTAGATAGTGCCACACACACCCCCTTGTATATTGTGCAAATACACAGCCCCCTGTAGATAGTGCCACATAGCCCTCCCCCTCTTGTAAATAGTGCCACACAGCCCCCTATATGTATAGTGCCACACAGCCCTCCTTGTGTATAGTGCCACATTGCACCCCTTGTATATAGTGCCACATAGCCCTCCCCTTGTATATAGTGCCACACAGCCCTACTCCCTTGTATATAGTGACACAGATCCCCCTTGTATATAGTGCCACACAGCCCCCCTTGTATATAGTGCCATACAGCCCCTTCCTCCCTTTTAATAGTGCCACACAGCTCAACCCCCTTGTATATAGTGCTACACAGCAATCCCCCTTGTATATAGTGCCATACAGCCCCCCTCCCTTTTTTATAGTGCCACACAGCTCCCCCTTGTATATAGTGCTACACAGCAATCCCCCCGTGTATATTGCCACATAGCCCCCCCAAAAATTGTACAACCTTACTCCGTTCCCGCGACGGATGAAGCACTGCACATCCTCCGGGCGGGACGCTTGCGCAGACCAGCGTGATGCAGTGACATCATCATGCCAGCCTACGCAGGGAGTCTTCCCAGCACCTTATAGGCTGCAGGCCACATTATTAGTATTCATTTGTATCTGCATCCTGAGGATGCAGATACAAGTATATGTCGCCGTCGCTAACACCGGGGGACCCCTCCGGTGCTAGCGACTCCACCGGGCATGAGGGGGCCAGTGCCGCCCAGCCCATAAATGTTATGGGCCAGGCGGCAATGGCCCCCTCATCCCTCGGGCCCCGTAGCTGCAGCCCTGTTTCCCCCCCTAACGCCGGCCCACTGGGAGTGTTGGGCCCCTGGTGGCCGCCCGAACCGTCCTTATGAGGTTTCCGCCACTAATCTATGCATAAACCAGAGCGGATTTTACTCATTTTCTGTGGAAGGAACGTATTAATTTTCTTTAATTTCTGAATTCCAGTAAATTGTGGCTGTATGCCAGGCTTTCAAAATCGCAGGTTTGTATGTTTCATGCCCAATGTCGCACAAGAGATAAAATCTTATTACAGTACATGTGCTGCTGTGGAAACATTGCCAAAACAGGTTCCTGTATGTATATACCTTCAGTTAAGGCCCCTTTACACATCATGATTATTCGAACCCCCTTATAAAGATTAAAAAATTATTTCTATCAGTACGATCTTTGCCGACGTCAGTGAGGAAACTCTTCCCTGCAGGATGAGGTGCTATTGCTGCATTAAGCACCAAAGCCCTGTGTAAATGTCACTACGGCAGGCATTTACAGATCATACCGCAATTATTTTTACAGTGGCAAGATCAATAAGTATCGATGATAAATCCTGATCTTCTCTTTACTTCACACTGGGAAATTAACATTACAAATGCTCAGAAAAGAGCAAATTATCATAATAACTGGCCTGTGTAAATGGGCTTATACTTATCTCATTTTTGTTATGCTACAAAATTGATAGTCATTGATCAGGTTAATGGCATTTAAAAGGTATTACCCAGAAATCTGTCCATAAAGTGTATCACAGATGCCTGATTCTCACACTGCCCAAACAAAAAGTACCTGAAAAGAAAAAAGAATTCCTGCAAATGATGAACATGTAATTGACATTTACCTGGAACTTACTCGTCTCTGTGTGGAGATTTAGGGGTCCATCAGTCACTCTGACTCGTTTTTTCTCTGCGTCCCCTACAGTGTAAATCTTATAACTTGAAGGGTTCACAACCTTGGCATGTTACAGGGGAAATACTTTTTACCTACTGAGGAACTTAAAATGTATTCTATATAATCTTTATCAACTTGTGCTGCAGGTCATACAGTACAATATTTATATGGAGGCGGCATTGCTTATTAATGGCTGAATTCCAGGCAAATAAATACATTGAGAGTCAAATTGTGTAACTTCAAGTCGTCAAGGTAATGTCTCAGGTAAGAACACTCGCCTCATCTGTTCACTGGTGACCTTTATGTACCATTGTTAACAGTTCCACTTAATTATTTTTGTCACACATGTAATTTATGAATTAAATGACCTCCACTTACATATATTATGTTCAGCAACACACTAAATATATTCACATGGCCATAATAACTGCAACCTGATATTTTGTTTTAAAATAAAAATAAATTATTCCAACCTACGCCTTCAGTGCAATAACATCAGTACATAAGAGCAAAAATAGAATTTAAATGCCAACTTATGTATTCATTCACGCAAACAGGTTTTAAAGGCTCTATCTATCTATGGGTGGGATTCAAATTTTTAACAACAGATTCTCTGTTTTGCCAACAAAAACAAACATGCCCGGGGTGTGATCTCAGTATTTTGTGGTTTATCACGCCACGGAAAATGATTCTAATAATCAAATGAAACAATTATAATATTTAAAATACATCATAAATTAAAGTGGACTCTAAATAAAGAAACTACATGTCCAGAATGTTTAACTGGATTGCCACACTGTGTATATAATTAGATAAGCATTCTAACCCACCTACCCACACTCATTATATTAAACTTACCAATTACGTATAGATCTATATGTGCACATTCAATATCCTAAGCGTGCTCAGACCATTTAGTTAGGCTGTGCACTCTGAAAAAGGTGGAGGACAGTATGGCATGCACAGGACGCCACAACAAATCCCTGAGCTAATGCACAGAAATGGTGCCAGAACCAAGCTCAGTACATATATACTGCACCAGAACAAAGCTCAGTACATATATACAGTGCTGGAACCAAGCTCGGTACATATATATACAGAACCAGAACCAAGCTCAGTACATATATACAGCACCAGAACAAAAGTCAGTACATATATGTGTTACCATAACAAAGCTCAGTACATATATACAGTACCAGAAACAAGCTCAGTACATATATACACTACCAGAACCAAGCTCAGTACATAAATGCAGCACCAGAACAAAGCTCAGTACATATATACAGCACCAGAACAAAGCTCATTTCATATATACAGCACCAGTACCTAGCTCATTACATATATACAGCACCAGAACAATGCTCAGTACATAAATACAGCATCAGCACCAAGCTTAGTACATATATACAGCACCAGAACAAAGCTCACTACATATATACAACACCAGAAAAAAGCTCAGTTCATATATACAGTACCAGAACAAAGCTCAGTACATATATAAAGCACCAGAATCAAGCTTAGTACATAAATACAGCATCAGAGGCTAAGGATATGCTGGGAGTTGCTGGTTCATAAAAAAGAATGATACACCCATCATCTCGATGCACGTCATACAGTACTGATACAACGCAGTCAGAGGGAGAATAAAGATTTACATTTAGTGACTCACAGATGACGTGTTCTCTGAATCTATTCATTCTTTTTCTCTCTTCTTCTCCACCAGGTCCAGACTTTCATGAGGATGTTTGCCGGCCATGGCCCATTTCTGCAAAGTTTGGCGCTCAGATGTCTTCGTCTCCTCACTTTTTTAACATTTCCACACCTATAAACGAAGATAAAAATCTCACGATACCCCACACTATTCCCCTGAATATAATAGCACCATACACTGCGCCCCTGAATATAAATAGTACCTTACACTGTGCCACTGAATACAATTGTGTAAAACACTGTAAAATAAAGCACCACACATACACAGTGTCCTTTGTCGAAAGTGACACTCACAATGCCACCTTTAGATAGCACCACTCACAGCAGTGCCCCTGTAGTAAGTGCCACAGACATTGCCCCCTTTACATAGTGCTACACACAGGGCCCCCGTAGATAGTGCCACACACAAAGCCCCCTGTAGATAGTGTCATTCACAGTGGCCCCTATAGATAGTGCCCCATATTGAGCCCCCTGTAGATATTGCCCCTCAGAGCCCGCTGTAGATAGTGCCCCTAAGAGCCTTCTGCAGATAATGCCCCTCAGAGTGCCCTGTAGATAATGCCCAACAGAGCCCCCTCCACAGAGTCCCATGTAGATAGTGTTCTCATAGAGCCCCCCGTAGATAGTTTCCCCATAGAGCCTTCTGTAGATAATGCCCCTATAGAGATCCCTGTAGATAGAACCCCCATAGCGTCCCCTGTAGATAGTGCTCCCAACACTGCCCACTGAAAAAAGAATGACATGCTTATCTGCCACCGTTCTTGTGCCGTCCTCCAGCGATGCAAATCTGGTTTCTTCTGATGAGGCCTAATCAAGTGGAACGATGCTGGTGGTGGGATGATGTCATCGCTCCGCCTGCATCATTGGTAAAGCACCGAATAGCAGTCAGGGAACTGATAGTTCGTATGCCTCGTCAGAGCTGGACTGCTCAATTATGGATAGAATTGAGTGCAGGGGACCAGTTCTGGGTCCTGCTTTATCATAGTTCACCGAACCAGCTAAAACTTAAAAACCGGTTCAGGAAAACTGGCTGGATCCTTTCTTCCTTCCTCCCTTTCCTTCCTCCTTCTACAGCGCACTCCCTGAGCCACCGTATAGTGCCTTTCAGCTGAACAGTATTCTCCCATAAAAACAAGTGATAGAACATGCCCCAGAGAAAAAACCCTTTGTGTGTCTCCTAACAGTGTGGGCCCATAACAGTTCATTTGTACATGAGGAATAAATTGGAACAAATTTCCCAAACTTGGTTCATTCTAAAAGAGTAGGAGAATAAAAGTTCTCATAGAAGAAATGTACAAATTTTAGTCAATCCAGAGGAAGTAACCTCCATTTTATGCCCATATATGTCCATAATATGTAATAATGTTCTGCCTACACATGAGACTCACCCAATAGCAAAAGCATTTTCCTAAACCTTTTGTGATGTGCAATAAGAAAATGTGAACAATGCAAGCCTACAGCAAAAATGCCATTCTTTGATGTCACCTGCCTATTTTTAAGTTGTTATAGCATGTTAAAATGTAAAGTGCAGTGGTAAAACACTTCATTGCCATGTCCTTGGCAGAGTGAGAGCTGCATACAAATATTCACCTCACAACACGACCGTTTGATACACAAGACCTTTTATTCACTAATTAGAAGCATTTATTTTAAATTTAAAGGGTTATTCCGGTTACAAGTTATCTCCTATCCGTAGGGTAAGGCATAACTTGCTGATCGGTGGGTGTCCGACAGCTGGGACCCCCACTGTTTACGAGAACGGGGGATCCCGTACCCCTCGTTTCAACCGAGTGGCAGCTCGCTCATGCGCACTGCCTCTCCATTCATTCTCTATGGGAACGCCGGAGATAGCTGAGTACATCGTTCGGCTATTTCCGGCACTGCCATAGAGAATGAATTGAGTGGCAGTGCGCATGAGCGACCTGCCACTCAGTTCAAACGAGGCGTTAGGGATAGGGGGTAATTTGTTGTAACCGGAATACCCCTTTAAGTACAAACATACAATAAAAAGTTATAAAAAACATACAACATTAATTATGAAACTAATGGTAATAGAGACATTTATTTCTATTTAAAGGGGACATTCAGCCAATATGATCTGATATGTGATAGATACGAGAGAATATCACATTGACAGGATTTTACCTGATTCCCTCTTAGTTACCTGGTTGCGTAGCGGGCTATTGCCAAAACAGAATTAGAAGCAAACAAGAGGTCCAGTAAGCGTGTCCGGAATTTACTATTGTTATATGTGATGATAGTGCTAGGTAAATACTGCAAATACCGGCCAAACCACGTTTTGTACCAAATGTCTTCAATAAAAAGTAATAATACTGGTGGATTATTACCTCTTATCTCAGAACAAACCTGATGTCTGGCTCTGCCTGTTTAAAAAGGGCGTTATACAAACGAAATGCCAAAAGTTAACTTTTCTTGTCAAACACAGTTATTCCATTGTATGACATAAAAGAAGGATTGTTAATTGATGATTAGCAATGTTTAACCACGTCTTGAAGAACCAGAAAAAAAATTAAAACATGAAACATTGGGACATAGAGAGTAGATATAGAGGAGAAAATGGTGGAAGCGTCTGGCCACAATTTTTTTCATGTTTTTCGACTTGTCTGACAGATTTCAGTTTGGTCTCATTTGATGATAATGTGCGACCAATTTTTAACCCATTTCGGACATTTGAGGTACATGAACGGGCAGTACGGACCAGGCTCATAAGCTGTGCTTGCTCTATACAGAGAAGATGTCAGTTGTATATTAGAGCTGAAACCGTGCTCTTAGAGCTGGGATCAGATGTAGCTGCAATCACGGCTGTGTAACCACATAGATGCCTTGGTTTGTAGTGATGTCATTTGTACCACACGGTGAACACTGTAAAAACGAAACCTAAAAAACAATGGCCAAATTGATGGGTTTTTTCTATTCCACCCCAAAAATTATTTTTTCACATTTCTCAGTATATGATATGACATTAAATGGTGACATTAAAAACTAAAACTCATTAAAAAAATGCCCTAGTACAGCAATTTCAATGAAAAAATAAAAAAGTTATGGCTCATGGAAGACGGGGAGGGAAAATGAAAATTAAGCAAACCGAAAACTGGCTGCGGTAGAAAGGGGTTAAAGCAGGTGCCTCATTTTCTGCACCAGAAAAATATTGGATAGTCCATGTCAGAGTAAACCAGTCATAAATTATAGAAAGGTTTTGTGATGTGCGCTTTGTGCTCCAACTTCACCTATGTCTGTGCAACATCTTATAGCTCAATGCCATGAACTTGTCAGTGTTCTGACCTTGTGATCATTTCGACCGACACGTCCCCTTTAAAGGCATGTCTTTTGATTTTTAGCATCACATACAGTAGATGAAAATGGAATTATGGTTTTTCTAATTGTGGCCAGAGTTAAGGGCCTTTTATACCCGCCGATATTCGGCCGGTGCAGCAAGCGCCGATCAATGAGACATCGTTGATCGGCGCTAGTTTGCTCTTGTCACACGGAGCTATGGATGGGGACGAGCGGTTGTTACTCCGATCGCTCGTCCCCATCCATTATCATCATGTCGGCAGCACAGGGAGATGTATTGCCAACAACGATAATGTTTTACTTTTTTAAAACGACACGACCAGCAGATGATCAAGCGTTTGCTCGTATATCTGTTGATCATTGCCCTTTTTACACAGGGCAATTATCGGCAACGAGCGTTAAATGAAGAACGCTTATCTGCACGATAATCGTCCAGTGTAAAACCCCCTTTAGGTCTTGTTCACACAGTGGTTATAGTGATATGGTTCTTTAAATTAATAACTAAAGAAATGTAAAATGAATGTCCCTAAAACATTTAGGCCAGGATCAAACAGATAGTTTTGATGCAGTTTTTGGCTTAGTTTTTTTAGCCAAAGCCAGAAGTGGATCAAAAAGGAAGAAAATGTATTAAGAAAAGACTGATACATCTCCTTTCCTTTGTGTCCACTCCTGTGTTTAGCTCGAAAAACTGAGCCAAAAACTGTCACAAAATCTGCATCAAAACTTTGTATGTGATCCTGGCCTTATACATGTAAAAACTGCATATGCTTTTTTTTTTGTGGTATTAGGCCTTATTCAGACGAACGTTGTATATGAATGTTAAAAAAACGGACACCACAGAGAGCTATGCAATTCAATGGGGCTATTAATACGTTCAGGATTTTTCACACAGCGTGTTTCTGTTTTGTGACACATTTACTGCATGTTCTATTCTGGTACGTTTTTGTGGACCATGTCGCCTATTGAAGTCTATGGGTGCGTAAAACACAGACAGCACACGGATGTCATCCGTGTGCTGTCCGTGTGTCACGCACTACTTGCTAAATAAATGCTGTGAGAAAAAATAATAATTATTATATGCACCAACACAGACAGTAAAAACTGATGGCACACGGAATGCACACTGATGGCACACCGAACTGAAATGCATTAAATACAGTCCGTTTTTTGCGGACGCAAAATGAACATGCTAGTTTAATTCAGGCCTTATGGGGAAAAAATTCATAAAAAAATCTGCATGATCCAGTTTACAAAAGGGACATTTATTTTTTTATAAAATTCATGAATGGAAATTCATCAACTCCTTTTCACTAACATGTGGCTGCTTGCAATGGAATCCCACAAAAGCAAAACTATTGCAAAAAAACTAAAATGTCCAGACTACAATATATTTATTTCTAGTCCTAAAAATGAATCTGAATAAAGCTGCACAGTGATCCATAATTTAACATCTAAAGTTTTACACATTGGGAAACTAGCCATAGATTTGCTGACTGCATGGGTTTTTAGGGTATGTTCACACGATGTGTTTTCAGATGTAATTCGGGCCGTTTATGCCTCGAATTACGCCTGAAAAAACGTCACTATTACACCTTCAAACATCTGCCCATTGCTTGCAATGGGATTTACGGTGTTCTGTTCCCACGAGGCGTAATTTTACATGTCGTTTTCAAAATACGGCACGTAAAAAGACGCCGTGTAAAAAGAAGTGCAGGTCATTTCTTGGGATGTTTTTGGAGCCGTTTTTCATTGACTCCATTGAAAAACAGCTCCAAAAACGGTCGTAAAATACGCTGCGAAAGACGCGAGTTGCTACAGAAACGTCTGAAAATCAGGAGCGGTTTCCCCTTGAAAACAGCTTGGTATTTTCAGACATATTTTGCTAAGCCATGTGAACATACGCTTATACTGACTGGCATATTCCCACCCATTGCATTCTAGTAAGGTTATGTTCACACAACTTAGCAAAATACGTCTCACGTTTCAATTGAGTCAATGAAAAACGTCCCAAAAAATGACCTGCACTTCTTTTTACGCGGCGTCTTTTTACGTGCCATAAACGACGCGTAAAATTAAACCTCATGGGAACAGAACACCGTAAATACCATTGCAAGCAGTGGGCAGATGTTTGGAGGCGTAATGGTGCCGTTTTTTTCAGGCGTAATTCAAGGCATAAACGGCCCGAACTACATCTGAAAACACATCATGTGAACATACCCCAAGAGTCATTTGGTCCTCTTTAGGTAAGCTGCTGCGATATGTATCTAGAACTTATCTCACTGTTTCTAAATACAATAGTGCAAGTTCCAAGACGGTATATGTTCTCAATTGGAGAGCCCAATGATCAAGTTTTAGAAGCTAATAAGAAGCCAAAAGCTGTTACGCAGCAACAATAACAGATGGATCAACAGGGACAATGGCTTTTTGTTACAATGATAAACTAATCCCAAACTGCATCTAAACTGCATGTCTGATCCCGGCCCCAAGGTTAATTCTAGTAAATGGTTCCAGTGCAAACATTGACATTTTGATGCATTCAGACAGACAGATGTTCAGACAGATATTTTAAAGAGCCACATTTCTAGACTCTATGTAACCCTAGCAGTGGATACACTACATACATTTTTGTATCGACAGTTTCTCTGGACAGTCCCGGATTTTGCTTCTTACGCTTTGAAATGTTAATTTTTTAACATTTCAGACTTTTAAAGTGTAACGTGAAGATAAAAGGCAGTGAATGGGAGTAATTACAAACCAAGGTGACTTGATGTCGTGATCTTCTATTTCAATTCCCTATATGTTTATGAGGTTTAACCATTTTATTAAAGACGATGTATGGCTTAAACTTAAAATAATAAGCACTGGGTGACTTTTTTACAACACGTTTTACGTCCTGGGATCCTGGATATCTAGGAGCGGTACCTGCACTAAATTACAGCCGGGGTATGAACTCCTTCATGTCTCACTTCAAAAAGCTCTTACTCTGATATCAAGACAATCATTAGGCAATTAATCTTTCTCCTGCGCCTTAAATAATCTTTTTTTTTTGATGACCAGAAGAGAATATTCTTTTTATCTCTGCATGTTAAAAGCCTTTTTATAAATGCACTTTCCCCTGCTTGTCATGTAGGAAATAGTGCTTTGTTGACATTCTCTAGTTCTTTTCTTCCTTCAGCAGCTACAATAAATGCTTCCCTGCTTTCTATATTCTAGTGTATACTGTAGCTTGTGTCAAACCCACTAGGCAAATAATTGATGCAGTAAATGAACCATACACTAAAGCTTAGATGTATATAAGGGTCAGTTTATCATTAGTAGACAAACTGTTTTGGTAACCATGACTATGAACATTGTTATTGTCAAAGTATATAAATCTATCTATCTATCTATCTATCTATCTATCTATCTATCTATCTATCTATCTATCTATCTATCTATCTATCTATCTATCTATCTATCTATCTATCTATCGGTAGCGGGATAGCAGCTGGCCAAACAGTGTACCAAGTCAATGTCTATATAGTCCAAGCACAAGGGTACCTGTAGCAGTTCAGACAGTAGTAACGGCTTGGCTCAGATGGGATCTTGGCAGCACACAGCAGGCATGGGGTAACACAGCCGGTGTGACCGATGGCACAACACGATTCCAACTTTCTAAGGCACAGGAACAAGGTAGCACGGGATACAAAATACAGGTAGCAGGTACAAGAACACTGGGAACAGGATAACACTATGGAACCATCTGCAACATTAACACAGGCAAACACAACAATGTTCAGGCAATGAGTGAAAGGGCAGAGCCCTTTTTATAGTCCATGGGTTAATTGATTATTTTCAGGTGCACGCGCACCCTACGGGACACAGTAGAACGGAGTGGAAGTGAGCGCTGGCGTCTCTTGGGGATAAGATGCGGGCCAGCGCTCACAGATCCATGGCTGCGGCCATCGTTGGGTGAGTAATCACGACGGTCCGCGGCCGTGGATGTTACACTATCTATCTATCTATCTATCTATCTATCTATCTATCTATCTATCTATCTATCTATCTATCTATCTATCTTTAGCAGTGTAAGAAAGTTGCTGTAGATTTATTCAGACAAGTACATAAACAAAAGTGCATGCAGAGCTGCAACATTTCGGTAGGCAAACCCACCTTTGTCATGGCAAAAGTTAAAACAAAAAACATTTTCCCCAAGCACAATGTAAAAAATAAAAAAAAGGAATGAAATAAAAAGTGATAAAAAAAATCGTATGTACCAAATAATGCCTCTCAGAATGTGGTGAAACAAAACAAATAATTTTTTTTAACAAATAATTTTTGCTTGTAAAACTAGTAAAAGTAGTCAAATATGATATTTTTTTCCTATTTTCTGTTGTCTAAAACCTGGGTGCATCTTATAGTCAGGTGCGTCTTATAGTCCGAAAAATACGGTATATATATATATATATATATAGATATATACATACATACACATACACCATTACTAGAAAGAGATATTGGGATATTTAGGAGAGCTAAGCTCAGGGACTAGATTTCAGCTCTATGTATATTGAGTTGCTTAGTTAATTGACATGTAAAATCAAGCAATCACTATAATGACCTACTGTTAAATATTCCATCACTTTCTGTGTTCTCCAACTTTTTCTTCCGCGACATTCATTTATCTGGGTGCCAACTATATAGTTATTCATCCAGAAATTGTATATTAGAACCACAGTACTGCCAGAAAAAGTATGGCTAGGTTCACATCTGTATCGAAGGTTCCATTAGGAACCTCCGTCGTAGATTTTGTAAACGGACCCCATGATGAAACCTATTATAAGTCAATGGGTTCAGTTGGGCGCCACTTTCTGATTTGTCACAGCCTGAGATTCCATTTTTCTGCTCCTATGACAGAACTTAGAAACAGAATTGTTAGCGCAGATGTGAACTTAGATTAAAGGGGTTGTCTGGGCAATTTATATTGATGGCCTATCCTCGGGGGTCCGACTCTCAGCACCCCCACCAATCAGCTGACAGAAGGGGCCGTGGTGTTCATCGCCGCTGCCACTTAAGAGTTTAGCAGGCACCGCACCGTACGCTTCCATAGCGACTGTGCCTGGGATTGCAGCTCAGTCACAGCTTTGGAAGTGTACAATCATCTGCCTGTGAACTGTGATCGGTGGGGTTGCCGGGAGTCGGAGTCAATCTAATATTGATGACCTCTCCTACGGGTAGACCAATAGTATAAAATGTCAGGACAACCCCTTTAACACACAGGCAGCAAAGTGAAAGAAAGGTAGCTACTAGAGAATTGCAACTTTGAAAAAGAAACTAAATTAAAATACAGTTTGCTAATTACCATTAGGACTATATAAGAAATCCAATGCATACAGGGATAAACCTATGCATGGGCAAGATACCCACCTACATACCAGACATATTGGGAACATATCCAGCAGCGGATAAGATTGAAGTGAATTCAACTTGGTTAGTAGGTAGTTTTGGTTTTATAACTGGTGGCTTGCATGTAATTGGAGACCAGTCATTTATATGTAGTATTGACCACTATAATTGTATAGCATGTCTTCTATATATAAGGAAGCTTGCATATTAAAAGGAATATAATAGAGTCAGTTGTTTCTTTGTGAACAGATATCCAGATGTGAAGATAGTTGTATTTCATTTTGCCTGTCGAAAACATATTGGTTTGAGCTCTTCTGTGCTTTGTACTTGCTAATCCTCCTAGTATATCATTTTAAATGAAAACCTCTTTTTAGTTACAACACACTTTCCTAAAATAAGCTTTAAGTATAATTTCTCTGATTTCTCTGCTTTCTCAGAACATTACACACAAAGTATATAAAAGGAAAAATAATTGTATTGAAATGCAGGCTTTGAGGAACAAAAACATTATGTTAAGTAAAAGGAACATAATACTTTTTATGAAACTTGAACTTGTGGCGTTGTCTCTGCCGAACAAAGTGACATGGAAATGTTTGTTTCAATTTTCTAAAGTTCTCATAACCTCAGTCTGGATTATTATTTTCTTGTGGACTGTGTGATGTGATATTTGTTTTTGTCTAAGGATAATCTGGAAATCACAAGTGCAGACGAGCAAACAGTTTTTCACAAATCTTAAGGTCCAGTCACACAAACGTGAATCTCGTCCGTGTGCAGTGCATGTAAACACACGCGCGCACGCGGACCCATTGATTTCGATGGGGTCGTTCACACATGCAGGAGTTTTCACGCAGCGAGGGTCCGCTGCGTGAAACTCACTGCATGTCCTATATTGGTGCGTCGAAACTGCACATGCAAATCAATAGAAAATATATACATTCTGAGTATCAGCAGGTGGTTATGTGAAGAGCTATCCTATGCAATCACTAGATGTACAGCTCCAGGACAGCTCCTATAATAGTGGTCATATCAGTAAAAGATAGACTTAGGGTATGTTCACACGCACTGTTTTCAGACGTAATTCGGGCGTTTTACGCCTCGAATTACACCTGAAAAAACTACTCCATTACGCCTACAAACATCTGCCCATTGCTTTCAAGGGGTTTTACGGTGTTCTGTTCCCACGAGGTTTAATTTTATGCGTCGCTGTCAAAATATGGCACGTAAATAGCCGCTCGCGAAAAAAAAGTGCATGTCACTTCTTGGGACGTTTTTGGAGGCGTTTTTCATTGACTCCATTGAAAAACAGCTCCAATAACGTCCGTAAAATACGCCGCGAAAAACACGAGTTGCTACAAAAACGTCTGAAAATCAGGAGCTGTTTTCGCCTGAAAACAGCTCCGTATTTTCAGACGTTTTTGTTCACTGCGTGTGAACATACCCTTAGAGCAACCATGCGTCTCGCCTCCATATTTTGGAAAAAATATTTCTATCACTTTGCATGGCTTCTAGAAAAGTATTATTTATTACTTTTTATTGCATTTTTTCTGAGTGGGAAGGCACTGATGTGATGTCTAACATTACATTGGTGTAGTTTCCTGTTGCTTACACATACCATAGTGCTGTACAGCACTCTGAGCCGATCATTTGTCTTACCACTTGCATGAGAAAACAGCTCCTGATTTTCAGACGTTTTTTGTGCTACTCGCGATTTTCGCAGAGTTTTTCTATGGAAAACGGCTCCAAAAACATCCCAAGAATTGTCCTGCACTTCTTTTTCGCGGCTGGTAAAAAAACGCTCTGTCGGAACAGAACGCCGATTTTGATTTTTCGGGCGTTTACGGCCATGTGAACATACCCTTAAAGAGGCTCTGTCACCAGATTTTGCACTTGATCACACAAAAAGTGTCCCTTCCCAAATGATTTTTAGGATGGATGACCTGACACTGGCTGTAAAGGTTATTGTGTGGATCTCACTGGCTTGGGACATAGTGACCTTGTACCGTACATTATGTTTTTCTGCCTTCCATGTATTTTACTATGTTCTTTCCCTGCATATGTATGCTCTGAATTTATGTTCTTGCCATTATGATTAATATTACAGGAAAAAACAAACAGATCAAATGTTGATTTTAGGTTTCAGTGTATCAACGTCATTAATCTGAGGGAAGCGATATATTAGTAACCAATAATAATTTTCAGTGTCCTGTGTTATGAACGATGTGTCTATTATTAAACACTATTATTAAATATTATTCATTTTGTTCAATATTTCCCCATAATCCCATGGAAACTACAAGGTGCATTTTCATATGTTGTGTTGAATATATTATTGAACTTTAAAATGTGTATTTATTTAAAATATTGTGACTCAACCTTATTCTTCTTTAATGTTTCACACAACCTATTTGCTTAAATTGAATGAGTAGGCCTGGAATAAACATTCATTCAACACCCCCTCCCCACAGAGCGGGTTACAGTACATGACGGTGGGGTTAAAAAAATAATAATCATCTGGCCTCCATTTCCCTGTGGCTCCTCTACTACTTCAGAATTAAGTGGGCGGCAGATACTGGTGAGTGATTTCACCTGGTGTGCCCGACCGCCCCATTTACTAGACTGTGCTGATGTCTAAATACAGTCTTAGGCTATGTTCACACAGAGTTTTTTTGCAGGCGGAATTTCTGCCTCAAAATTCAGTTTGGAAGTTTAAGACAGATTTTCCTCTCCCTGCACGCTGATTTTCGCGAAATACGCTTTCTCTGCCTCCCATTGAAGTCAATGGGTGGTCAGAGGCGGAAACGCTCGAAGATAGGGCATGTCGCTTCTTTCTCCCGCGAGGCGGTTTTACCGCTCGCGGGAGAAAACCGCCCCAACCTCCCATTGAAATCAACGGGAGGCATTTTCGGGCCGTTTTTGACGAGTTTTTTGGCGCGGTTTCCGCGTAAAAAAAACTCTGTGTGAACATAGCCTTAGGCGCATCTGTCTCCCATTGAAATCGTGGCTTCCATGTCAAAATCAGTGCTAAAAAAACTCTGTGTGAACTGGGCCTTAGACTATCACTTACCACCATATTGCCACTGAAGATAAGCTGTAGTCTGAAAGTTACGGCGACATGGCTATTGATGGGATCACGCTAGCAGCTAAAAACTGATGTGCCATCCTATTTAGGAGAGGGTGCCAGGGCTGTAGAAGTTTTTATGGAATGTAGATATGTTTTTAGCATTATTAAAAAAGAGTGTTTTGGTGATATGTATCTACAGTGACTAAATCATGTTCATGATCCAGTATACTGAAATATTTAACCAAAATTGATTTTACAGGCTATAGTTTAACCCCTTCCCGACATTTGCCGTATGGGTACGCCATGGAAAGCTAGTGCTTCCCGCATTTTTCCGTATCCATACGCCAAATGCTTGGCACCGGCTCAGAAGCTGAGTCGGTGCCATCATCCCCGGATGTCAGCGGTATCTTAATAGCTAGCTCCGTTCCCTATCATTACAGGACGGTGTCAGCTGTAATATACAGCTGACACCAGCGGCTGTTGTCGCAGGCTCAGCTTCTGACCCTGCGCCATCTTGTTACTACAGCCGGACGCCTTTTATGCCCCGCCTCTGGGCAGGACCTAGCAGGCATCCGTTCTAGGCAGAGATTAGGCCATTGTTAGGCTTCCGGTCTGCCGGAGCAGTCATCAGAACCCCGCAATTTCATTGCAAAGTTCCGATCTGCAACACCATACATGCAGTGCTCGGTTTTGAGGGCTGCATCTAAGGAGATAATTGGCCGGATCGGAGACTAGCTCTGGTCTTGGCCTTGAAGCAGTGATAGTGTCATCACGGGGCGTTAAGGGGTTAATGTATGCCTTTAAAGTTTTATTTTCCTCTACATGGCCTGTATACAGTTCCTATTGAACTTTGCTCTCCTAAGACAAAGCAACAGGTTTGCTGCATACTGTATTGTGCACTCACTCCTGGGCGGGCAGGCAGTCACTTTCTGAGATGACATATAAGATATATGTGATATGACGGGTAGCAGCTATCTGGAATCTGGAAACGCATAAACCAGAGAAAGCGCCAGAGACAGAAAGATTAAGAAGAAGCTGAGCGGACCTTCCATTTACTCTTGATCCTAGGCAGCGGCCTTCCTGTATATACATTTAATGGTTTTCTCCATTTGAATAGGGCTAAAGTTGTGTGTCAGTGTGTATATTAATATATATTTGGGTCCATATTGTTACAAGTATGGGCAGAAAATAACCACAATATCCCATAAATATTTTGTTGATCTTGTCAAGACAAACGCTGATCACCAAAACTGGGTTTTATTAAAACTGGGAGATATCTGTGTGTTAAAAAAGATAAATGTCAGAACCAGTAAGATTATCACGAATATGGAAACTGACCTGCAATGGCCATCTAATAAAATGGATTAGTATACTGAAGTTCTAAACCATCAGTATGACCTGTAGGCGTAAATGTAAGATGCTCCGTGAATGATGGAGCCCTTCATTACAAGAAGACTTAATCAAGTGCTTTTTAGTTTTATTACATGGAGCTGGGCTTTATTTTTAGTACGAGCTATGAATTTGTCATTTAACTCCTTGGTGCTGCATATTTTTTCAATTTCTATCACAATGAAATTTGCCAAATGTTTCTACATCTAACACAATCAGCTACAGCTACAGAAGCAAAGTAAATGTCCTATATTCATTTGTAAACATTTATTAGTCAGTTCCAGTTTAGTGAAACTCACATATGTTTCCTATTGGAGCTACACTTTATGGTCTATCTATTGTGAGCACATAATACGCTGTTAATGTATAGTGTGTCAGCGCTTTTAGTCAGTAGTCTGAATCAACGTTAAGATTAAAGGAGAGCCTAGTAAAAGATAAGCATTTTGGATGCTAACAGAAAAGGATAAATCTGTAATGACTACATCATAAGCAAAATATGCCAATAAAGAGTAACCAAGAAAAAGAACTCTGACATTGATGTACACATCCTTTACAGTGAAGTTGAGGATTTCATGGAGATATGACTATCACTATGTGACTCTTATATGATCCAGCTCATAAAACAAAGTCTATGACCACAAATCCAGCGGATCTTTCAGAACATGGTTTTGCAGTCAACGTGGATAGTACAAGTGGATCTGAACCTGCTCTAGAACTTTGTATAGTAGACTACTGCTTGGATGAAGACATTTCGTTATTTTCCTATGTTCCATAACAGTTTATGGCACCAATAGGATTCCCATACTCTTATTTCTTATCCACTTTGTATTAAATAAATAACTTTTCACATAGGGTGAAAAGTCACAGGCAATTTGAGTGCACGTGGTATGACTGTGACCAGGACTGACATCAGAAATTTATGGGCCCCATGCAGTCTGCCCCCCCCATTACCAGGAAATGGAGAAGTGGCAACGGAAAGAGGCGGGAGGGGGACAGGGGTTAGACGCAAACTGGCAGTGGCTCTTCGGAGGGGCAGGGCAGAGATAGTGGGTGGACAGGGGCTCTGTCAAAGGACTAGGAGGAGATACTAAGATGCATGATTCCGTGGGGGGCTAAGAGAGCTAAAAGCAGCTGGAGAGGGAATGGGGTCAGGGAGGACACACACCCTGACAGGGGCTCTATGTTAAGGGGCAGAGGGCAGACAGGTGGGTAGGGGCTGTGTGGAAATTAAAGGAGAGACAGTAGGTGTGCAGGGG